>NW_020229246.1:126862-456862 GCF_003227725.1 Camponotus floridanus
CCTTGTCGCGGTGGGAGGGCTTAGTACTTGGATGGTGCCTTGAAGTTTATTTTAAATTTTTTAATTTAGAATAAATCTTAAGGAGCCTGAAGAGGAAGCTAAAGTACCCTTTTCGCGTCATCGGTGCCATCAACGTGTCGCGGATGGCGACATCTCGTTACCGCGTTTCGCGTTAGCTTTTCGCGTCATCGCGTCATCGCGGTTTCGTGTTGGACTTTTTCCAATCTACTTTCACAAGTGAAACGGGATTTTCGCTCGTTCGAAACCGAAGTGCCGTTTAAAGTATATATATATAAATATATACATCGCGCGACAAACAGAAAAATTTTTAATCGTATCGAATAGTGCGGGAGTGCCGTTCAGTATCGCGCGTAAAAGTGCGAAAATAGCGATATAAAAATATCGCTCGTGAGTGCGGGAGTGCTGTTAAGTATCGCGTGTCTAACTGAGAGGAGGAAGGGAGGCCTAGGAGAGGCATCGGGCTCCGGCAGAGCAACCTTCTGGTAAGCAATTTATTTATTTGTAATTAATATTAATTATTAATATATTTATTATAAATTTAAATCAAACAATTAATCGCAACAATTATTTTGAATTTGTTTAATTATATGATTTAAATAAAGAGAGAAAAAGATTTTTAAATAAAAGCTATAATCTCTTGTAAAGATATAAGCTTTTATAAAATTATTAAAGAATTATTAATAATGTTTTTCTTTAATTTATAGAATTATTTTATGAATCTACTATTATTATATGGATTGAATATAAGATACACAATACATACAATAATAATTCTTTGAAATATTAATTATTTTGGACGTTATTATAATTTGGATTTTCTATGTGTATGTTATAGATGTAACCAACCCAGATGATCTGAGAGGAGGAGCAGGCCTAGGAAAGGCATCTTGCACCAGCGGAACAACCTGATGGTGTGTATATTATTTATATTTTATTAATTAATTTTATATAAATTAATTAATTAATTAATTTGATTTATATAAATGATTTAAACATGATAAAATTGGACAAATTTTTATAATAATTCTTTCTATAAAAGTTTCTACTTAAAAAAAATTAATTACTTACTCTCTAAAAGTGAATCAGTGTATTATCACTGAAAAACTGTAAATAGTCACTGATTACAGCAGTTATAAGTATAGCACTGTAAAATCAGTGATATTTTATTGAAGAAATCAGTTAATAATTTTGACTGTTTCAATCAGTAATATTTCTCAATATCAATAATATTTCTTTCGTTATTGTCAGTAATATTTAACTATAATTCATCTCTCTATCTATTTCATATAAAATTAAAAATTTTATTTATATTTACTAAATATTTATTATATTAAAAATTTTATTTTATTTATATTACATACATATTGAACTTGTTATTTTAAATAGATAACAAATCATTTTTATTAAGTCGCCAGACATTTATTTGTCCGACTTATAAAGAACGATTTAATATCTGAAGCCTCTCTATTGAGCTTGTATCAGAAATTAAATCGAAGTAATACTTCTAATTTTAAATGTCGCTCTTTGCAAACTTTATATAATTCTTGTAACTAAAATCAAATACGAGAGAGATAGCAATTGTAGCGGTAAATGAACGAACTAGCGATTACTGGTTTTACAGTAAAATTGATCGATTTACAATTTTATTTTAACTGACCATAATCAGTGAGATATAAGATAAAATAACAAAAAAAAATAAGCGTTTCCACTGAAGATCAGTAAAATACTCACTGATTCTCAGTGAAATCTTATTTTACTGTTTAAATTAGTGATATTTTCACTGATTCACTTTTAGAGAGTATAAAATTATTTCATATTTATACATCTATTTATAATTGCGCACATCGGACATAAAATTCAATTAATCCAATAATAAATTTCTTAAAATATTAATTATTTTACACATTAATGTAATTTGCATTTTATATTTGTATGTTACAGACAACGTAGCTTCAATATCAATTCCGCTGTTGCGCATCAGTGCCGGTAAGTGACAACGTTTTATTTTGAAGCAAAGGATTTATAAATGCATGAAGAAATCCCATTGCTTCTAACTCTCCGTTGGCGAGACAATACGCGAGTAAAAATTAAAGTGAAAAAGTAAAGGAAAAATATTTTTAATAAAGATAGATGATATTTTTGTTGCAATTGTATGATGGACATACATGAAATATTCTAAAATTCTATTATATATCGATCTCTATAAAAAACAATTTTATAAAAATATAGGTTTTTAATCGATAAATATTTAATCTATAAAATAGAGATATTTCTAACCAATCTGCCAACCGAGAGTTAAAATGCATGCTTTTTATCTTTTATGCATGATAATTTATAACTTGCAATTTTTGACGACTGAATAACGTGCGTTAAAGAAACGATCATAATATCGCATGATCGTTTTTGAAACAAATTAGTCGTCAGAATGAATGGCCAGAAGTGGAGATAACTGGCCTGAAAAATACATGGTCAATATTGGCCAAAAGATGTGTTGCGCGGTTAAGGCTCTTTAAATTTTATCGCGAATTTCCGATTAGGACTTCCCAAATTGCACCTTATCGCGAATTTGCTGGTGTAAGCCAGCAAGTAAGGCGGCTAGGGCTGTTAGGACTGCTAGGACTGTTAGGGATGTTAGGGCTGTTAGGTTTGTTAGGGCTATTAGGGAATATAAAAATTAAAATTTATTTTCAGAGAAAAAAAAACATAAATATTATTAAAAAAAGAAAAAAATATATATATGTATATTTCTTTTCGTCGTCGGTGCCGTCAACGTGTCGCGGACGGCGGCGTCTCGTTATCGCGTTTTCGCGTTTAGCTTTTTCGCGTCATCGCGTTATCGCGTTTTCGCGTTGGACTTTCTCGCAATCCCACTTTCACAAGTGAAACGGGATTTTCGCTCATATCGAAACCGGAAGTGCCGTTTAAAGTATATATATATTAAATATATACATCGCGCGACAAAACAGAAAATTTTTAATCGTATCGAATAGTGCGGGAGTGCCGTTCAGTATCGCGCGTAAAAGTGCGAAAACAGCGATATAAAAATATCGCTCGTGAGTGCGGGAGTGCCGTTAAATATCGCGCGTCTAACTGAAAGGAGGAGGAGGCCTAGGAGAGGCATCAGGCTCCGGCAGAGCAACCTTCTGGTAAGCAATTTATTTATTTGTAATTATATATTAAATATTAAATATATTTATTATAATTTAAATCAAACAATTAATCGCAACAATTAATTTGATTTGTTTAATTATATGATTTAAATAAGAGAGAAAAAGATTTTTAAATAAAAGCTATAATCTCTTGTAAAGATATAAGCTTTTATAAAATTATTAAAGAATTATTAATAATGTTTTTCTTTAATTTATAGAATTATTTTATGAATCTACTTATTATTATATGGATTGAATATAAGATACACAATACATACAATAATAATTCTTTGAAATATTAATTATTTTGGACGTTATTATAATTTGGATTTTCTATGTGTATGTTATAGATGTAACCAACCCAGATGATCTGAGAGGAGGAGCAGGCCTAGGAAAGGCATCTTGCACCAGCGGAACAACCTGATGGTGTGTATTATTATTTATATTTTATTAATTAATTTTATATAAATTAATTAATTAATTAATTTGATTTATATAAATGATTTAAACATGATAAAATTGGACAAATTTTTATAATAATTCTTTCTATAAAAGTTTCTACTTAAAAAAAATTAATTACTTATAAAATTATTTCATATTTATACATCTATTTATAATTGCGTATATCGGATATAAAATTCAATGAGTCCAATAATAATTTCTTAAAATATTAATTATTTTGAACATTGATATAATTTGCATTTTATATTTGTATGTTACAGACAACATAGCTTCAATATCAATTCCGCTGTTGCGCATCAGTGCCGGTAAGTGACAACTTTTTATTTTGAAGCAAAGGATTTGTAAATGCATGAAGAAATCCGTTGCTTCTAACTCTTGATTGGCGGGATAAAACGTGTAAAAATTAAAGTAAAAGAAAAAATATTTGTAAAATAACAATAGATATAGACATACATGAAATATTTATTTCCATTATATATATATGGACACACAGACTTTTACAAAACGATTTTAAAAATAGATTTTTAATTTCTAAATATTTAATCTAAAAAATAAAAATATTTATAAGCAACCCACCGACCGAGAGTTAAAATGCATGCTAATTATATTTTATGCATGATAATTTATTTTGCGATTTCTGACGACTAAATGACGCACGTTAAAATACGATCATAATATCGTAAACAAATAGTCGTCAAAATGAATATAGCCAGAAGCAGAGATAACTGGCTTGGAAAATACATCAATATTGGCAATATTGACCAAAAGATGTGTTGCGCCGCTAAGGCTTCCTTTTATCGCGAATTTCCGGTTAGGGCTTCCTAAATTTTTCATTATCGCGGATTCCTAATTAGGGTTCCCCAAATTTTACTTGATCGTGAATTTCTGCTGGCGTAAGCCAGCAAGTAGAGTGGCTAGGGCTGTTAGGTCTTTGTTAGGTCTGTTAGGGCTGTTAGGACTGTTAGGTTTGTTAAGCCTATTAGGTTTGTTAGGGCTATTAAAGCATATAAAAATTAAATTTATTTTCAAGAAAAAAAAACATAAAAATATGTTATTTTTAGGGGTCTGTATTAGGCTTGTTAGGGCTATTAGGTCTGTTAGGGTTGTTAAGATTGTTAGGGCTATTAGGGCATATAAAAATTAAATATATATATATAATTTATTTCATATAAAATTAAATAAATTGTATATAAAGAATTGAAATTAATTATAAAAAAACTATAAATAAAAATAAAAAAAATTAATGTATGGAAAATGTAAAAAATGTAACTTAAATACATAATGTACATTTAAGTTGCATTTTATTATACGTATAACATGTACTAAATTTAATATTTTATTTTTTGTAAATTGTATTAATATTTTATTTTATCACTACTAAAAATTGTATTTTTTTTTTAAATTATACAATTTTAAATTCAAAGGTGAATGTTATTAGTATCTAATATGATAATATTTATTTTTTATGATAATATTAATTTTTTTTCTAACTTATTTGAAATCATATACATTGATTATCATTGAATAATCATTTGAAATAATAAAAATTTTGCAATTTTCTTATGTTGAGAATATTGATACTAATAGCATCAATTATTAAATTGTAATTAACATTATAATTATATCTATAAATTGTAATTATATTATTTTTTATTTTTCATAATTTTCTTTGCAATTGTATAGAAATTATAATCTAGTTGTAATAATGTAAAAGAAATCTATTGTACATTACACGAAATTAGGTGAATACGTACAATAACAAAATTTGTTTAATTAACACATTTGATATATTTTATTTGAATATTTTTATTGCAAAATTATTCAAATATTTGGATAGCTTATTTTTTATACTAAAAGATTATTAATAAATTCGAGAAACTTTCGTAATCGCGCAAATACCGTAAAAAAAATTTTTTTACATAATATAAAGGTTATTAAATAAAAGTGAATCAAGAAAAACACGATGTTAACCCAATAATTATATATTAGCTTTTTACGTAAAATTTGTCGTTTTTTTAATATTATAGAAAACACAAGTATATTCGAAAATAAAATATTGCGAAATATTAAACATTATCAATCATGCGGAAATTAAAATCTGTAAAACAAAATAGTTTTCTTTGATTATCGTTTTTAATTTAATGTATTTCGAGAATTTCGCATCGCGTTAAATATTTATAGATTACGATTTATTGATTTACGATTTTATAATAAATTATATTGCAAACAATTGCGTTTTTTTCACGTTTTTGGATGTGATCGCTGTCTTGACGAAGAAGCCTTATCGCTGTCCCTCATGTCAGGTGGACGCTAGCAAATGCGCGGTTTGTACTGGCGGAGAATCGAAACGATTTTCATTGCGGAAAGTTATTTCTCGCCGGTTTTTGTGAGATCTATCCGCAACGCTTAGTTCGGTGCCTCATTGAAAATTGAAAGTTTCATTACAGAGTAGGAATTAAACCCAGGTTTTCGTGGCAGTTCCTGAAAACAATGTTTTGGCAGTGATTTAACGACAATCACCGTACATTGTTTGAAATCGAATTACAAAATTCATTATACTTTGAGAGAAGATATATTTTCTCTTTTTGTTAAAAATGTTCTTCCATTAATATCCTCCTATTAATATCACTATTATTTTAATAATGAAAATAATAATTCAAAAATGGATATAATAGATAAAATTCACTTTTTCAAATATAAATTTAATTTAATAAGTTTTTGCGCAAACTTTTTTGTGCAAAATTTTTATTATTTGAAAAATTATGGTTACAAACAAGTATATTTTATTAATTAATTTTGAATTAATTTTATTTTTGGTCTCTTTTAAGAAACCACTTGCAGGAATTACTGGATGCTCCACTATTTTATGTATATTATAATTAGTTTATTTTAGATAAGAGTGTACATATAATAAAATACATGTGCGTAAATTGTGACATATTTGAAAAACTATTTTTTAATATTATTCTTAATAATATATTAGGAATGCATGATATAATATAAAATGTGTGATTAATTAAAAAATTCGAGACAAATCGAATGGGTACTCTGATATCAGTAAGATATCTGCAAATTATTGTTACGTGCTAAGTCTTAACTGTTAAATGCAACAGAAAAATTAATTTTTTGATAATCTTTCATTTGATGTTGCTAAATATTCAAGTTGAATTTTTTTTTAATCTTGCTGTTATCAGATTTGATTTTTCTCGAATTTTGAGCAAATTTGGTACCCTAAAATTATTATTATTCACACATTTAATCAAGCAACGATAAAAGCGCATGTATTTCATTTTACCTTTAAATATATTTGATTGTAACATGTATATAAAAACTATTATATCCAGTCATTTTTTAGTAAAAAGAAAAGATTTCTTAAAATGGAAGAAGATGTTTTTTTACGCGAATTTTAATATTATATATTGAAAATGATAAGAAGGGTAACAGTCGTTAATCCGCTGCCGCTGTTATCGGGAGCAGTCAGGAAGATCGGGGTTTCGTTCTTTCTTGTAAAGAAGCTTCTGATGTTTAATGAATCACTTAACTATTCATTGTGAATCGATTTCGCGAGATCCGAAATAGAAGAAATAAAACAAATTGAAGTCGCTTCCCACTGTTAGGACCGTTCTTCTCTCTGTCAGATATTAACCAGCGTGTCACTCGGCAGAGGGATTTTGATCTGGTCTAATCGTTGAGCCAGTTATTCTTCATTGAGCGTGGCGATAACGCGATTATTTTAAGGCATAAGGATATTAAAGTTTAGCCTGTTTGCAATTGTTCACGGAACAAGATATATATTTTACTTTTGATCGCGAAATTTACATGAAATTGTATATTTGAAAAGAAATCGACTATTAAATTCTGTATCCGCGTCTGATTCCTTACGTATATTATAATATTGTGCAAATTATATGAAATACGTCTCTAATGTTGCAATATTTTTATTGTCGCACAAAATGATAATAATTATATTGCGCACGTTGTATTCCGATTATTATAGAAATTATGTGTATTGTGATTAAATATTACTGTTATTATTAATTTATTTATTTATCATATATATTCGCGAAATTTAAACCGCGAAATTTAATTTTTTCTCTGATTTAATTGTTGGGTAACATCAAAGTTTTACTTATTTTTCCGCGTCATTAAACATTTCTTTTAAAAAATCTTATAAAATGAATTAAAATTTCGCATTAAAATTACTTTTTCTTAATTGAGAGGAACACAAGCGATAAATTTATTAATGATTTTTTTAGTCGCGATAGATTATCAGCTACGCTAATCTAAAAATTTTCTAAAAATTTCTAATCAATTTTACGTTGTACGTATTGCGGATATTTTCGTGTAATATAGTAAAGTAATCTATGTATATATTCTACATAACAATTTTTTATGTATTATATATAATATATATTTTATTGTTATGTATTACACTATATATTTTCAACGAAAAATTCTATGTATTATCTTATGTATTAACAATTTTATGTATTATATATATATATATATATATATATATATATATGTGTGTGTGTGTATTATGTATATATATTTTATTATTGTTATTGTTATACATTATATATTTTCAATTTGATTGTATTATTATATATTAAATTAATTTTCTAATTTATATTTTATAACTCTATTGTATTTTGAGTTAAAATAAAATATTATATATTAAGTTATATTATTATGAAAATGATAACAAAATTATGTGTAAAAGATATTTGTAACAATAGAAAATAAATCTTGAATAAATGTCGAAAAATGGAAAATATATCTTCATTTTTCGAAAAATTATTTTATTCTTTGAATTTTCCTTTTTTTTCTTTCTATATATATAGTATTATTGTAAGTCCAAGAATGTGTGTGTGCTCTCAACATCATTATCCGTATTATTGAAAATATTTGAATAAATTCGAATACATATTTATTTGATGTTGATACCAATTTATAAATTGTACTATAATTATAATATATATTTTGTAATATATTTTTATATGACTGCAAGCTATGTAATTATGCATTATAATATTTTATAATTATATAATATATATATAATATATGTATATTTTATACATCCTTTGTATTATATTTTCTATTTGGAAAATTTGAAAAACCTACATTATATTAAAAGAAAATAAAATAAAAAAATTGTACCTCTTCGATGGTATCTCCACCTTAACGAAGGCATTTGCCGGGTGAGGAGGTTTGAGTACTCTAATGATCCGGAGAGCTATGCCGGCGGTAACGTAGGCCGGTATTCATACAATTTGTTTTTATATTTAATCATCTTAAATATAATCTTAGATCACATCTTAAAATTCTGTTCAATCTCAATGAAATAACAAACATTTTCCAAATTTTACTTAAAACGATTTTAAATATAAGACTGTGTAAACACCGGCCTTAATTACTGGTAGGGTCACCCATGCCGGATAGGTCAAAGAGAAAGAGTCAGACTAAGAGAGATACCGTAATTATAATTATTATATTAATAATTATTAATTAATTATATATATTAATATATATATATATATATATATATATATATATTAATATATATTATATATGTATTAATTTATATTATACATTATTAATATATATTATATATTAATATATACTATACATATTAATTATTAATATAATAATTATATTATATTATAATATATTATAATACTTAGTTAATAATTATTATATATTTTGAATAAGATGGAAGAGAGAAAAGAATGATAAAACGATAAGAAGAAAGAAGCACGAGTCCCTATAGTCCCTATAGATGGAAGAGAGAAAAGAATGATAAAACGATAAGAAGGAAGAAGCACGAGTCCCTATAGTCTTGGGAATGCGACAAATCACAACATTGCAAAGATTTTTTTTTTGAAGAAGAAGATGCATCGGATAAACATGTGTAGTAATTAGGAATAGCTTGCAATTAAGTCGACTAATAATAA
This sequence comes from Camponotus floridanus, assembly GCF_003227725.1. Taxonomy (NCBI): domain Eukaryota; kingdom Metazoa; phylum Arthropoda; class Insecta; order Hymenoptera; family Formicidae; genus Camponotus; species Camponotus floridanus. Next base: position 136,449 of record NW_020229246.1, read on the forward strand.
TAATACTTTTTAATTATGTTACACTTTATAATTTAGCACATTGTATTATATATACATATAAAGCATCAAGCATTAAATATTTTGTTGTTATGAAAATTGTAATAGAACAATATAAAAAATTTGCTACATAAAGTGTAACATTCGAAAGCATTTTTTTTCACTGACGAGATACTATTAAAGATCAATGATTTTATAAGATTTATTGTGACACGAAACATTTATGTATATACATATATATTTATCGAAAGGAATGCACGTGCTTCTCCAAATTGAGGCGAGGTAAGATTGCAAAATATCGAAGCTTTATGCAATGTGTGTAACCTAAATCTGTTAACGTACAAGTATTAGAGTAACGGAATAAGTATATGTAATTTGATTAAAAATACGTTTCTTACATGAATTTTTAATTACATATTTTATCATACTACAAATAAAAAAATCATGCTTGCGCGACGTGATTCTAACAATTTACCGACATGCACAAAATGATGACTTTACCGACAATCGAAATATCTTGACTACGTAATTCTGGCGTTTAACGTGAATGCAGATGGCGATACTAAACAAAAAAGCAAAGCAAAAAAAGATAGCCGCATTGTGTGAAACGCGAGGCGCGAAATATTGCATTTCGTATATCGTTCTTTGCGAAAAAAATGTGTGAAAGTGTTGTACACGTATTCGCGATTAACAGTTCGGTGTTGATGAATACTAATCAACGCAAGTATAATTTGTCGTGCATTGGATATCTCTTCAAATTCTGTACATGCATCGTTTTCGAATCATCCTGATCGCACGTTCCGATAATACAATGATCCAAAAAAAATCGTCGAATATATTTCGTACGATTAGAATCGTGCACAATATCGAGTGACTTTTATTTATTTGAAGCGTGATATATTTTTGTGCGGACATTTATCGAAAGGAATGCACGTGCTTCTCCAAATTAAGGCGAGGTAAGATTGCAAAATATCGAAGCTTTATACAATGTGTGTAACCTAAATCTGTTAACGTACAAGTATTCGAGTAACGGAATAAAAGATAAAGATTTTGAGATCGTACAAGTTCGTATGATATATATGTATATATTAATATCAATCTTTATATATTTATATATTTATTTATTTATGAGTCTTCTTTTTCTTTTTCTCAACATCATTTATTTATTTATTTATTTATTTAGTTCGCTCTCAGTCTTTTAAAATGCAAAACTAAATATTATAAGATTTGACTTTGGAAAAGCGCGATAAAACAATCGAATCATTCGTAATTCATATCATTAGCATAATATATTATGAATTTTCTACGTTATATATTGAATCGAAATTGCGCGAAAGAGGAAAAAAAGAACGAACTTATGAATAGACATTTCCATCTTTTATTAAAAAAAAAAGAAATTAAAAATATCTCTCAATTTTTTCTCTATTTCTTCGGGCAAGTCTACATATATGACCAATATGATTAATTGATTCCATCTTTATATATTTATGTGCTATTAATTAAAGCCGTAGACAATATTCAGAAATCAAAGTTGGGCGAACGTTGAACACAGGAATGGCCATGCGCAGAAACGAATGCGCAATGGTTCGGCCGCCATGTTGGCACGTGACTGCTACGTCATACGCGTCATTGCGACGTCATACGCGTCATACGTGAATCGGAGTCATACGCAGTTACACGGATCGTCGTACATCCGCATTTTTCGCATCTTTTAACCGTTTTTAAACGAATATCGCGAGTGAACGAGCGTCGAGAGTGTCGAAGGATGATCGCGCGACTTTTATAGTGTGTCGATGGAAACGCGCGACAGCGATTTTTGACGATATTCAGTGATGGCGTCATCGCGAAGATGAAGCGAAGTTGCGTCGCGTTATTCGCGCCCTTGATGATGATTATCGGATGCGAGCGAGTATCGGGAGTGCCGAATAAAGTGTCGCGCGTTCGCGTTGATGATATCGTGTGAATTTGTGTGCATCAAGATCGGAATGGGACGTCCCGAGGCGAGCGATCTGTCCCGAGGAGGAGCGGCCTGTGGAATAGCCGGTGAGTAGATTTGATTTATCATATTTGCGTGATAATTCGTGCTCATTCGACGCTTATACAGCATCGCGATGTCCCGAATTACATTCGGACAAATCGGCGCCGCATCATAATTCGATTCGGTGCAATTCAAATAAAGTCGATCGCGTGAAGATGGTTATGCTAGAAGCGATTTCAAATTTATTTTATATACGCGCAGTGCTGCACAGTCTATCTCGTAGGGCTGCCAACTGTTAAACGATAAATTTGTTTGATATAACCTAACCTAACCTAACCTCTCAGTGTCTTTGGATATCGAATGTAAACACAAGCGTATGTTGCCTGGATTATATCATGCTTTCAAAAATAATATTTAATTATTTCATTAGTGTATTATATTTTATTACGTAGTATATTAATCGTATTAAATGTGCGACGTACAGTTTTACACATTTTAATGAGGAGCATATAATATAATTGGTTAGGTTAGATTAAATTAAAACAAGCTGCTGTGATTCATTTAACGTAATAGGATTAATTTGACGAATGTGTAGCTATTGAAGTTACATGATATTTGTGGACACATTTTTAAAGTAATCATGAGTGTCTTATCTCATCTTGATTATATGAAATTAAAATATAAAATATTTATGTATTCCACATTAACGTTATTCATTACAAGTACTATATTACTTTTCTTATATCTCAATCATATTTCATCGATGAAGCTTTTCATATATCGCAGACAATATGATACTGTGTGTAGAATTTTACACAGGTAATACATGGCACAAAAATAATTTGTTCTCAAGTATTGTGCGCATTTCTAAAAAATAAATCAAATTAAATTATTTTAAGTAGGATCCAAAAATCACTACATTGCCAGGATTGTATCTTATTATAACTGCGATATTATCACCTTTTAATATGTGTGCGCAGTATTACATACATAAAATATATAAATTTATTTGAAATGTATAGAAATCTTTATCTTATTTATAATATTTATGATATAAAAGAAAATTGCAACTCTAATGAAACAGAGTGGTGGAATAATTGGTTGATACTTATGCTGGTCTACAATATTTATCCTTTTTTCATCATTAGATTTTTGGTGCTTTTTTTATTATACAGATGTTATCTGTAAATATAGTACTTGTAATGTTGCTTCTGTATCACTGTAAGCACACAAAAATGATAGCATTTGCAGGTAATTATGTTATACTTATATATCATAAGAAAGAGAAAATAAAATTAAAGTTGAATACTGAATGTGCTCTAAAGTAAATCTCATCTAAATAAATAAATGCATAAATGTGCGCCCTACATTCCTCATGAAAAAAATACATAATATTAATTTTTATGTATTATTATTTTTAGATTTTTATTCTTTTAAATTCTCTAGATGCACTTTTCATTTCTTCTCTCTTTCTTTCCAACTACTAAATATAGATCTATCATTTTTAATATAGATCTGTCATTTTTAGTGTACATTATGAGTATTATTGCAGTAAGTGGAATAAAGAGCAAATCTTTTGGCACATTTAAAATATACAGGAAAGTTTTATCTGATGCGTTTTTTTCAATAGAAATATCTGAAAAAAATGCATATGTCTTTTTTAATCTTAGTCTTTCTAAATAAAAAGTAGAATAAATAATAAATTTGCAAAATAATTTGCTTTAATATATTTTTATTGCAAACATATGAAGCAAAGTGCTCAAGGTGCATCACTATGAAAACATCGATAGAATAAAAAATAGATCGTGCTAAATTACCGGTCATACAAGTTATCATTTTGTTTTCCAAAATCCAGGTTTCAAAACTTTCAAATGTATCTGCAGAAAACAAAGATATTAATTATATAAGATTCTAATATTTAGAACTGAAACATCAAAAAAAAAATTGAAAATAGACATCGTATCACATGATTTTTGTATGTGTGTGATTTAACCATTATAATCCAATAATAGCATAAATATTAACCTTTTCCAATAAGATCTGATTCAATGCTTCTGCCATCCATTGTAACACTCGTCCAACCACATTCCAATGGCGATAATTTTATTTGCATTGGTCTGGTCTAACTTTGTGGTAATTCCATAAGTTTTTGCTTTCTTTCAAGATTTACAAGCAGTTTTTGCTGTTGAATTAATTCTTTTCCTCTAAACACAGGAGTGTTTAGACCAGGAAATTGTATCGGAATTTTTCCCATGCCAATAATTTGCTCCTTATTTAGGAGCTCTCTCTTTTCACTACTCTTCTTGCTCTACCTCTGCGTCTTCCTGCATTACTGATACTTGTCACACCCTTTCATAATTCATCTTCAGGTCCTATAGAACAAAAGCACAGTGAAATACAAATTATTTTCTACTGTAAATATAAACTATTATCAAAATGCTATACCCATAAAAGTTCTACTTACTATTCGCAAAAAATATAGAGTTTCTCACATTATTTAATAAAGTGACTATTTTTAATAAATGTGAATGACTGACAAGCAATAAATTAAACAATAATATACCTGAAAAAAATTTCATAATTTTATTAGAGTTAAATTGATAAATTAATTTTAAATACACATTATATGTTAATTACATATAATGATTTAGAGACAATAATATATTTCATTTGCGTTACCATTGTTTACAGATTGAACATTTTTTATCAAATTATTTACAACTCTAAATATGTAGCATACGACAAGCCATTTTTAAAATCTATAAAACAAACAACAAAGTTGTTCATAGTTTTCACTCTTTTTTGTCATAGTCTGCTTTTAGGCGAGCTTTTAGGCCATTTTTGCTCCATCTTATTGAGATCAAAATTGCGGTACTTTGTTAATCTAATGACTTTAGGCGTATTGTGATCTGATGCGCCATCTGAGAAGTGAACGTAAACTATGTTATGTTCGTAAAAATCCACCCTAAGTAAAAAACTATATTTGGTAATTTCTGGAGAAATTTCTTCAGAAATTACTAAATATGATTTTTGACTTTTATTTAAAAAACGACGATCTTACAAACATTTTAATTATTATATTCGTGATTTCAGAAACTATTCTGCATCGATTGACTTTCTGCAGAATTTTACAACGAAAAGCTGATCAGAAAGATTTAAATAATCTTACAATTGTCTACAAACGAATTACAAATGATTAAAAAAAAAAAGAATTTGGAAACACATTGGAGGCGCCAAGTTTCCGGAGCCGCCTTTGACGGACTCCACTACCGCATGCGCGCATGCGCGAAGTATTCACGTGCCAACACTGAATCATGGGAGTTTCGAGTTTCGAGCCCGCAGTTTGCACCCTGTCGCGGACATGGTCGGGCATGTAAGGTGATTTGTTTCGGAACAGCGTTATCACTCACAGACGAGGTTGGTTTGCTTTTTATTATAACTCTCGCAAAATAACACCGATTGATGCGAAAGAATGCAAATAATGGCCGATTGTTTTTCTCCGCTTTCATTAATTATCCTCCGAGTTCGTTAATTATCGTGTCGTGAAGCGACAGCTCTTGGAATGGAAGAAACACGAGAGATATTTTCCATATTTTCTGTCCGCGCAGATGAATCGATCATGACGTGTCGACGTGAGAACGAATACACGTCTGCGATGTAGCATTCAGTTGCGTAAAGTACACATACCCGCGGGATATTATTGTACATCGTCACTTTACACGTCGACGCACAAAGTCCAAAGGACGTCTGAAATAAGAAACATTCCTTGGGTATTGGCAATAATACGTCATTCGATCACTCGTGTTTCTTCTTATGATATTAAGTGATTTCTTTTTAAGTCGATATAAATTAATTTTTATTTAAAAGTTTTATCGAAAACACGTAACGTAGATTGAAAAAAGAAGAATAGAATTAAAGTAAACTGAGTTATCGTAGGAGGAGTAGGAGGGAGGGGCGCGACATTGACCTTTATCATTCTTTCGATGAAGTTATTTTTAGCATTTTGGTTGGCCCAATCACTTTTTAAATGAAACGTAGACTGTATTCGTTACATTTCGAATTGATAATGTTAATTTATTCGAGTTGATAATGTTAATTTATTCGAGTTGATAATGTAAATTTATCAATAATTATTAAGTCATGTTAATAGAGTATATAAAAAAAAAATAAGAGTATATAAAATAATAAAACTAAACTCTCTTCTTGTATCACTGATCAAATATAAATTTTGGATTTGCAGTGTAAGTACAAAAATATTCAAAAATCGAACGCGTAGAAAATATAAAATTGAACGCATAAATCAAGAAGATTCATCAGTCAATATATGACAGCATTGCACGTGATCTTGCATGCATTTACATATAATAACTTGTTTTTCACGTGTTAACGTAATTATATAATCTGCTTATCTCTCGTCGCATGTTTTTCTCCTATCGTTCGCAAATTGTTATATAGATCGATATAACGTTACGTAAAATTTACGATTATTTTCGATGGTGTTACGTTTTAGTAGATTGAGATCGAGAACTTTTCAAATTGAATCCTATTTTCATAGACATGCGTTCAATGTTGAAGATATATTTGGATCCGAGATAGATTCTTTTCGGATTACAAGAGAGTAAGAGGATGATGTTAACATCATAAATTTCTAAAAATACTCCAATGAATTGATTCACTTATCAGATAAATGTTACATGTAGATTTGCAGTCGTACAGTTCTAATCTTTTTGAACTTTGAACAATTCGGAAAAATGTCACGAATATTTACGCAAATCATTTTTGCAATAATTTATATTTTCTTTATCAAATGTAGTATTTTATCAAAGAACAAGTGCATGTAACTGACATCCTGTTTAAAGATTAGTACATGATAGTCTCTCGCGTGACATTTGTCAGATAAACAGTCATCCTTTATAGTACGATATTATATATTATTTATTGTATCTTTTAAATACGTGACAAGTATCATGACATGCAACAAAGACGTGTACTTAAGATTGGAATAGAGCTTGGGGCCATTGAAGAAATTATAAAAAGTTTATTCAAAAAGACGAAAGAATTTCTCAAAAATGAGGAAACATTATTACAATCGTTTATATATATTGACATCTATTTTCAGAAAAATACAAACAAAATAATATTAGATTTCTATTATAAATTTGGCATATTAAAAATTCTAGAAAAAAAAATAAAAAATAATCGTGATATCTTTTTAATTATATTATATATTGTACTTGACTGTACAACATGTAAGAAAAATCACTTACACATAATTTTTATCATTTTAAACTCAGCAATCAACATAATAATAACTCGAGAAAAATGACACGTTTATCAAAAACATCTTAAACTCAGGAAAAATTCTTTCATTATTACTTCGGAAATATTTTCAGATAAGAATGCATCGTATATGGATTTAAGTAATTACGTTTAAGTAATTACGTTATCGTTATATTAAAATTTTAGCTTTTGCGTTTAGATCACAAATCTATTACAATTACGACATATACTTTGAACTCATTGGCGTCAACGTCTATCTATATCTGTATCAATAAATGATAACACCAAACACTCTTCATTTGTTTCTTATTTTGATTCATATTTTTATCTTTTATCTTTTATATAATAGCTTAGTCATTCTGTTTTTACTGTAAATTCTACTCCTTATCAAACATTATATACTTTACTTATTTCATAACAATAAATTATTGTAGCATAGATATTGTATCATAGATACCATGATATAGATGATATTGTAAGTTTATGAACGAAAATTATCAGTTTTAGATTGATGCTTGATAGAGAAATGTAAGAGAAGAAAATCGATGAGAATTAAGAATAAAAAAAAGTTATAATATTTAATTTCTTTAATTTGGAATTGCTGAGATTCTAGGATATTATAAAAATTCAGGAATTAGAAAAAAATCTCAAACAAATGTCTCGTTATCTTTTCCATTTGGAGTTTCATAAAACGAACGATAAACGTTCACAGTGCTCATTTTTGTCCTAGTCAATAATAGGAAAAGTGAGACGACAATCTACATGAGAGGCCATCGGTAACGGAGCAGCAAAGTGCGTCAGAGATGAGCGGGCATGCAACCCGGCCTGCCGATCCTCGTGGTCAAGCGGTTCTCGAGCGCTGTATTCAAGTGGCCGTGCTGCCGATCGCTGGAAAACACCCCTCGTCTACATCGCCTGTCACATCGGTTCCAATGGAGAGGCAAGATGTGGATATCACGGTAAGGAAACATCAAAATTGTATTTGTTATATATGCAAGTATCTGCTCTCTGAATATGAAAAATTTGGAATTCTTAGAAATTTTTGTATATAAAGAAATTAAAAAATTCTCATAGAGTTTTATAAAAATTTAGGGAATTTAAAAAAAAATTCTCTGATATGATTTTATTTTTTTATAAATAGTCAGCAATAAGTTAAGTTGTGAATTATGTTTAAAATATATCTGCTTATATATTTAAATTAGATTATATAATTTTATTGTAATTTTTAGTAATAAAAAATAAAGACATATTATGATATATTATATCTTACAAAGAGAGATTAATTTTTTTTCAGTATATTTGCAAATCTTGCAAGCACTTGAAATTTAAAAGGTTTTTTTGTTTTTCCCTCGTATGAATAAAAAGCATTAAAAAATATGTAAAATATATATAATGAAAAAGTTATTTTAAAAAATTGCAGTCAAAAATCCTTAAAATATTATAATTTTGAATAAAAATATCTGGAAGATCAGGAAATTTTTTCACGAGGTTTGAGTATATATATCCCTTGTAATATAAATAAATAATTATATCTAATCATATATTGTTACATATTATGCAAATTATACAGGATATTCGAAAAAGATAAGAATCTTTTAATATTTCGAAAAATATGAATTTTCGAAACAGGATTCCGATCTTTTTTGAACATTGTATAATATTGTATCAGGTCCATCAATAACGCAAGTATTCACGATCACCCACTTATCATAAAAAAATTTTAAAATTACTTGCACACTAAAATAATATCCCAGCATTTTATACATTCATATATTTAATATAATCTTTACATATTAACATGAATAATTTTATGTTATAGAACAAGCAAAAACAGTGCAGTGGAAAAGAAATTTCGAATACTCAAAGAGTTTGGACGAGTTTAGTAGCTGGCGCAGTAGCTGGTGCTCTGGCGAAGACTACGATAGCACCGTTAGACCGCACGAAGATCAATTTTCAAATCTCGAAGCAACCCTATTCGGCCAGAGCAGCGGTTGATTTCTTGAGGAAAGCACTGCGTACTGAAGGCCTTCTGAGCTTATGGCGTGGAAATAGTGCTACTATGATTAGAATCGTGCCATATTCTGCAGTGCAATTTACGGCGCACGAACAGTGGAAGAGAATTCTGAGAGTGCATGGTGCAGAGAGGTATCGAGTAAAATATCTTATATAGGATATATATATATATATATATATATATATAGTATTTATCAAACAAATCATATTAATCAAGTAAAGATATTTGACGAAGACTTTATCCTTATGTATTGTGAATCGTTTACAGGCAAAAGCCATGGGCGAGTTTTCTGGCTGGCGCTCTTGCTGGCGTCACGTCGCAAACAATGACTTATCCATTGGATCTGATGCGGGCGAGGATGGCGGTGACTCTAAAGGCCGAGTATAGAACTCTACGACAGGCGTTTTGGCGAATCTACAAAGAGGAGGGAATTCTCGCATATTATCGTGGCTTCACCGCTACGCTCCTCGGTGCTATCCCGTACGCCGGGTGCAGTTTCTTCACATACGACATGTTGAGAAACTTATTGACCGGTGAGTCCTGATTTGTTCACACAGATAAGTTGTTTTGGCGCCCGCTGGCGGTGGCGGTGCTTGTACTCATCACATATACACATACATGTATACATACATGCGAAAAAAGAAAGTCGTGGGTTATACGAATGAGAGTGGCTGTTGTATATGATCGTAAAGCAGGGTACCGATGGGGCACGTCGGGGGGCACCCTGTTTCCCCTGATATTGGGACGGTACTTACTTTAATAGCAACGCGAGACAAGCCCGACCGGCGGCGTATTTCGAAGTGCTGCGTGCTTCATGTTCGATGATGGCTACGTGTCGATGAACAGTGTACACGGTGACTATTCCGGGATTCTCAACCTCGCTCATTTGCGGCGGCATCGCTGGAATGGTCGGTCAGACAAGCAGCTACCCACTGGACATTGTGCGGCGGAGAATGCAGACATCGGCGATCAAGGGCCAACATTATCATACAATCACATCGACTATCGTGAAGATTTACACGTAAGTATAGCATCAGAGAGATAATATAATAAAATAATAACTATATCTGATTTCGCAAATAGTTAAATTATCAATAGGAACATATACAAGATATAAAATAGAAATATATACAGAACAAGCCGTCCAAAACAAAACATTTAATATCTTTTAAAAATTTGTTGAAAAAATGAGATAGTTGTATAGAAACTTCATTTTCATAATATGTATTGATATGAAATAATTTGCTATCTTCTATAATAACATATACAAGATATAAAATAGAAATATATACAGAACAAGCCGTCCAAAACAAAACATTTAATATCTTTTAAAAATTTGTTGAAAAAATGAGATAGTTGTATAGAAACTTCATTTTCATAATATGTATTGATATGAAATACAATATAATTTGCTATCTTCTGTAATAAATATACTTACCATATGCACAATTATATTGTTGATTTATGCATTTGTATGGAAAAATTTTGCATTTTGTAGGGAGGAAGGAATAATGGCTTTTTACAAAGGCTTAAGCATGAATTGGGTTAAAGGTCCCATTGCAGTTGGAATTAGCTTCGCTACACATGATACAATACGAGATATGCTGAGAAAAGTCATTTGTGAAGATAGCAAGATATAAAACTAATAAAACAAATATTGGAAATCTGCCGTTATAATATTACAGAATAATAATTATTAATTACTAATTATAATTATATATATATGATATATATATGATTGTTATAATTACGAGGGTGGGGTGGATAAGTTTCCTGATAAAGAAAAAAAATAGTTCTTTTGGATTTTTTTAAATTTTATTTTTCAACATAATATCTCTACAAAGACTAATACATTTTTCATAACGGTGCTCTAATGCAGTGATACAATTTTATAGTATGATTCGTCGAGCTTCTCAAAATACCCATTTACAGCGTTGACTTACTCGTTGCTCTTAAATTTTTTTCCACCGAGCCATGTTTTGAGGATAGGGAATAGATGATAATCGCTGGGTGCTAAATCTGGCGAATAAGATAGTTGGGAAAGCAATTCGAACTTTAATTCATTGATTTTAGCCATCGCTATCTGTAAATGGATATTTTGAGGAGCTCGATGAATCGTAAAGTACTATAAAGTTGGTATCACTGCATTAGAACACCGTTATGAAAAATGTATTAGTCTTTGTGGAGATTATGTTGAAAAATAAAATTTAAAAAAATCCAAAAGAACTGTTTTTTTTTTATCAGGAAACTTGTCACCCCACCCTCGTATGATAATTAATTGGATATAATTATGAATTAATAATTATAATTTTTAATAATTGTATAATTTTATCACTTAACATATATTATTTTAATGATAAATAAGCATAAATCTCCTGCAATTAATTTGATGAAAAAGAAAAGAAAATTTGCACAAAAATATCGATAGTTGATAAGAATATACGTAATAGATGCATCATAATGATAGGACAGGAGACTAATTACTTTGTTATCTTGCGAAGGCGTTCTGCCGAAAGCAGCAGGGAAAACATCACTAGTACAAATTGTTAAATATTATGTATATATATTGTTACTTCGAATGTTATATAGAGATCATTGAAAAGAAATGTAATGCGTATATATGTACATGTAGTACACAAAATCATAACATGTACACTATGTTGATTTGGCTATATGAAAATATGATTCTAACTTGCCTTAATCGTCTTATGAAATTTAAAAGAAATGAATAGAAGTTAGTATATTTTGCATTCTAAAAATTATCGTGTATCGAATATAGCACTTTTTTTATTTTCTAAGTTTCTCTATTTCAGTACTCAATCGAGAAACTTTAAGACAATTTTTAAGATCGTGTAAGATATCAAAATATATTGTACAATTATAAATTGAAACACTCATTATGTGGTTTAATTATTATACGTGCAGTATAATTACTTTTGATTCATTTCAATATGGTAATGAGTAATCAATATTTCTTTAATAAATAATAACAGCAATTATTATCATGACAATAAAACTCAGAACTTGAAACATTGTAAAAAAAAGTTTAGCACTATAATTGTAATTATATGATGTTATTATGTCACAATTTAATTATTAGACAATTTTAACAATAGCTTGTTATAATTCGGTTAAAGAATAGACTGAGACTACTTGCTTCATTTGCACCCAAATATCTTACATAATTGAGTACTTTTAAATATCTTGTACATATTTTTAAGAGGGAGAGTGCTGTACATTATTTTATGTTAAAAATTTATAAATTGCTGTAATAAAAAGTAGAGGAGGGAAATAATTGCATTTTGTTTTCGGTAGGAGAAAAATTTTTACGGTCGATGTGGAAAGTTATTTTTTCTATCTTTTTAGCTGAAATATATTTATTAACAAATTGCTATCTTTTTGATTATGTGTATTTCATTTTTATAGGGGTCAATTTTTGAATGAAAGTTTTCAGAATTAATGTCAATTATAAACGTACATTATGAAAAAATCAATCATTTATTCCTTAAAATGCTGTAGTTTATTTGCAATTGTTGTATTAGTTAATCAAAGCCATTTAGTAAATATATAAATTTTATACAATATACACACACATTATATTCATTTTAACCTAATTGCATCTATATTTTTATAATCTTATTAAAAGTACAAAAGATTTTATTCTTTCTTATCATACAATAGAGATTATAAGTTATATTAGATATTTGATATATTTATAAACATGTATGTATATTTTTATTAGTTATATACACATATATGGTTAAAATATAATATGTATGTAATTATATATATTTATGAATACATATAAATTATTTTTAAAGAAAGATAATATTTAAGATAGATATTTCAAAATTTTTATAATGAAGATAAAGAAAGACGTAAAGTATCAAAATATTGCATATTGAATATCGAAAAAGAACTATTAATGTCATAAGACACTATAAATCATAATACCATAAAAATTTATAGGTACTAAATCATTTGTTTATTGAAAGAAAAAAATACTTTTAAAACATCTTTTTTTGTCAAATCTAGTGGTTTAAATCTTAACATATTATTTTTGCATACGCAAAATGCATATAAATTAATAATCAAATATTTATTTACAATTTGTTACACAATGTGTTTCTCCATTTCAAATTCTTCTTGTTGTTTTAAATACATAGAATATACATGGAGATTCACTGTCTAATAGTCTTTTTATAATCGAGTTCCACCTATCTTATGCAATACCTGTCTTTATTTTGGTTTAGTTTCCTGATCATTGACATATCTTATATAAATTTCTCGTTCATCACTGCCGCCCGGGGGAATTTCAGCTTCGTTTAAATACGAGACTCCTATCGCGAGCACAGAACCATCATGACTGAAACTAAGTGCAGCTACACCAGCGTTATAACGATGGAATTGGCACAGGCGTTTCTTGTTAAAACCATCCCAGATGTTCACATAACCATCCGAACCACCAGTGGCGAATGTATTATATGCAGAATGAAAGCTAATAGCGTTCACTGGATAAATGTGCTCGACGTTATTTTCTTTTATTCTATGGCATTTAAATGCATATTTCTTCTTTTGAGCTTCTGGCATGGTATCAAGATATTCGACAGCAACTCGACCTTCTATGCTACTCAATACATATCCCTAAATATATTAAATATAGAAAAATATGAAAAAGGGTAAGTCTGATACATATATATATATGAAAATGTAAGAATTAAATAAAATATACAGAATATGCATAAAAGGTAAATGTGTACCTGCTCATTGGGAAAACCTTTGATGCAGCGCGTTTGATATTTTAAACTACTTTCTCGTCTTTGAAACATGCCTGCCATGTTTCGCAAATCCCAAATACAAACTTTTCGTTTCGCTGTTCCCACGACAAATTTGTCACCGCATACAGACAAAGCGAGAACTACTTCTGGTTGCAAATAACTACCGACGCAAGTGGGTGTTCGTGGATCCCATAATTTTACCGCAGCATCCCAACCACCAGTTAATATCGCGTTTACGGCCGCGCAATATTCTATTTTTCTGATTGGCTTATCATGTGTACCCATTATTGATTCTACAAACAAGTATTTTTATTATATGTATATAATTCTAAGGAATAATGTATAGAACTCTATTAAAATTGTTGCCTAGTAATGGACAGTTTTAAACTCAAATCTGAATGAGTCATTATAAATATATAAAACTAATTAAAAGACTCGTGATGGGATTACATCCACTTGCAAAAAGATATATTGGACTCTGTTGACAGATGTGTAACTATGATACAAAGTTACCATTAGGGGATTCTAACATTATATAAGTAACAAAATCAAAAGAATGTAACAATACCTGTATTACTATTTATGTCATACATCTTTAAAGTATTTCCTAATCCACCACTATAAGCATGGACAGCATCCTGCAAGCAATCTTGTGATAAAGAAAATCTATCTTTGAGAGAAATAATATTTACTTACCTGAAATGCAACATCCAATACTGGTAAATCATGATTATATTTCAACCTCATTGTATTTGCATGGATATCGTATAATCGTACTGTACTGTCCCATGATGATACTAATAGGAACTGTGTAGAGTTTGGTCCAAATTCCACCGCAGAAATTGCATCAGTTGGCGGTGATTTTATTTTAAACTCAGTCCTGGATTCCATTCTATCAGAAGCATATTTCATGAGTATTTAATAAATTAAATACTGAATTAAATTTTAATTTTTTTTACATCTAGTTTTCTTCTTTCTTAGATTAACACAAAAAAAAATGTTATAAGCAGTAGTCAATGATAATATGAATAATTTCAAGAGAGAATTTCGATTTATTTAATTTCTCTCAGATATAATCTCATAATTCTTTACATAAAAATTTTCTGATCATTAAGATTATATTTTACATAATTTTGATTACATTTAACAGAATACATAATAAACTCTTCGTGTAAAACGTTTTACAGTAGAAAGAAGGAAATTCAGTGAAGAAATGCTCGATCGTGAATGCTTTATCTATTGCTCAAGAGATATTTCGTAAATATAACCAACAATTTCAGCAAATGTAATTCTCGATCAAAATTTTTATACACTTACTCGATATAAAACGAGGAATGAGACAAAAATAAAGCTCTCAATTTGTAGATAATATAAGTATTCACTCTACTTAAATGTATATATTTTTAATATATAACTTTACAAAATAGAGAAAAAAGTTTACACAACAAAATCGGTAGGAATTCCTACCACACTTTTCACCTTTGCCTCATCGTTCAAACATCGCGTTTCTCTTCCGTTGAGACGCTTGATTGACCAATCAGGATAAAAGGAATAAAGATTTCTTTAATCTGATTGGCCAATCTACGCTTCAAAGCACTTCAGTGTTTCTCTGACCGCGGTCACGTGACCAACTAGGGTAAGTTTACATGAAATTACATGAACTTATCGGACGTTCTGATTGGTTATCTGATAAAGAATTTCTAACATTCCTATAATAACGTTCGATAAAATTTGTAAAACATTGAAGTTAAAAATTAAATTGATTAATAAAAATTGATTAAAAATTAAATTTGATTAATAAGAAGAAAAAGAAACAAATTTTTGTGATCAAATTTCAATCTTCAATGCATAGTTTGATGCAGGCTTATGCAGGATTTACACTGCATCCAATTTTCGACATACAACATTCGATATCCAATAAGAGAATTTGTTTTATATAAAAAAAAAATTGTGTGACGCCAGGTACGCACATGGAAATTTCATCAAATGAATTACTTCATTTTAATTTGTTATCATTTATCACTGCATGTTTGAAAGGTGAGGACGAAAATTTATTAAAGCAAAGAGAAGGCGGAATTTTTGTGAAACTCTTGTATTGCAGCCCGGTGAAACTGCGTCATCATCAGTGTATTCGTTAGAGAAGAAAACACTTTCGTAAAATGGCGGACAAATCACGTCGTGTGGCGCAAACAGAAGATTTATCAAACGTTGAATTTGAAACCAGCGAGGATGTCGAAGTTATTCCTACCTTCGACAACATGGGTCTCCGCGACGAGTTGTTACGCGGGATCTACGCATACGGTATGATATTCCTTATTCAATCTCCACCTTACATCAATTTCTAACCTCTAACTCTTTTCACGGTTTATTTTGAGATTAGATTTAATAAGATTTACAAAAATAAGTTATCGCGTTTACACGTGTATGATTAGTGATTATGTCCATTTTGTTTTATGATAATGATAATTATAGCACTTTTCCATTAATCGTTCACAGTTCCAATATATTGCGGAACTTATTTGATTTCCCTCTTGTATGTTATCCTTCTTTCTAACTTTATTATTGTAATATTAACAAATTTCACGCAGTAAAGCATGATTTATAAATAAGAAATAAAGTAATTGTATCATTTCTATTTTTATAGGTTTTGAGAAACCGTCTGCTATTCAACAACGATCCATTAAACCTATTATGAAGGGCAGAGATGTGATAGCACAAGCACAGTCTGGTACTGGAAAAACTGCTACCTTTTCGATTGCAATATTGCAATCATTGGACACACAAGTAAGGGAAACTCAAGTTCTGGTATTATCGCCGACTCGAGAACTTGCAACTCAGATTCAGAAAGTCATCCTTGCATTAGGAGACTTTATGAATGTGCAATGTCATGCTTGTATTGGTGGCACAAATCTTGGGGAAGATATCAGAAAGCTGGATTATGGACAACATGTTGTATCCGGTACTCCTGGTAGAGTGTTTGGTAGGTACCATATTTTATTTTTATCAGTTATATATAACAGGGCAGAATTGTAATAATATTTGTGTAAAAATTTTATAAATTTTTAACAGATATGATTAAAAGACGGGTACTTAGAACTAGGGCTATTAAAATGTTAGTGCTTGATGAATCTGATGAAATGTTGAACAAAGGATTCAAAGAGCAGATTTACGATGTATACCGATATCTACCACCAGCAACACAAGTGGTTTTAGTTTCAGCCACTTTGCCACATGAAATTCTAGAAATGACCAGTAAATTTATGACAGATCCTATTCGCATTCTTGTCAAACGGTAAATAATTTTTTATCTTTACTTCATATTACTAAATATGAATATATTTTACTTTAACTTTTTGCATTTCTAGTGATGAGTTGACATTGGAAGGAATTAAACAATTCTTTGTCGCTGTAGAACGAGAAGAATGGAAATTTGACACACTTTGTGACTTGTATGATACATTAACGATAACACAAGCAGTTATCTTTTGTAACACCAAGCGTAAAGTAGATTGGTTGACAGAAAAAATGCGAGAAGCTAACTTTACTGTATGCTCTATGCACGGAGACATGCCTCAAAAGGAACGAGACAATATAATGAAGGAATTCCGATCTGGTCAGAGGTAAGATTGTAATCTTTAAAAGTATATTATCTTAAGACAATATTTGTATAGGCAGTTATATATTATATTAATATTTTTTTCTTTTTTGTACAGTCGTGTCTTAATCACAACGGATGTCTGGGCGAGAGGTATCGATGTTCAGCAGGTGTCACTCGTAATTAATTACGATTTACCTAACAATCGCGAATTATACATTCATAGAATAGGTCGATCGGGACGTTTCGGTCGTAAAGGTGTTTCGATAAACTTTGTAAAAACTGATGATATAAGGATTCTTCGAGATATCGAGCAGTATTACTCTACACAAATAGACGAAATGCCGATGAACGTTGCGGATCTAATATAAAAGATCTAAGATTATATATAACGATATGTTTAACTTCTTCAATAAAACAATTTCTTTAATTTTATAAATGTCATTTAGCTACTCACTTTCGCATCTTTTTATTAGAATTAGATTTATTCAAAAAACTTATTTAAAAAAATTTCTATCTAAAAATTTTACATGGTAATAGAAAAAGTACAAGAGTTAATAATTTTTTGACGAATGTCATATGGTCCTTGTATAAATTATTTTTAGTTTATATTATACTCTTCTTATATGAGAATAATATAAATGTTAACTGTGGTAGCTAAGTTGCTAATGAATAGAGGAGCCCGATGAAAGAAAGATTTAGATTTGAGATTTATATGTGTGAAATGAAACTATCATATTCCATTGTGATAAAAAAGTTTATTAGTCCTGAATTTGATTTCGCTCAGTTAACTCGTATAAAACTTGTAAATAAAAGAATTTACCCACAATTTATGACATAATAGACGTCACAAAGAGATAAGTGGGTAAAATTACTTTCAACTATTAATAATAAACAAAAAATTCTATCACTTCACTGTAGTGATAAAACCGAATGTAGACATACAAGAATTGTGAAAAATAATAGATCTTATTAATAAAGTATTTTATGGCTTTAATAAGACTATGATTAATAATTCTATTTTCTACATAAATATTAATTATAAAAACAAACGATATTGAGATATATATATATGCTTATATGGCTACATACAAATAATCAATAAAATTGCTACAGCTTCACTGTTCAGATGGCAGTGCGGCAGAGTTTAGTAACACGCCTTGAAACTGAAATAAAAAACAAACTAAAAATTTCCATAATGTGTGTGACATAATGATATTAATAAATAAATTATCGCGGTTAATAATGTGAAAGAGATGTATTTAGAGTATAATAATAAGTTGGCAACAGAAACAATTATTTTATGATAATATTACAAGGGATGTATTAGGAACAATATGTAACTCTAAATCATGAACATAAATTGTAAAATTCTAAGTCAAAAGTAATATTATCAATGTGAGTACATGAACTGATCATTACAACAGTACAATATTTATGTATATCATTTTAATTCGTTTTGGATTGCTATGTATTTTAATAAATTGTATAATTAATTAGTAATTAAAAAAGAGAAAGAAAAATTCTAAAAGAAATGGAGCAACAAAATGATTGTACAATTCAAAGAGGACAACCACTACGTCGCTATACAAATGACTACAAGCCAGAAGGACATTCGTCAACTTGTATGTATTCATAAATTTCTCCAAATTTAAGTGAGAGAGTTGATATTTTATAATACTAACATTTCTTTCCTTTTATTTACAGTGAATAAAACAATGACAAATCAGCCACAGTATTCAAATACAGGGAGACCTACGATACGCATAGCTGTTTATCTAATGACAGGAGTATTTCTGACGATGGAAATTGAACAAAATGCAACAGCACAACAAATATTTACGATAGTTCAATCAGAAGCAGAATTGGGTCTATTGAGATTTTCTCTAGCAACTATTACACCAGTTTTTGCATTATGGATGTGTTCTTCGCAGATGGAAGTTCAATTACGTCCAACACATAAGCCTGTAGAATTGGCTGCAAAGTGGAGTTATCTCGTGAATAAATATAGTTCTCATGTAGAAGATTCTGATGATGAAGAACCTTTACTATTCTTTCGTCGAAATATATTTCTGTCCAGGACAGAAGAGGAACAAATAAAAGATACTAAAGTGCTTGAATTACTCTATGCAGAAGCCAGACACAATGTTTTACAAGGTAAATGACATTAAATAAAAGATACGTAGAATGTTTATTTTAAAAAATTTTAATTATACAGTTTTCATTAAAATTATATAGTTTTCTCTATTTATAATAAGACATAAATTTAATTTCTAGGACGATACGCATGTGACGGTCCTGCGCGTTATGCCACTTTAGGAGCGTTACAGGCTCGGATTGAACTTGGGCCCTATAACGTGCAGACCCATACCTTGGCATTTTTCCGCAGACACCGCGGTCGATTTCTACCGCATCATCACGCTTTTCCCAGTCTTCTGTTGGGATTGGGACTCGGATTAGGACTGGTGGGCGGCAAGGGAGCACCCGAGGCACATCTTCTGGAGCAGTACAAGAGAATACCAAATCACAATGGTAGTGCTAACGCAAATCCCAAAAAATTAATCAGAAAATATCTCGAATTGTGCTGGAACTTACCGTGTTATGGTGCGGCCTTCTTCCAAGGGCAGATCGAGAGACCTGTCAGAGGTCTCGCATCATGGATCACCAATCGCGATATGCAGGTCCTTGTTGCGATTAATACGTCGGGTGTATACATAGTCGACGATATGCAGTGCGTAAGTGCAATATATTAAGCTGAATATTTATGAAATGTATAATATATAATAACATGTTGAAATGTATTTATACAGAGCTTGCTATTAGGACTAAAATACTCAGAACTGAGCTGGGAAATGGCGAAACCTTCGGATGAGAATAATCCAGATTGCTTGCCTTGCTTGTTTCTGCAATTTCCAGTGCGAGAAAACGGAGCACGAGTCTACAAGATTCTGCAAGTATTTTCGAAACAGGTACAAGTCACACTATTCGAGAATGTCTAATAATTATTCTTACGAAATGAAAATATAAAGTTTGATACTTTATAGGCGCCAATGATGGATACTCTCATTTCTGGCTTCGCTGAGGATTATCGTCGTCAATTTGTCAATAATGACAGTAGCAACGATCAGTTGGATCATCCGCTAGTTTCCCCCACTGGAAACTTTACAAATAAACTTAGTAAATTCACGCTGGCCACTTTTGATGACGAAGGTAATGAATCGCAAAAATGAAACCTCTATACAAATTATTTTACATTTATTTTTCAATATTACTTCAGGTCGGTGCATTGGTCAAATGGGCTCGTGGTCTTTTCAATAAATATATTGTACATTTCATGATACCAATGTGTACTCTCCTTGATAATATGAAATGAGTATGATTTTTGAATATCTGAAAAATGAAATTTTTATCCAATTAATATCTCGATTAATTATTCGAGTGAAATATTCTTTATATGTATACTTACTGATATACTCATTCATATAATTTCTCAATATCTTTTTCTTAATTTTTCTGAAGTGCTTGGAGATACGGATTTTGCCGCAAACGATCCATCAATATCTTGTATCTCTGCGGTACTTGATCTCTATGCCAATTCAGATATGTTTCTAGTACGTGTAAATTGAAGCTTATCTCATTTATCTTGGCTAGCATCTGATCCTCCTCCGCTTTCGATAAATCGACTGACTGTAAATGTATAAATATTAGTCAAGATAATTATGATATTAATGACGTGATATCAATGAAAATTTAGTAGATTTTCATACCTGTGTTAACAAGATTTGCATTTTTTCAAGTTCCGCAGCGCGCTTCTCGATGATACGTAAAATATAATTCGCTTTGTCGATAGATAACTGCTTAAAGTCACTTAAACAGTCATCGCGTATCAGATACGCTTCTGCCTTGCTGATGTACGCCGGGTTGCCTATTCGCGCCAAATATGGCCCCAATGGATCGATCTCTTGCGCGATATCATCTCGTTGACTTGGATCTTTTACCGCATCCTAAAGAAACGGCACGTTATAATTTTTTTAATTAATAAAGTAATTAAACAATTGATAAATACTATTCTCGGCTCAGTCGATATCGTCTCGACTGTTTGATTTCTGTCGAATAATGAAATCGAAAGTTGCAGATTTAAATTTTCATCGCTTCTTCTCTTTAGGAATTCCATGATTTCGGTTTCGGTATCCTTGACGCAGATTATAGATTGATCTTCATCTTTCAAATGCTTATCGAGATTATAAAAGAGATCGAGATTTTTTTCCGGCGGTGCAGTCGGATCTGGCTGCGAGATACATAAATTAGATCGCAATTTTCTTTTATCAATATTTTTGTTATAAAGAAAATTTACATTGTATCCGTAGGACATTGTGGGATCAAACACCAAACGTTCCCCTCTATCTGCCATCGACGGTTTTATAAATGTACGAGTAGCTCTGGAACTCCGATCTTTATCGTAATGAAATTTAACGCGAATTTCATTCTCGAGCATCGCGAATTCGCGGATAGCTATATCCTCGCAAGCCGGAATTTCTTTGTTTCGATGATATTTCTCAATGATTTTCTGCAAAATGAAAAGAGTTAATTTTTTGTTTATCGCGTAATAAATTAAATATAAATTTAAGATTTTTCAAATCAATATTACTGAAGTACGTCGGAAATGTATACCATCCGCCGGATTATCTTTGTCTGTCGAAAATTGAACGTGCCTGAAATAATATAAAAATGTAATATTACATAAATGTTACATATTTATATCATATTTTTACATGTAAAAACATACAATATAGGAAAAAAATAAGTAAAGATTAAGAGATTTGATTTTTTTTTACAGATGTATGTACATTTTTTATAATATGTCTTGATATTTATTTAAGGAGAATTTTGCACCTATAGTAAAGGAAATCCTCACGATTTCTGTAATATTGAGTCAAATAAAGTGGGCCCATCTCCATGCGCGATAATCCCTCGAAATGCGCGTCATCATAAAAATCTATCGCTCTTTCGTTGTCTATCGAGCCAGTATCAGATGCGAGATAACGATCCGCTATTAATATTTCTTAGCGTTAATACAAAAAAAAACAATATGAATTTTGCTTATAATAATAAATATTTTACTCGAAATTGTTTCACCTTTGCAATGATCTGATCGGCCTTTCTTGAAGAAATCCGTGACAGTATCCGTATTGAAATCTTTACTAGATTCCGTAAGGCAGTCACTTCTATTCAAATATTTCTCGTAACATTGAATAGGAGTGATATATTCATAATCTTCGTAAACGGTTACTCGTTGTATTAAACCGTCCATTTGAAAGTACGGCGCGTATAATTCCACCTTTGCCTTCTTGTAAAATATCGTTTTACTTCCTTGCGGATATCGTGTCTCAAAATCTGTGAGAGCAATATAAATATTTGTGGAAATATATATTTGGCAAACAAAATTATTCAAATTATTAATTTAAAACAATTGGCATTATATTTCTTGATATTTTCGAAACTTAAAATTGATGAATAATTATAGTATATATTTCGACTGGATTTAAAAAAATAAACATTTGTGTACCTAAGCTATAAATTTGAATTTCATTCACGTACGAAGCCGGCATGTCCAAATGCTTATCTTGCTCGACGCCAACGTCTTCCTCGATCTCGTCCGTGTCTTTTCTCGCAACACGCGGTTCGCCAGGCAGCAAGTGCTCCCAGAGCTCAACTTTACTCAAGTCCCAATTAATTTCCGCACAGCCCTTTCCGCGCGGTTGCATATTCACCCAATAATTCTGATCGTTCCAAATACTTTCGACTCCCAGATATAACAAATTGGTCTCCTCGTCAGCGAGATTGTAAGGCATTCCGGAGGAAGGTTCGATGAAAATCGGTTCGGTGATTTCTCGATTTCTCGGGCCTTTATCTTCCGGCAAAATCACCACCCACGCGTGTATCCTATGACCGAAATATTTATCTGACCGTGGACGCTCAAACTCCTAAAATGATACAATCGAGTCAACGTATTCAATAAAATCCAAGTAAGAAATATAAAATGTCAATACTTATATAATACAATAAAAATAGATATACTTTCCCCCTTAAATTTTAATTACGCATTATGTATCAAATAAAACGGCATACTTATCAGGTAATCCATTCAATAATTATTAATTAAGAATAATTTATATTATCCCATAAAACAAATTGATTAGATAAAATAGTTCATGCATACAGCGATCATTCTCTGTCGTTCTTCTTCCTGTCGTTGTAATTCGGCATCTTTTTTTTTTCTCTCGCGATCTTCCAGTTCTAAGAGAAATTGGCTTCTAAAATCCGGCGGTGCCTTTAATTGATACTTAGCAATTTTAGGCATGTCGGCCGGTGGTGGTGTGTATTTCCGCTCCGGCAAATACGGGCAGGTTCTTCTGGTCATGTCGCAGAGAGCTTGTTCGCGCGATGCATATCCGCTTACTACGAATGCATTGTAACTCTGTCCCAATAATAAGCTTACTAAAAGCGTCGCGCATTCAAAACTATTGCCTTTCTGGAAATGCAGCACCCACGTTGGTGAGCATAAACGTTCCGGCTGAAAGAAGAATTGCAATCCTTAATGATATACATATACATGTATACGTATCTAGAACATATATATATATATATATATTTTTAGATATAGAATTTCTCAAAGTATATATATATAAATAAAAATAACAATTAAAGAATAAATCAATAAAAATAACAATTAAATTAAGAATAAAACAAATTTAATGTCAAAAATTGAATATCACTATGGGAATATAAGCTAATGTTTATAAAACATGCACTTATAATATAAAAGATCTATACTGTTCTATATTAGAGTAAAATATTCGAAAGCATACAAAGGCAGAAATGTTTTTGCCTTTATTCTCGAGCATCGTAATGCTTTATATTATATATAGATCTTTTAGAAAAATTAATTTGTTTTATTTTTGATAAATTCTATACATATGTATATCACACAATTAAATTTCTAATTATACTTGAAAAAATATTGACAAATATCAAAAATCAATTTATTTACTTATTGTAAGAGAGGGAAAAATATACAATATTTTTGACGAATAGTGAACTTTTCTTGTAAATAAAAAGATATATATAGACAAAAATTAACAAAAGATATAATTACAAAGATATGAAAAAATATAACAATAAATATATAGAAAAAGATATTGATAGACGGTCTTTTAGAAATTTGTACAGTTTAATATACCGTGTGTCCATCACCATTTATTTTACAGAAAGTACAGGTGGAGTCTCCCCGTGCGCTTACGCCCTCGACGATTATCAACCAAAGCAAGAATAGAGGGAATTTGGAGAAATTTAAATAAGCTCGGAAGATAAAGGTATATCGGATGTCGCACAGAAATATGTTATTTACATATTTACGTCGGAATGATTCTAAGGTATGTCTCAAAACTTGATTACATATTATAATACAACATATGCGTACGTATGCGTGCATGTATATTTTGCGACATTGCGCAAACTGTTGCGTCGTACATAAAGAGATCGTTTGATCGACGGCGGGTAATCTCTCCAGTGCATCCATGTGTCTCATATCATTCCGCAACGGAGAGAAGTAATAATAATAATAATACCAAAGAGTAAATACGTGAACACATTCAGTAATCGCCGACGTGAGCGGTAGGGGCTGTGAAACGGAGCGAGACAGAATGTATACAAGCAAACGCGCGTGGGGAAGCACGTGGCGTGCGTATCGTTCTCGGTCCATGACCTACGCCACTGTATTATAATTTACGAGTAGAATTTATTGCACCGTACAACACATATACCCACACACACACACACACGTACAAACGCCGCACTCTCGCTCTCTCTTCGTACTTTGCGAGTGATAGAGGGGAAAGTGGGGGAAAAACGAGAGAAACAGACGAGGAGGAAAAATATATATCGCTAACGCGTAACAACGCGTGTCCCAGTGATCGCGTTTAAACACTTTCCTCTCATTTTCCGCCCGCTCTCCACCCTCTCTTCCCACCTCCCATAATATTCCTCCTTCCTACCTCTCTCTCTCTCTCTCTCTCTCTCTTTAACTCTTCAACTTTTTATCTCTCCGACAAATTGCCGAGGAACAAAATATCACGGGGGAATCTCCGCCAAATGGAGACGTTGAACGCGGACGCTTTTCACGTCGTCTTTCGCTTCCCGCGGATCTCGCAGCGTCTTGCGACGTTACACAGGAGGACATTTTTTTTTTGTAGGCACGTAACGGAGAAGCCTGGACGACAACGGGCGACGCGAGGGTAGGTAGGGTAGGGTAGATAGGTAGGTAGGTAGGTAGGTAGGGTATAGAGATGGTCAGTGGGTGGCGGCGACGGTAACGGCGGTATCCCTCGACCCTTTCGCCCACTTCCGCCCCCTCTGACCACCCGACTCGACCCATACCGAAGCAACCTACCTACCTCCTCCTCCCCCTTCGTCCCCCTTCGCGCTTCCCTCATCGCCGACGTTGCCCTCGGCCGTCTCTCCCCGCGCCGCGCCTCGCCACGCCTCGCCGCGCCGCGCCGCGCCGTCATTCCGTCCTTCCCCCTCCCCCCGGCTCCCCCTCTCGTCGCCCCGGCCGCGCCGCGCCGCGCCGCCACGGCCCCGCGCGTCACCCTCATTCCGCGCGACCCCTTCGACCGGCATCCACGTGGGACGCAAGACGAGGGTGTGAGGTAGCAGACAACGCGGAGATACCACCGCGCCGCGGCAGCTGGCCCAGTGTTTCTCAACCACGAACTTAACTCGGCTCGCGCTCCGCGTCAGTAACGTAAAAGCGGTAATTTATAATTCCGCGGACGCTCTCGCTTTAGGACGGATACGTATGTACGCGTTGGGCGAAATAAACGCGAGAGCGCGGCTCCTCGCGGTGATAAATAGAGCCGAGGTGGATTTTAACGGCCGCCCGGGCGGAAATTATATTTCGGGGGATATTTTGAGAGATTTTTTTTCGCCCTCCTTCCTTTTTATTTTTCTCCCGCTCCTCGCTCACCACGCGGTTCACCCGGGTCTAGACCCGAAATCAATTCGAAATTTCGCATCGCGCTCGTAAATCCATCCGTTTCACGGGTTATCCATAATGCCGTGTCCCCCGGCGCGCGTGGTATGCATGTGCGTGTGCACCTGTGTGTGTGTGTGTGTGTATGTGTGTTTCGCGGATTTGTAAATTAATTACGTCGCTTTCTCAGGAATGCGAGTCTCCTCGTCGACCCGCGTTGACCCATTTCGCTCGGCGAGATTTTTAACGTTCGAGCCGGATCTCTGGAGAGGACCGGGGACGGCGGAGGGGCGAGGTGAGGGGGTAGGAGGGGCAGAGGGACGCGAAATCGCGCGCGCGAGACGGAAAATGGCGCGCGGTAACGAAGGCGCGAGATTGTTAAGCGCGGCGAAATCGTACGTTCTTTAAAGCGGATGGATTCGAACGAGAAGCCCCGACGCGCGCTCGTCGAAGCGAAAGATGGACGCGCGATCCGCCGTCGTCTAAATATATCGCGGCTCTTCATCGACGTATCTCGTCGCCGAGGGTCGCGCGCACGCTCGCGATTCGTTCGCGAGAGAGAGAGAGAGAGAGGGCGAGAAAGAGAGAGAGAGAGAGAGAATTTCCTCGCGCGGATCTCCGATTTATACACGGTACAACGTCGTTACACGAGCGTCGCGTTCACAGAGAGAACGAGCGAAGCGGGCGATGATCAAAGTAGGACGCTCGAAAGCACGGATCGAAGCGCTGATTAGTCGAGGCTCCGAGCGAGGTGCTGCGAGATAGCGCTTTTCGGAGCGCCTCGATGTCGTGCCGCCGTTGCCGCGCGGCGTATCGAGGACGTTATCCGTGGACCCTAGCGTCTGTGTGTCGCGCGGGATGCGTTGTATGTGTGTGTTTTCGCGCGCGCGCGCGCGCTTGTATTGCGCCTGTGTGCGAGCGCGCGAGAGAAGATGGAACGGCGAGAGCCGAGGGAGAAACGCGGTCGGGTGACGCGAGGGGAGGAGAGTTCGTGAGAGAGCGCGAGAGAAGGAGGGGGAGAGGGGGGAGGAGAGAATGACGGCCGATATGCGCGAGAGGGAGACGGAACGAGGGCCTAAATCAGGGGCGATCGCGCTGAGCGACGTCGCTATCTCTGAATATGCGAACCACTATTTGGCGTCCGCGGCGCGCACGTACCTAGTACCCCGTATTACTAGATACTAGATAGTACCTAGCCTCTGCCTGTAACCTATGTACGTACTACTACTACTACTACACCACTACTCTCGTTTCCCCATAGAGAGAGAGAGAGAGAGAGAGAGGCGCGTGTAAGTGCGCGAGGTGGAAAACGCCTTGCACACGTGCACACGTATATATGTACACGTATATATCATGTACGTGCGGTGCATGTGTATATGTGCTTACACCTACGCGGTTACATGCCCTACGAACCGTGCACACGAGAGCCAACGGTGAGAGCATCGAACATGCCGCCATCCCTTCGCTCCCTTCCTGTATGTGTTGTGTGTGTGTGTATGTGTGTGTGTGTACGCGGTGTGTGGAAAACTGCGGAATAAAGTCGAACTCTCGCGATCGAAAGACGACGACGACGACGCCGACGACGACGATAGTCGGAGATCTCGTCATCGTCGTCGTCGTCGTCGTCTGTCGAGACGCGCGGTTTTATCGCGCGGCATCATTACGTGCGCGCCGTACCAACTCGAGAGGACGTACTATACGAAGGGAAACGTTCGTTAAAGGCGAATATCGAAAAATGAGGTCCGCCGCTTCGTCGAAGATGCGCGAGCGAGCTTGTCGAAGCGCTCGAGATTATTTGGTTTTGCGTTCGTTTTCCCGGCATTATCCTCTACGGGTTTTTTTTCTTTTCTTTTTAAGATTCGTACTTTTAAAAATGAGCTAAACGAACGCTCGTTAAAGTGGAATATTGAAGCATACACTCTCTTTGAGGATCATTAGACTATTTATCTACCTTTGAATGCTGCCGCATCCATGTATTTCCGGGATATGTAATATATATATATATATATATATATATATATATATATATATGTTTCTTGAAGATATATGACATAAAAATTTCTCAATAAATATATATTTATAAAAAAAGGATGATTATTAAAGAACTTGAACTACTTCAAAGTCAAATATACGTGACGCAATCACGATACGAGAAACATCATTTTCTTCCTCTCTCTTATATTTTTCCAGGCTATACAATACATAATGTAATATTTATTTTTTTCACAAAGATATATACATTACACGTGTAAATTTTATAAATATATATATTTATAAAAAAGAGATGAGTATTAAAAAATTTCACTTCAAAGTTAAATATACCCGACGCGATCATGATACGAGAAACTCTCTCTCTCTCTCTCTCTCATTCGAATAGCGAAACTGGTTTCCAGTATTTCCACGATAATTACACCGGCGAACGATCAACGAATGGCGATTCTGCGTCGTTAATCGAGATTTCTACCTAATTTGAATCTCGTAAACGTCGTCCTCCGCTCTCCTAACGCTCATCGTCGTCGCTACCGACGACGAGAGGCGTTAAAACGCGTCTATTTTTGCGCCTCGCGCTCGCGACAAAGCGGATCGCTCTTTCGCACATCGCGGACGACGACGACGACGCGCGGTGACGTCAGTATTTACGCGCGGTGACGCGCCGCCGCCGCGCGAACGTGGGCTGGGGGCGGAGGGAAGGGGGAGGAGGGAGGTGTCGTGTCGGCAGAAATGTTATATTCGACGGTATTCAACGGGCGACCGGCGCGTCGCCGCCGTTAAACGTTAACCGTGCACGTCATAATTGCTCTCGGTATGCGTTTCCGCTCTCCCCCTCCCCCTCCCCCTCGTCCCCGCAACGCGCCGCAGACGATGCCGCCGCGGACAGCCGCGTGTGGGCGGCCGCCCGACGAGTTTGAAACTTTGTCGTGCAACTGAACGGATTATAGCTCGTTGATTGCGCGCGGGATGAGCGAGGGAAAAGGGAGGGAGGGAGGGAGGGAGATCTGGCGGAACTTTATAAACATTACGTCTGCGCGCGCGAACTTTCGGCGACGAGGGGCGCAAGAAAGTTGCCGGGATGCCGAGTTGTCGAGAAGAACGCGGGAAGATCGAAGGATCGAAATTTTCTCATCTCTTTCTCTCCATTTATCTCAATTTGTATCGTGGAATTAAATTCATACAAATGCGATACGGAGTGTCGAAGAATAAGGATCGCATATTTTGAAAGCGAATAGTATCGATCGAAACAAGGAAAAATGTCTAATTAACATGGATCCTACCCTACAATTTATATCTTCGAAGATACGGTTATCTATTTAGCTTTCTATTTATAATTTATCGCTCTCTCTCTCTCTCTCTCTCTCTTAATACTGATACTTATAAGCCAATGTTACTACAGTAAAACTAGTAAATACTCTTTTATTTTGTAAAGATGACACAACTAATAAGAAAAGAACAAAGAGCTAAAATAGAAAGGTAGTATCTTTAAAGATATTAATTGTAGGATCCACATATTAATTAGACTTTTGATTGATCAATACTCTCTGCTTTCAAATCTGCGATCAAATTTGGTCAGTAGTTCTGTGAGTAGAAATAAGAAGAAAATCTTATATAAGCGATATTTTTCTCTCTCTTTCTCTCTCCCCTTTCTCTCTCTCTCTCTCTATCTCTCTCTATCGTTATTCGAGATTTTTATCTAATTTGAATCTGAAAACGCTTTATTATAATGTAATAACGGAAATATCAAATATTATCCGTGAATAGCAGATTCGCTGTTAATGCATGACGAGCAGAAGAGTGCGTTGATCCTTATCTAAGTTGTTTATCAATCGTTTAAACCCCTCGATATCAGTAGATTTTACGTTGATAGTTTTATCTTTGGGTACATATATAAACGATGTTGTATCGTACAAGAATTGATTCGGGGCAGGAACTGATAAGACAGGACCAATGTATATTCAATAAACTAAAGCTGAATATGAAATTCGTAGGGTATTAAATTCAATCTTTGATCAATCTTGCATTAGAAACGGGAGATCTTAAAATGCAGCTTAAAGTGAAAAATTAAACAAATTTCTTTTTTTCTTTCAATATAACGGTGATAATGAAGTGTTTCTGACTCAAGTTCATATAAAACATTTTTTCCCATTTCTCTTCATAAAACATATCGATAAAGTTTGATCATCTAAGTTTATGAAATATTATATCTTTCACACATAAATATATATATATATATATATATATATATATATATATATATAAAATTGGTGAAATATATATGCGAGTGTACAACAATTCCCAAAGTGCTCGCAGTGTCTCGGAATTGCCGGATATCCACTTCCGGCGCGCTCGAGCAAC
Source organism: Camponotus floridanus (assembly GCF_003227725.1). Taxonomy (NCBI): domain Eukaryota; kingdom Metazoa; phylum Arthropoda; class Insecta; order Hymenoptera; family Formicidae; genus Camponotus; species Camponotus floridanus. The sequence goes on from NW_020229246.1 coordinate 167,472, forward strand.
CTTTTCGGCAGTTCACCCTCGCGCTCTCTGTGCGAACATAAATTGACTTATTAACGATTTAATATCCGCCGCCTCGAGAAAAAAAAGTTGCCGTGTCACGGGATCGAAGAGAGACCCCGCCGAATATCCGCGCCGAGGGATGGGAAGCAGCGGCCGCCGATCGTTACCGTATAGCAGTGTAACGTATGTATACGCGGTGTGCGATCGCCGGCTCTCTCTCTCTCTCTCTATCTCTATCTCTCCCTCTCTTTCTCTCTCGCTAAACTCTCTAACGAGCGGTACACGTGTTCTGACGTCTGCGCTATAAAATACATATGGGCGCGCGCATGCATACATGCCCACCACTATCGCGCGAGACACGCGAGCGAGCGAGCGCGAATGCAAAGCCGGCCGGCGCGCGCTTTGGAAGCTCTAGAGCCGGTTTTCAATGAGCGAGCCTGCCGGAAGAAGAGGGAGAAACGGCGTAATAACGGAGAGAAAGAGAACGCGGAAAGGACAGGGGGGGAGAGAGGGCGAGCGAGGGAGGACGCGCGGGCGGGAGGGCGGGAGCGGCAGCGTCGAAGCGAGAGAGAGAAAGAGGAGGGGGGAAACATAAACCCTTATCGAAATCGTGATTCACCCCACATTCTCCGGAGACCCCCTAACCTATTAACATCCATATCACAATAACAGATACACGTGTACGCCGTACTGTATTCCCACACCGTCGTCGTCGTCTCGCTCTCCTTGTTCGCTCTCGCATCGCTCGTATTCGTAATTGCTCGCGGCGCGGCGTATCGCGAAAAAAGAGGAGGCGACAGAGCGAGAGAGAGAAGGAGGAATGGTAAAGTGGCCATTATGTGCCGCGGGATTTCGGGATTAAAATGAAATTTCGATTGCGCTTTCGTCGATCCGCGAGGCTGTCGAGTTCTCTCTCTCTTTCTCTCTCTCTCTCTCTCGCTCTCTTTTTCTCTCTTTTTTTCGTTCATCGTGATAAAGCGATCGCGCGTAATTTTCGCGTATATGCCAAGGTTTCCTTCCTGCCCTCTCTTTCCAATTACTTGCGAATTCATTTATAATTATTACCTCTCGTTTGGTTGGTCGTTATCAGCACGTTATCAGTTTTTTTATTTCTTCATGATTTGATTTCACATTAAAATTTAATGTGGGAATCATGAGCGAACTGCTCTATCGAGATTTTCGCAAATTTCGTAAATATACATATCTATTAAATGTCGAAGAGACTGCGTAGACTGCTATTGTTTCTTTGTGCAGGAATTAATAGGTGGAATTAATAGATAGAAAAGCAAGTGTATCCTTAATATATCCTCAATGTGTTATTTTACTTAAAACGCTGACATGCACTTTAGAACACGCCGTATATGCACTTTAGAAGAACTTTCACTTTTTTAACTAATCGATTTTTAAACAAATGCGATGCGTGAAAAGGGCAAAAAGAGGCAAAAAGGGTATAGAAGAGTGAATAGAAGAGTGAATAGAAGAGTGAATAGATCAAGAAATGATGAATAGAAAAGAAACGTTAGAACGTAAGAACGTAAAAACCTGAAAAAATTCTTATGTTTTGCTTCGTAGATTTTTCCTGCTTTAGTAAATGGTACGAAACAGAGTGGTACAATATCAATGGACGTTCCATAATTACCGTTACAAAAGATCTGGTCGTGCCTTATCCAACAATCTTACCTATCTTGTAACAACTTCTTGAAATTCTTAATGATGGATAGAGTAAAGTATCGAACATTTTTTGGTTTTTTTCTGCGCTATCGAAATAATTTCTTATTTTGTTCAATAATTGTCAGCGTGTTATAACAAAAATGTATGTATATAGTTTACAAAAATATCAACTCTTTAGAGTTTAATTAAAAATTGCTTCTATGAAAGTTTCAAATTCGATCAGTCATTAATCGCATTCGTTTAGCGATAATATTTTCTTAATGTTTCTTATTTCTCGATTACACAATTGATTTTAGTTGCTCCTCAGCGAGAATTTTAATGCTAAAAAAATTTAAAGTTGAATGTTAAATTTCGATCGATTTAAAAAATCTATATGATTTACATGTAAATTATATATATATATATATGAATCATTACGTTATTATGTAATTTAATTTGGGAAATCACTCTCCCTTTCACTCTCTTTTTTCCTGAGATCCGCAATCTGATATTCCAATGAATAGTTTCTGCAAATATATTAGTTATCTCCTTTAATTCGCTCTCTGTTGACACTACATGTAATTTCGCAAATGTACTCGGTGGTATATTTAAACAAGACGTGTACATTAATGAGGCATATTAATACCGAATGATAATCAACTGTGCTGTGATAAACCGTGATATGATAATGTGAAGCGTATTAAAGTTTTGAATCGCTGTTGATATCACTCATTTCTCAAACGAAACTATCCGTATGAAAACCGAGCAATTCGACAGATTGGCATCTTTAGCGCTACAAGTTAAAGATTCGCGTTAAAGCGCGATAGGATCGAGGCATTCGTATCGTTGCGATCGCGACGGAAAGGGCGGGAAAGAGGACGGGAGGGGCGGGAGGGGGCAGAGGGTGGAAATGCGCTCGCTCCGTTTACTCAAGCGGAGAAATGGAAGCTGGTTTTCGGACAGACACCCAGTGCATCGAGATAGATAGGTAGATAGACGTCCGGATAGATGCATGCCACGGCAGGCAGGCAACCGCCGTGTGTAAGGGATGCCAAGGGGGGGTGTGGGGAGCGCGAAGAGAGGGTGGATCGTGGCGAGATCCAAAGTGGAGAAGGTGGAGGAGAGGAGGAGGAGGAGAGAGGGTGGAAGTGGGCGAGAGCGCGAACGCGCGCGAACGAGTGGCGCGGGGGTGTGCGGAGAGGGTGACGGGATGACGTGGAAGAGGGCGGATGGGCGGGAGGGCGACGCGGGTTCTCTCGCTGATTACGTCGCAGGATGGTCAGGAGAGAGAAACCCCGGAGAGGATGCTGCGCTACGCTGCCGGTCGGTCGGTCGGTCGGTCGGTCGGTGGTGTGGAGGAGACTGGGCTCTCTCGTCGCTGCTGGATAGAGGCGAATATATCCGCAATGTCCTACCGCCGCCGACTCTACGCTCTCTCGACGCGCTCTATCTCCCTCGTCGTCGTCGTCGTCGTCGTCGTCGTCGGCATCGTCGTTGCGAGTCCTCCAACCCGCCACCCCGTCGCCCATCCTCCAAGCATCCGCGGTCTCTGGCCTTCCTTCGCGATCTCGCTCTCGCCGTCTCTGTCCCTCCGCGTCGTTTGTCCCTCTCGCGTCGGTGATTCGCGTGTACCTATCCTCTTTCCTCCAACGAGGAAGCTTCCAGGCTGGCGAGGCCCTAAGCTAAACTAAGCCACGTCAGAATAGGATAGCGACGGGAGGATGGGATGGGATAGGATGCTCGGTCGGATAGTAGTGCCCATCTACCTCCTCGCGCACACAACAAGCAGCAGGTCGGCGACGAGGAGAATGACGACGACGACGACGACGACGACGTCGGCGACGGCGATGGCAACGGCAACGGCGACGACCCCTCGTGCACAAGCATCCACCTTCCTCTCCCTTCTAACACTCCGTCTTCCTTTCTCTCAGCTTCGACCGTGTCTCGCGATCCTCGTCGACCCTCCGCCCTTTCTCGCTCGAGCGTCCCTCGCGCGCCATCGTGCGTTCTCCCGCTTCTTCCACCCTCTCGCTCGATCCGCTCGCTCTGCACGATCTGCCTGCCTTTCTCCGTCAGCAACACCACCCACGGACCCCCCAGGGGGTTAGTTAGGGGTAGTATATTGACGGCCGGCGTCGCGAGGACGCCTATACTTAGCGTGCCGGCGAACCGACGCGTTTCCAGCAAGGTGTCCCTCCACCTCCTCCTCTTTCTCCTTCTCTTCTTCCTCCTCCGGTTCTCTTCGTCCGGCCACCCTCGGGTCACCCTTCGCAACCACCTTCGCCGCTACCCTCTCCGGCCACCCTATTCTACCACTCTTCGCCTCACACCCTTCGCGTCCTCCGTCACACGGCCGTGGCGGCTTCTCCCTCGTCGTTCGCGACCCCTCGCGTCTTCGTCCACCTTCCATCCCTCGAACACCGACGTCTACTCCATTCCGAAGCTTCTTCCACCTCGATCGAGGTATCGAGAAAGCTTCGTCGTCGTCTCTTGCGCGAGAAGCGAGCGGCAACCCGGTCCAAAATTACGCCAGCGGCGTGATACGGAGGGACCGAGGGGGAGGTAGACGAGTTTCTTACGACGTCGAGCCATGTTGCGATGTTGGGCATCGAAATCGATGCCTCCGGGCACCGGGAGAGCTTCGTGACGCACCTGATACGCGAGAACATCGGACGAGAGAGAGAAAGAGAGAGAGAAGGAGAGAAGAACGCGAGGAGTTGATTAGGGAGCGACCGAGCGAAATTATGTATACGTCGAAGATGATGGCGACGGTGCACGCGATGGACTCGAGGAAGAAGAAGGCCGAGGGTGGTGTTTCTTTGTCGGGAGCGCCGATTCGGCGAGATCGCGGATATATATACCGGGCGGCCGATCCGATCTCGATGCTCACGAGTCCGGAATGAGAGAGGCGCACGACCGCGCGATAATTTCGATGATATCGACGTAATTTCCACGTCAATTTTCGATCCCTTCGCGGAGATACGATTAAAATTGGTATCACTATGTACGACCGTTCTCATTAGCATAAGCGAGATAAATATCTGTGACGATTCCTCTCGGACGTCTCTCGTCACGGTAATGCAAGCTGCCGCCGCGAATTAATAACGTCTTAAACGAGGACCTAACTTGTTGCAAATTGTTTCCGTTAAGGTGATTTGCAAATTAATCTTTAGTCGCTTCGGTTTAGCATCAATTCTCCTTTTGTCGCGCGTATCATTTTGGCATTCCGCAATTTTCGTCACTCCCGCGATATTTTCATCAAATTTCGCCAATCATATTAACCATGAGTAACACGTATTAAAAGAGATGTTTGCGGAACAAGAATGATAATTGAAGTCTATTGTTCCCGAATGGCACTCGATTAAAGCCTACCTTTAACGAGATCACAAACGTAGACTTTATCGTCGCAATTTTTGTCCCGCCTTCCTTCTCTCCCTCTCGTTCGTATGTTTATTTCTTATTCTCATTGAAACAATTAGTGGTCAAATGTAATAAAGGTCGGTTAAGGTATACTCTTAGACGGAAATTATCCGGTTAACATCTCGTAACTAAGTTTCGCAAGTTTGCACAAATACATAATAATCCGCGAGAACTCGAAGGGTTTAAAGCGGTAGCGCGATTGTAATTGCTAATCTCGAGAATCACAAAAAGAACGCGATATGAAATTAACATCCATAAATACTCGCTTAACCGCTTAAGAGATGTAAAGAGACATTATCAACTTCCTCTCTGTATACATTTCGGTGAAATAAGGCCGCGATATATCCTTAACGCGTATACCTGTCGATCGATATCACACGTGAAAGAGAAAATTGATATTATCATTCGCGTGTGATATCACGTGTCATATCTACTTCTTTTCTCATACATATCTCTATTATACATATCTCATTCTTCTCGCTCATACGAGAGCTTAAGAATTAAGAAGATATTAAAATTTCTCAGATAAAACGATAATCGAAATATCGGATTAACAACTAATACACGCGCGAAAAAGTCGAATCAATTTCGTTCGATTCAACGTACCATTGATTACACCGTCAATTCGCATGCAGCGGACTTTGATACAACTCGAAGATTCCTCCTGAAAGGGTTCACGAGGTTGCCACGTGGGTAGTTGAGCCCGGGTTTTACGGAGAATATAACGTCATCGGAGCGGTTTTCTCTCTTTCTCTCTCTTTCTTTCTCTCTCTCTTTCTCTCGTTAAAGGTGTAGTCGTGGTAGGAGCCGTGTGACGTCACGGCACAACGCCGTTCCGCCCTGTGTATGCCACGTAATCGCCACACATATTACGCACGTGTGTGTGAGGCGCGCATGTCCCTATAAACGCGCGCAGAGGTTTACGTCGGCAATTTCGTTCTCGCAAAAATTCGCGCGTGTGTCCCACATAGGTCGTCCCATCGTAGGTCGAGACGGCCAGAATCGGTCATTACATCGATGCCCCTCGGGGTAATCCCGTTCTAATCATAAATAACACGTGTGCGCGGGCAGAGGGTGTCATCGAGTAGGTAGGTGGGGCGGATATTGTTGCGCGGCGACACGAAAGAGCGTTATTTTTGCGAAACCGACGTATATATTTGCATCGAGAGGCGAGTTTAAAAAATGTCATGTTGTACAGGAAGAAATGAGAAATCACGATTCTGTCAGAAATAAAATATATTTTAAATTTAACCCACCGCATCGGGAGAGAAATTATATTGAATAACGTACTGATTGACTTTAATAATAAAAACAAATAATATATAAAATAAAGTAGTATAATATTGATAATGTTTTAAGGCAAGGTAAATAAATCTAAATTTACTTATATACATATAAAATTTTCCATATAAAATTTACTTTAGATGTTTACATCAAATAAATGCAGGATCGTCTCGTTAATATCTTGACCCTACTTAACATTTATACATATATAGCGGGGATATTAGATGGAGCGAAAAATTTGCGCGACACAAATCGGAGTCGTTAAAAACCAGCAGTTCGTTGGTGCGTGCACGATTATTGCCCTCTCGATATTTGTTATCGTCGAGCGCGATAGGTTGACGGTGTCATTTTGCCACCGGTTCAAGCGCGAATCGAGAAATAGTCACGATGCGCGTGTACGCGTCATTATCCGTTCGTCGGGTCGTTAGAATTAATGAACGTCCATCCATCTGTTCCGCGATCGGCCGATCGATCCCTTATATTCTCCGATGTTTTCGCAGTAATTTATTAAACGGTTAATAAGAAACGATAATGGGCTCGAGCCGGTAATCCTAGTGAAACGCGAGAGGAGTCGAAATTAAAATACCGACCAAGGATATGACTTCATCTCACGAAACGTTTACGCGAATATCTTCATTATAACATTGCGTTTAAAGACAAGCGCCTCATTAAGAATATCGACATTACAGACATTTTCTCGATGTCTTCTCTTTGCTCGCTCTCTCTCTCTCTCATTATTGCAAGCATTAGATGAAATTCGTACAGAAGCTCTCGAACGTTGTCACCATACGTTGAAAATTGTTATAGAGACTCGGAATTCTTCCGATACAAAATGCATCCGCGCAATATATTTCGGGCGTTAACTTTAATACGCCGCTAAAGATCGAGCTAAGTGCAAGTTAAACAGACCAGGCGACACGTTAAACCGGTCAATAGCTGTATCAGCGAGCGCTAAAGACGCTATAATCGACGTAAGAGTGCCGTAAGATAGAACGCGAGATTCTCTATCTCGCATGGTCGATCCAATTGAATTTCATTTGGCATTGGCGCACGTTTCTCCTTCGTTTACTTCGACGACCACGTATATTCAGCTCCTATTTCGAGACGTCACGTAAAAGTTGCATCGAGAATCGCGCGCTAGCGCGATGAGACTCACGAAAAATTCATACAATCAATAATTCGATGATATCACATCACTTGTATGTTTTTATAATATGTATAAATTATTTTTAATTGTATTGGTTTATAAATATAGAAACTTTTAATTTCAATTATCGGTAGATATACAAGTACAGGGTGCTCCTAAACGTGGGAAGAATATTGGGGAGTGATTTCTCGAGTAATTTCTTGAAGAAGAGTTCACGTGTCATACCAATGTCAATAAACGATATAATTTTTGAGTTATAGAATGTCCAAAGTTAAAAAAATGCAATTTCAGAAAATGTATTTTGATAAAAAGAAAATTAAACAATATTGTAGAAATTGCTGAAAGCAATTCATTTCGTCATGATATATGAATCTATTCTCTTTATCCTCGATTGGCGAATACGTTCAGCAGATGTATTATGGTGTATTATTTCGCATGACAACATAACATATAAGCTAAGAATTTAAAGTCATCCAGAAAAAATCCAAGAGATTCAATTTTGGGGATCGAGAGAAGGGGAGGGGACAAAGTTGAAATCTAGCTTTCTCAAACTCTAACACCCTGTCTCGAAAACTGTGCCTGTTAGAAATATCGATGTACATGAACTTTCCTTCTAAGAAATTATCCAAGGAATCATAACCCAAACTTTCTCGCACGTGTTTGGGAACACCCTGTATATTTAAATCGATAGACCACTATCCGAACGAATGATAAATATACCCGCATGCGACCGTGCAAATGAACAAAAAGAGTATCGTTAAATTTAACCATCTGGGAAATAAAATCGCGCGAAATGAGGCGAGCGAAGCGATATCACCTGGAGCGAACCACGCTGCTCTCTTTTTCTCCTCTCTCTCTCTCTTTCTCTCTCTCTCGCCGTATTTATCTCCGGATACAGGCGGCGATCTCATTCCGCGCGCCGGTCGTCCGCCAACTTTGCGCGTCGCGTCGCATCGCGAGCGCGTCGCGAGCAGACGCCAGAGTTTGCGGTGGCTCGAATTATCGGTCGGCGACAGTGCCGAGTTTGTCGAAAGGCAGGACCGTACGTAGCCGCGAGCGCCCGCGTTTATTGTTGCCACCCCCCCCCTCTCCCCCTTCCCCCGTATGCCTCCCCCGGCGTAATGAGGAGGCGAGCGAAAATGCCGCGCCGATAACACGCCGGTCGGATCGCGTAATTGGACGGAGCGCGGAACTGGAACGGACTCGTTTCGCAGAGCCCCCGATAAGATCCGTTATCGCGTCGGCGCGGCAGCATGCGAAGGATCGTCCTCGATGTGGCTGCCTTTCGCGCGATGTCGCGTTCGACGAACCGCGGCGGAGCGCGAGGCGAAAAAAAAGAGAGAGAGAGAGAGAGAGAGAAGGAAAAAAAAAGCTTTTCGGCGCGGCACGTTTCACGGCTTCAAGGTTGATATAATTTGCGCGTTAAAGTTTTGCGCCGCGCCTCTGTCCTCCTCCTCCCCCTCCCCTTTCTCCTCCTTTCCCCCTTTCCTCTCCTCTCCTCTCTTTCTGTCTCTCTTTTCTTTCTCTCTCTCTCTCTCTCTCTCTCTCTCTCTCTCTCTCTCTCTAGCGCGGGCTTTTCCCTTTCTCTAGTCCGTGACCTCGTTCGTTCCCCCGACGTAAATCCGTCAGGAGATCCGCGATGTCCACGCTTCGTTTGGGGACACCCTTTTCGCTCCATCCCGTTCTCTTTCCCTCGCTCTCTCTCTTTCTCCCCGTCCCCTTTCCTCCCACGGCCCTCTCTCGCCATCCGAACCTAGCCAGCCACCCTCGCTCCCACTTCTCTTTCCCATCGTCCTTCTCGCGAGAGTGCGTTCGATCGACCTGAATTTTTTTCCACGCTCGAATCGGGAGCCCTGAGAGCAATTTCTCGACTCGTCGCGGGGTGGTCGTCGCCGAGGAAAACCCCGAGGAAAATCGCCCGATCGATCTACCTTCGGTCTTCAGGTCCGAAACGAACGACGAGGAGGGACAAACGTGTTCGCGACGAAGAAGACAGAGATGAAAGATAGAAAGAGGAGATGAGAAAGAGAGAGAGAGAAGGACAGAGGGGGGGACGCAACGGTACTTGAGGGTAGAAAGAGAAAAAGGGAGGGAGAGAGAGAGAGAGAGAAAGTCGTAGGCTGGGTGAGAGGGAAGAGAGAGACAAACACACAAGTACGTGCAACGCGAGCTGCATGTATATAACGATGCCGCGTTTGCGTGTGTTTGTGCGCGGGTGGGCAACCTAACTTTAAGCAGGCCTCACAAAATATTTTTGTATTTATCGAGAAAAATTACAAGAATAAATTAATCGCGACTTATTGTATTTATTAATTTATACATATATATAATAAAAAATATATATTTCATAAAAAAAAATATTTCTTTGCAGTAGCAGGTTGCGCCAAAAAAATGACGTGAGTTTCTATTAAATTTGTATAAAATAAATTTGTCGTTTTTCTATATCTCAAATTTACTTTTCTTGTAAATGATATCACCGATCACCGAGTACCACCGTTTACAAGATTATTCTTAATTGCATATTACAAGTTGCAAAGACTTATTAATTATCTCGAGAATATTTCATCGTTATTAATAATCCTCGTGCGCGCGAGAATTGATTACCGAAATAAGTTGATTTTCGGTATGAAGGGGGCTTAATGTCGGCGCGATGGACAGGATGAGAGGTATACGTACCACCACACCGAAATCTTACGAGGCTGCCTCCGCTAACTACCTCCTATCTGCCCTGCCCGAGGCCCTGAAAACGTTCTACGTTACACCTCGCGGGGACCCATTTCGCGCGAGCCGCAGGCGCAGGGGTGTGCATCGATTCCCGCGTGCCCGATGCTTAATTAAAATTTCCATGCGTCTCGCCCTCCTTTCGATCGTGATATATCGACACGCCGGTCACGAGTGCGCTTGTAGTTATCTCGAAAAAAAATAAAATGAAAAATTCGTTAAAACTTCACTGTGCTCGTGCGTAAAACAAGTAATTGAAAGGCCAGGCAAGAATACGCATTGCGTTTGAGAGATTATTAGAGATTATTAGTGTTATCTTACGCCTTATTATATTTTATACGTCTGTACGTAAAAAATATTTATTCCTTTAAAGATACGAAAAATGAATCGTGCGCTGACAAACATAAAAGTGAATCTGCTGAAAATGAATGTAAAAGAAATAATTTAAACTTTGTAACTTTTAATTTAAATGATGTGTTTATAACAATTAAAGTTGCAAATATTTATTAATATTGTGTGTATATATATGATTATATGCTATATTACATATTATTATTTATTTCTCTCTTACATTTTATCAAAAATTACATCAGTTTTTATAAGTGATTAGAGTACAAGTTTTTGAAGATCACAATGAGCGAGAATAGATTTTATGAGAAACATTAATATCTCAACATCTGTACCGAATCGTGAACTCTCACTAGGATAAAAGTTGTGCGAAAAATCTCGCGGTAAAGTTGGGGAATTGTGGGGCAAAAGAAGAAAGCCATTACCAAGTTTTACTTTCTTTGGTTATTGCAGAGACGAGTCAATCACCGAGGGCAAAACGATACGCAGAAAGTAAAAGTGTTTCCATTGATACTTCCAGAATGACCTATTTCAAAAGCGTAACGAAGCGATAAGTTAAACCGCTTTCGCAGTTATGTCAATTACGTTGCATTTATATCAATGACATTCCAATCGTATGAGTTTATATTACGCACGATCGAACGCATATAATAATGTTAAATGTACAATTCAGCGATAAAAACAATAATAACGTACGATGATCATGCACAGTATAATTGTGATAATGCAATAAAAACAATCTTTCAACATTATTCTTTTCTCTTTCATCTCATCGATAATTTAGAAAAGAATATCGTGAAAAACAAGGAATTTGAAAAGGAATCACGAGAAATATAAATCGAGTAGAAAAGCACTATTCAAATCTACGAAATTATTGACAATTAAATGTCTGTCTTTCTTTTTAGTATATAAGAAAGAAAAAATTAAATTTAACACCTTATCAAGTATATATTAGTTTGTAAAATACTTGTTCAAAAGTGAGAACGCGAAGAAAGTTTAAGAATTGCTTTTATCTTTCTTTTTTCCATTTTCACTGTTTTCTCAATTTATTAAGACGACAGTCCCCGAGTGTAAAACACCAGCATCCTTTAAAACATATATATTTTCTCGTGAACATTGTCAGACTTAAACTCGTAAAATATAGAAATACTTCTAGTGTCATTTAATACATGGATCGCACATGTTTAAAGCGAAATTAGACAGATTGTTTGATATTTTCGCTATTATAAAATTATCATATGTTATGACATGAAATCTTTTATAACATCATTTATTGATATCTAAATATAATACAATTATCATATTATGGGGTGCATGTACAAGTTTTTCATCTCAAATTTTATACATCAAGACTTATTTCGGTCATTGTCATCTATTAGCCTATCAAGCACTTGATTACATCGTTATATAATCAGAATGGGTTATATAACATGGTAAATCTGCCGAAAAGATTATATCTCATCGATTATTTTGATTTCACACATGTTATAGTGGATAGAATCTTAATTCATATGAACTTTGAATCACGAAAAATTATAATCTAATCTAAATTTAATTTTTATTTCAAAATAATAATGTATGTTAATTCACTATATATATGTGAAAATCAAAATGATTAGTAAGATATAATATTTATTCATTAATTGCAGGATATAGAATATAAGTATGTATAAAAGAGAAAAAAAAACAGAAGATATGCGAATGCATAAAATAAATATACAGATATATCCATTAAATAACCATCACGGTTATCAAACTTTTTCTCGATTTATGGAAATCATACTATACATTTGCATATTTTTGTCTTTTTTTTTTAATTCTTACTTTTATTCTACAGAGCACTTTGAATGTTATACTTTTTTTGAATAATGTTTTTTGTAATTTTATCCAGAATTATTAACAGAACTTCGGATTTCCGGAAAAAATTTTTCGACGTCTGGAACTTAAACATTTTCGACTCGAGAATCGAAAAGTGGCGAGAACTCTTTCAGTTTTGGTTTTAGCGCTTCGAGTCTTAATAATATTCGTTAGAACTCGTGAGAGGCTACTTAGAACTCTCAACAAAATGTCGAATTTCTCAAAAAAAATTTTTTTCGATTTGATAGATGAAAAATTTTTTTCAACAATTCGATGTTCTATTGAGAGTTCTGAGTAGCCTCTCACGAGTTCTAACAAATATTATTAAGACTCGAAGCGCTAAAACCAAAACAGAAAGAGTTCTCGCCACTTTTCGATTTTCGAGTCGAAAATTTCTAAGTCCCAAGTGTCAAAAAATTTTTTCCGAAAATCCGAAGTTCTGTTGACAGTTCTGGATAGTTCCTCACGAGTTTTAACGAATATTATTAAGATTCGAAGCGCTAAAATCAAAACTGAAAGAATTTTCGCCACTATTCGATTTTCGAGTTGAAAATTTCTAAGTCCCAGACGTCAAAAAATTTTTTTAAAAGATTAAAAGGTTAAAGGTTTATGCATGTTTACGTAGGTTAAAATTTAGATATTATAAATGTTTCTACACGTGTCTAAAGATACTCTTTTCAGCTAATGCGTTTTCGAAAAAGAACCCAAGTTAATTATCCCAAGAATATTTAACTTGGGTTAATTATTAACCCAAGTTAATTATTCCAAGAATAATTATAATGAGAATTCAAACATTATTATATTATCCATGATAATATAATCGAAAACACTTATTTACAGTCTATTAATGAGCATAATAATAATGATAGAAATGCAACTATCGCAACAAATTTATGATAACTATTGCGAAATCGCATATGGTATCACAAATCTATCAGAATCTGATTAAAGTTGCATTATAATTCAAAATAGGAGATAAAAAAATATTTGCCATTCATTCTAGAATATGTTTTACAAGTCAGCTATATAAAAAAAGAATAAATAAAGAGAACAAATAATTAATCGATAAATTTCTCTCCAATACGACTCCACAAAAGAAATTTCGTCGATCTTAGAAACAATTTTTTTTCCTACCTTAAATTTTCCTACTTTAAATTACCTTTAATCCTACCTAAATAATTACTACCTGAATAATCTTTCTTTTTTAGAAATTTCTGGCATTTTACCGTGCAGTGATAAATGAAATGCGCGATAGGCGGTTAAGTAAACAAAATGAACAATTGAAGAAGAAGAATGAAGAAAAGCGCGACTGTAAATGCACAAGTCATAAAAACCGTAACCAATCGTAAAAAGTACGTGTGTCATGTTATAAATCCAGAAAAGGAAAAATGTTTCTGTATTTCTTTTATATTTCTTTTTTAAACTACATACTATTGTTCAAATTTAAAGATTGGTTTCGGCGGTCTTTCTTAAAGTGGTCTTTTTTCCTTTGTAATATTGTTCGCGAAATGTAGATATTTATTATACTTTGACCTTTCTTCTAAATTTGAAATTCATTTATACAGCGACAAAAAGCAATTGGAAAATAAATAAAAGACACACGTTCATTTTATTTTTCTCGAAATATCGTGATATTTCAGCTTGAAGCGTGTAAGGGTATAGTTAGAGATTTTAATTAATTATAGTAAGTTTGATAATTTTATTCATCAGATATAAGTTTTATATATCAAATTTGAAGCATATGAAGAGTACACGGTCGTGACACGCTTATTTTAAATGATTATTTACGATTAAATTAATTCCATAGATTATACATGCATACATAACATGTTACATTTATATGAATCTGATACAGGATTATATCTTTCTATAATAGCAAAGATGTATTTTTTTCCAATTTTGGCATTTATTAAATAATATATGAAGAAATAAATAGCATACGTAATGCTGTGTAATTTCTATCCAAGAAATAATGTATGAAGAACGCACAAGCAAAAAATGGCAAGTCGTATAGACGTGTGTATGTATGTCTTCTTCTTTTTCAATCGTAAATCAAATAAACAAAAATGCAATGTATCAAAAGAAAAATACAGACTAATCAATCCATAGATTTTTAACGTCGTTTAATCCAAAAATTTTGGCCTAAAATAAAAAAATAAAAATGCGGCTATTCGATATTTCTTCCATCTTATTTTTTGACATATTTTCATTATCATGCTGAAATAGGATTATATTTATATATTTATAATAGGATTATATTTATATATTTATAATATATATATATTTTTCTTTTTAACCTTGAGAAAAGTTATCCCTAAAGCGAGTGATGGAACATCGGATAACGCGCGATTTGTGCGGCACGAAATCCATAAATACGCGAAACAGAGACCAAGAACGTACGTATGTAAATCCGTTTAACGCCGATTTGTCAAAACGGGAACGGGACAGAAGGAGAGGTGGGGAAGAAATGTTTTGTCCCGACCCTGCGCGGAGATACGAATAATCGTGTTTCGAATTCGGGTTTCGCGCGGCAGCGGCAGGCCGCTCTCTCCCGCTATTACCATTATTATAAGTTGATGTGACGTGACGTAATGGGAGTTAGAGCCGTATGAATGGGCATAGAGCAACAAGTTGCCACTAAAAACTGGGAGTGAGTTCGTGAGTTGAGTTCTGCTCGTTACACCTCTATATGTAGTTCTTCCTTCCCTATACTATACTCCGTTCTCCGCTGTATACCCCCTCCCCCTTCCTCCCCCCCGTCCAGCCGCCACCGTTATAAACCCTCCGGCTTTTAAAGTATTCTTTTTAAAGCGGAACTGTCCTAATACAAACGTCACCGAGTCGTAATATTCCGCACGAGCAGCAATGCGACGACAAATCTTTATGTTTTTCTTTTCACTTTACCTGTGCCCCCATCCCCTTCTCGTTCTTCCCTACCTCCCTCTGCCTCCGGTACTTTACGTGTCTGTTGTCTTCTTTTCCTTCGTCACTTTGCACTTGTGTGTTTCTTTTATATTTGTGAACAATAACTCGGAGATATGAAACCCCAGCAAGTGTCATATCATAAATTTCACAGTTAATACTTGTTAAGCATGTGTTATCAAAATATTCTATTGTTCCTTAATCATTTTCGGACATTTATGTATTGTACAGTATTTATTATAAAGAGCAGTACTTATTATGAAGGATCGTACTAGAAAGCAATACTTATTATAAAGGGCTTGTTTTTTTATATATTTTTTTAGCTTCTTTTCCAGTCACAAAGCATCTCCTGCTTGAAATATGTCAAATTAAATAAATGTTTTCCAGTAGAAAACATTATTTAGTTCAAGTTTGGTTTCTTACTACTGGTTCTCACTTGGACACTTTACAAACTGTGAACTTTTTTTATTGTTTGCCTATTGATTTGTATCTTCTACCCATCACATTTTCATTATAAGCAATTAGATAATAATATCCCTATGATAATCTATATCCTATATTCATATAAACTTATTGTTAGGACTAATGATATGACACTTATCGAAACTGTCAATAGATAATTTATCAATAGACAAAAATTAAATGAAAAATAGACGCTTATCGTATGTCTATTTAAATTGCTTATAAGAGTGTGAATATTACATGTGTATTTTTCCATGTATATTTTTACGTGTGTATTAAATTTTTTTGTCAAAATACTAAATTTATCTACAGACATGAATTTTCTTAATATAATAAATAAGCGATAATTTTGTTTGTTTGCGCTTTTTAAGTAATGCATATATCTTAATCAGAAATATTTACATGTTCTTTATTTTCAGAGATAAAAGCTTAATATCGCGACAGCTGTTTCGGAAGAACTCTCATTTTCTAAGTTTTTATCTATGAAAATAAAAGTATTTATAAGTATTTTTGACTTGAGATATGTTACTTGAAAAGTTATTTATAAATATTTCTATCTAATTATTTGTGAATATTTCTTAAGATATGCATGTTATTAAAAAGCGCAAGCAAATCGCAAATTTATCGCTTATTTATATTATCAATTACTGAGGATCATATATTGGTTGATTATCTTCGATAGTATAATTTATGTTTTTCCTTTGATAAATTTATGCACTCCATTATCATAATTTAAGAAATCCTGCCAAATGGAAGATGTTGCACATTTATCATAAAATTTTATGGTGGAAAATTTTTCGATTTTACCGGATTCCACTTTGATGTTTCCGAAAGGAAACTAAGACGCAAAAAGAAAAAGGTGCGACGATAAAATTTCTGAATGCAACCTAAGCGATAAATCATTTGTAATGCTTTCTCTTTTTCTGAAAGAAATTTCGATGATATCTCGCAACATAACAGCAAATAACAATACATCGCGCATTCTTGACCTTGTGTAGCCACTTATGACGGATAACGGTTTTCATGAGAGAGATTCCGATAACTTGAAAGAAGATATCAAATTTTTTTTTCGAAGACTACTTGAACAGTGAAGATGATGAAATACAAACACATACACACCCACGACAGGTAATTCGCGAGTTATTGACAAATTAGAACGATTTAGTGGAAAGCAAATAATAAAATCAAAATTAACTTGTTTATATACGTTATTTATCCAATCTGTTTTATACACATACAAATAATTACTTATTAGATTTATTTAATGTTGATAATTAATCGATATTTATTATCTACTTTTATATAATAAATTATTCAAAATCAAACAAGTCTTGTAGAGAGCAAAGATTTAATCAAATTATTAAATGCATGAAAAAAACAGTCAAAGTGAATTACTTTGATGACTTTATCATTATTAAATCTGAGTTTATTTCAAAGTTTTTGAAAATATTTGTAATCATTATTTTTATATCGTTTAACTTTGAATTAATAAAAAATTTAATCTAACAATAAGACAACATCCATAAAAAAAATTTGTAAAAAACTTTCTTTTATTAGAATTAATAGGTATAATTAATTAATTGTCAATATTAAATATTAAATAAATCTATTAATTATACATGTGTTTATAACGATTTAAACGAATGATATTTACAATTAAATTTCGTACTTTCTATTATATATTTAAGAAAGTTTTGATTTAATTCGAAAAGTTATCACAATCTAATGCTTTTTATACTATATTTTGCTGCGCATAATTAAAAACAATTGTCAAATCATCAAAATTCCCAAAATCGTGCCGATTCAGATAGTATTATATTGCATTATGTATTATCACGTTAAGTAATTACATGATAATCATATATTACACAGAATAATAATAATAATAATAATACACCCAGTGACAACAGTTTCCACAGTTAATTAGGTTAAAGCGTGATGATGCACAATGATCATTACACAATGATTAACGGCCGAGACGCCGGAAAAGTAGACAAAAATTTGGCGATGCTGTTTTACAACGGCACTCGTACGTTATCGCGCGAGATATCTACGCGTTACATACTACATCGGATGGGCGGCAACCCGGCGAGATGCACTTATCCATCGTCAAATTATCGCGGTTCATCCGGATGATGGACCGTTCACCCGGCCGACGTAATCTCGCGCAATTTGTCACGAGGGCGAACTTTGTCGCGCGGGGAGAGAAAGAGAGAGAGAGAGAGAGAGTAACTCTCTCGTGAGGCCGTCGTCTCATTTGACGGCGCAAATGCTCGCGAAAAACGCACGAATTGCACGGCGATCGAATTCCACGGCGGCTTTTTACAAGGAATTCCTACGATTCGCCCGTCGTTCCCTCCCCCTCCCTTCTCCCCCCAAGAGATCGGGTGACTGTTTGCATTCCTACGATCACGGCAATTACATCGTTGCGACGCCGGCGTTGTTCGGCCAGATGGAAAAGTAGAGATGAGCGATTGCGACGCATCGCGAGATGCGAGATGCGAGATGCTGCTTGGATTTAATCGGATAATTTTTTTCTCTTTCTCCCCCTCTCTCTCTCCTCTCTCTCTCTCTCTTTCTTCGATTTCACTTTTTAATACAATATAATTATTACGCGCTTTCGATATTTTCACGTCACTATTCGAGCCTGCGTACGCTATTTCGCAAGCGATGACATAAGATATATCGGCCCCTTGAATTTCAGTATAACATGTGTATGTATGAACTGACATAACAAAGTTTTCTTCGAAACTGCTTTATTTCTTTCAAAACATTCTATGTTGCTCCGTAACCTTGATTTCGCTGTTGATAGGAAACGTCGAAATGGAATAATAGAAAAAGATAATTAAATGATGTAATATTTTTATATAAAATTTCTTGTGACAGCGACAAAATTATATAAAAACTAAAAAAGATCTCATCATTATAATAATTGATAATTGAAGTTTGTCATAAGAAATTACGGAAAAAATATTGTTATTTATTGTTGTTTGTCTTTTTTTTAATACTGACTTTTGATATATTTAATAAACACGTCAGTTAATATAAAACATTAATACGATAAGGATATAGGGCAACGTGAGAAAATAGTTGAACAACGACTAGCTGACACAGAGAGATAGTTAATTTGGAAAATTTTATTAAAAATTATTACGATTTAGAATTTTTACATGTATACACATACATGCGCACATACACGATTACCGAAATCCACGCGATTGCCGTACACAATACACATCAAGAGAGAGCTCAATGTGGAGAGAAGCTGGGGGCCGACATTATGCTTCCAACTTGACATTGACCTCTCTTCTCTAGAAATTATTCAACTCCGATAGCTCCGAGACGGTGTTGCGAAAGTTAAAGAACAGAGGCAGGAGAGAGATGGAGAGAGAGAAGAGCGTCGCGCGCGAGGAGCCGGATAATAATTGCCGCTACGGGCGATCGCCGGCGCCGTCATGCGAATTTGCACAATGTAGCAACACGCAATTGCCGATGATTTTTTCATCGCGAGGGGTATCGTGAAACGGCGTACGTGGAACGCGGAACGGACGATCGCGCCTCGGCGGCAACGTGGAGGAGAACGATAACCATGAGGTAGAGGTGCACGCGATGGAAAGAGAAGCGAGACGCTAGAGCGAAAGAGAAAGAGAGAGAGAGAGAGAGAGGGTGCGTAGAGGAGACGCACGGGTATAACCGAGGCGATAAAACGCCCACACGTATACCACCTTGGTAACTGTCGCCGGGGCAATTGAATTAATGCCAGCCTACAAATTGAAGTCGGTGTGGGATCTCCGCACCGAGAGGCTCCGTTGCTTCGATAATTGCTGGAAAGTGGCGCGCGTTGCGAGAACGATCGCTGCCGGCGCGGCTCGCGATGCGACCGCGATGGAGGTTTTTTTTTTTCAGGTAATAATATCGCGCCAAGTAAAATATGCTCGCACACGTTGTGTCGTGAGACAGTTTTTCGCGACAATTTCTGCCCTCGCGTTGGGGAGAATTCTCGGGTTGGTCTTGCTTTTATCGAGACGAAATTTATGCGAAGCGTTGCTTCTTTCATTGGCAAAGGGTTGGCGTTAAAGAACGCAAATGTTGACGACAATTGAATAATTTCAAGTAATTTTATGTTGCAATTGTGGAATTAAATGTCATAATTTTATAAATAATTTTATAAAATAATTTTTTAATAATGAGATGAATTATTATGTTTGATAGTATAAATTCAAATTAATATATTTCTACATAAAATTACCCATCAGCAACATATATGTGCAATATATAGTGAGTGTCATTCTTACTAAAAATTATAATATTTATGAATTTATCCTTGTTTCTAAATGCATGACATCCGATGCACGCGAGTCAGTAGTTATATTAATAACTAGTTATGAGTATTTTACAACACTCACTCTCGCACTCAATAAAAGAAATATTTTTTTATAAATATGAACGAAGAAAGAGAGATTCGTACACTTTCGTACATTTTCGTAATTTTATAAAAAAAAAAATATTGCATTGTAAGTGCTTTTATCAAAATATTTTTATATAGATTTTTGTATACAATTGCAAAAAACAAAATATATTGCTTTTATTTGTACTAGTACGTTGTATAAAATATTTTGTAGCACAGTATTCTTTTTTTCTCTATATTGTAAAAAAAGTATGTAAAATTGTATAAACAATGAGTGTAAAAAATTATATTATAAATAACGGAAACAATATTTTTATATGATATAACCTTATATTGTGTAATTTTACACTTACATTGTACAATTTTTAATTCTACACTTACTATGTTAATTCTGCAATATTTTTTACGGTATACAAAAGTACATACAAAATTATCCCCTAAAAAATATAAGCTAGGACATTTTTTTTAAATGACATTTCTTTTCCTATTTATAATAAAAACTAAGAATTATGTAAAGAAAAATTTGTTTCATGAAAACATGAGATGAACATGAGATCGAATCATTTTTCGTAAATTCAATAAAATAAAACTAAGTCAATCATTTTCGATAGCTGTCAATGCTTGATCGCGCAGAATTTTTTCAACAAATAAATTAAAAATAAATTGGAAAATATTAAAATCCACGCAAATCTTGGACAATCGCGACCTTTAAAGCCGCTCGAGGTCTACCCGATGTAATGAGAAAATTAAGTCGGATCGTCTCGCGGACGTTTCTATTCTTCATTTGACGGTGTCGCGACGGTGCCTCCTTTATTTAGCGCGGTGTCGCGACGACGATGTATACTTTCCTCTCCTCCGGTGTCGGATGGTCAGACGACACACTATACGTCTCGTCGTCCGCTTCGGGCGTTTCCACGAGAACGGGCGACCCAGGCAGCTCTCTCGGCCGGCGCCGATCGGCGAAAGGCGTTGCCCCGATCATCCGTCCGTCCGTCGCGTTTCCCATGGCCGCGTAAATCGCCGCGCGCCTGGAAATGTTCGCGACAGTGCGACGACCGGGCGGAAGGACGACGCCGGGAGTGCGCGAACGACGAGAGGACGAACGAACGAACGAGGGGAGAGACCCAGCTGGAAACCCGGCGCGGACGAACGGACGAGCTTTCGATCGCCCCACGGCTTAGGGCGGCTGAAACGAAATCGGCCCTAATGAAACTTTCCCCGTCTCGCTCGCGCTCTCTCCTTTCCTGTCCTATAGTCGATAGTTGCGCGTCCGGCGACTCGCCTCGCGCGCGAAAAAACGTATTATGTTACGCTTTTTTTTCCTTTCCTTCTCTCCCTCTTTCTCTCTCTCTTTCTCTCTCTCTCTCTCTCTCTGGAGAATCTCCATTCTTCCAAGGATTCAGTCGGCTCTGTGAATCGACTCGCGTACGTTTAGGCGGGGAATTCCAGTAATTCGCTCCTGCTCATTTACAAATCTACAATTCCCAGTTGGTTGTCATCTTCAGGGTATCTATCGTTAGAAAAAACATGGGAAACTTGTCATTCTCGGGGGTTTCTTTTGCATTTAGAAAAATCAGGAATCTCTCTGGAATCTTATTGTGCGATTGGAATTTTTTTTTCGAATTTATACTAATAGATTGTGTGTTTGAAGATATATTATAAATCTAATATATATTCAATGTCGTAACAAGCTATTGAATACGCAGTACATATTCTTCATTATAATTATAGCGATAAAGAAGGAAAATATTTTGCAAATGAAAAATGTTTACGAAGGCTATTCGGTATATTTGCAAATTTAGCATTTGAAACTCAAGTGGCTGTATGTTTCTTCTTCGCATGAGCAAAAAGCATAAAAAAAATACAAAAAGCATAAAAAAAATGCATATTTTAAAAAATTCAAAAAATCCTTAAAATATTTTCCTTAGTTGGAATTTTGAAGAAAAATACTTGAAAGATCAGAGAATCTTCAGTGGAATCGTTTTACAAGATTTGAGCGGACAACCTGATCCACTTTCTATCTAATACCGCGATTTGATTTCAATTTTCAAACAATCGCGGAATCCTTCCGGGAGATTTGCGGCAAGAAAAGCAGATATTCGCGATTTTTCCCGCGAGATAAAAAGATAAGAGGGAGAGTCTCGCGATGCGCGCTAAACTTGGCCATTAATCTAGCGATCTCGCGCGAGCCTCGCGTAATCTCTCGGGCGTTTTCTCCATAGAAGCGTGCGAAACGCTTAAAACCCTCGATGTGTAACGCCTGTTTTTACGCCACGGTGCGCGGCTTCCTGATTCGCGAAGCGACTACGAAAGCCAAGCGCGTTTGTACAAAGAGGAGAGGAGAGGAGAAGAGAGGATAGGATAGGATAGGATAGGCTAGAGAAAATAAAGAAGCGGGCGCCTCTTGGAAGGCAGCGTCTCGACGATGTAGCGTGGTCAGTCACGACAGGTCTTCCGCTCGGTTTCTAATTGGTCGCCAACACCCCAGAACCGCGGATCCCCCTTTAATCATGACCGCGATCCGCTATCGATTGACGTGCCGATCACGCGCCTGCGAGATACAAAAATCTCAATGAGGGAAATTCCACGCGGCCAACCTTTCTCCGACGCCGATGCCGTCCGATACCGGTCGCCAATATCTTTCCGCTCCACGCCCTATAACTCGTCTGTTTTTAGACCGCGCGCTCTGCCAGGGGATAAATTTAAATATATACGGGAATTTTCATTTAAAGTCTAATCACCGAGAGATATTTTAATATCCTTAAGAAAGATGACACGTAATTAAACTGTTATTAAACGGCGAAAAATCGACTTGAGGCGACATCGTTGCAAAAGACGCGCTCGCTGCAGAAACGCGAAGGGTCCAATATTGCGCAGTTACGGCCTCGTCCCTTTATTTCGCTCGACGATCCGAGATGCGGCAGATGCTTGCTACCGGATACCGGATTTTCCGCGCCACGACGTTATCGCACGGCATACGAGAGATAGAGAGAGAAAGAGAGGAGACGGGAGCGAGTCATCGCTTTGATGACACGCGTCTTATCTAGGGAGCTGATAATTTGTATGCCGCGCTTACGTACGCCGCTACTTCCAACTTAGACTTCGGCAGACAAGATACGCACGCCCGACGACGAAGGGCGCGTAGAATGTAATTTAACCGACAACCCGTGGCAGTGCGTGAGCGAGATACGCAGTTAAACGAGATTGCACCACCTGTCGCGCGTCCAAGTTGGCCGGCTAATTGTGGACGAGCCGTCGCCGAAATATTTTCCTCCCCGTACTTTTTCCTCCGTCCTCCTCCCCCGCGCGATTAAGTCGACAGGAGCGAGACGCTCTAATTTTGCGTTAATCGGAGAAGGATCTTGGACGTGCGCAACTCTGCTCGAAATGGTGCGAAACGTAAAATGAGCCTGCTTATTTCACGTGCATTATATGCCGATATCGCCGTGTTCATCGCTCTCGCGTTCTCATATTAATTGCTCATCTTAGTATCTCTATTGTTTGGCACTATCTGTATCTAAACGAGTTACCGAGGGGGCGTGAATTATTCATGAGAGTTCTTAATCGCTTGATTTTTAAATCATGAGGTATTTAAGGGACGATTAACATGTATTCGAGGCTCGCATAAATTTGTAGATCGCCTGTAAGAAAACGTTGACTCTGGAAAGTGTTGTAATTGATGATAAATGCGCGAGGGGAGGGAGCGCGGGATGAGGGGAAAATTGTCAATCCGGGGCCTAAAATTCCGGATCTAGAGGGAAACGGGAGACGATTACACGATGGTGACGTAGTAAAGCAGTAACTGCAGGCTAGTAGTTTATTAGGCATGACGGTACCGCGGCACGATCGTGTCTTATGCACGCCTACTGTAATGGGCGTCCTGTTCTCTCACTCATATGCCACACGTCGCGTCGCAAACAACGTCGAAAGATGTTCACGTCACTGCGACGATCTGCTCCAAGATAACAAAGAGCGAATAAAACATAAATAATATAATAGATAGAGAGAAAATGAATCTTATACGATGACACATACTTTTTAATAGAGAAATGTATCGAACATATTTTTTTATACAGAGTGATATTTAATGACGAGTCAAATTTTTATATAAATTGGATTAATTTAACATCCTACTAATCGCATCTCTAATTGAGGCAAAAATGAATTCTTATAGTCGAGTATAGATAACCGAAATCTAATGCCGTCTTCTTTTAAAACATCGCTTTGAAAGGTCTGCTAAAGCACGCACACAGTTCGTATCTCACACACTTGTATCTTATACCAACAATTATTATCCTAAGCTGACTTCAAACCATTACTGATTTGAAAATTCTGTTGTTTTGTGTAGATATAGACGTGGACCGATAACGATTCCTAGAATGAAGCTAACTTGGAAAAAAAATTGTGCAATCCATTTCAACTCATTTTGACTGAATTTTCCTTTTTTTCTCTCGATAAATTTTAATGCTTTAAAATAATAGGATGTTGAAATCTTTTATTGCATATAATTTCTTAGTCAATATATCAATTTCCTGTAGAAAAATTGTATGAATATATATATATATATATATATATATATATATATATATATATATGACTAAAACAAAAGGGACGTATCATGTAAAAGAATTTATTATTACAACTGCAAGGCTATGAGCTTTGTTCGAAATTCATTGAAGTAAATATATAGCTCACCATTATGTTATTTTATTTCGACAATTTAAACAGTTTTCTGAAAAATGTGTTGTATCATATACTTCAACGTGATCTTTTGTTGTAAAAAGAGAAAAAGAAGTTGAGTAAAAAATAATATATAGTTGCTATGCACAGACAAAATCGTTAAATATTGAAAGCAGCTAATATCTGTTTTTTTTTCAGCGTCTATATATTTTTTTAAATTTAAAATTTTTCTATTTAAGGAAGTTTGCTAGATTAATTTGAAAAATTTATTTAGAAAATCAATTCATTTAATATATTTTCTTTTATATATATTATATATAATTGTTCTATTATCTGATACAACTTGTTAATTGAATCTTTAATTGAGATTTAAATCAAAAGATTAATTCTTACAGTCAAACATACAATCAAAATCTAATGCCATCTTATTTTAAAAGAGTATTGCTTATAAAAAATTGTAAAATAATATGAGAGAAAAATGAAATGAATGAGTGCAAAATTGAAGAAAAAAAAAATTAAGTCAATAGGGGAGGAGAGAGAAAGGATAAGTATTGTATATCCAAAGTCAACGAGTATGGCATCCGTCGGAGAGAGGTCCGACGGAGAGAAGAGAAAAGCTCTCAAGTCTTTGTAAATAATTCCATTTTGCATTTTATTTCCATTAGACGCCAATAATTAAAACTTGAAAATAACATTAACGTCAAGACGTTTTCGACAGCAAGTTTGCCTCGCAATCGAGAAGCGTACAGACGCGTCACGGTCGACGTAGAGATATCAGATTTGTGGCAAATGCGTTGCAATGTGTCGTAATCGGTTCTCTCCTCCCCTTCATACACCGCCTTCTTCCGCCGCTCGAATTTCGTATACGCGCGAAATTGCGCAGTTGCGTTGCTGTACCTGGCCAGGACATCGCGCATTGTTAGCACCGCGGACAGGAAGAGCCGGAATACGTGTTATACGAAGGCGCGTTAAAATCCGAAGCGCGAGCCTCGACGACGCCTGAGCCTCATCATGGCTCAGCGATTCGAAGACCGCAGCGAACGGTGACCATGGAAGAAGAAGCCGTTGAATTCGCGGCGAATAACCGCGGGGAGATAACGCTAGAGAGAGAAAGAAAGAGTGGGCTTCTCGCACAGCGAATTGCGACCAAGTTTAATGGCATCGCGACCGCGCGTGATCGCCTTCGCCAATCCCTGATCCATCTATTTTCGTGCGGCAGCTAATCTTAATTTTCTATTTCGTAATCGTATATTCCCTCCGCGGAATACGATCGGATTTAATTTCGTCACAATAGGCCAAGTCGCACAAGTATTTAAATTCGTATTAAGATGGGTACAACGATTAATTTTTAATATTACTGAGAAGTTTGTTCTGGAAATTATATGGAAGAATATGCTAATTATAAGCGTTCTTTGATGTAAAATGTTATGTCCAGTGCATCACAGGAGGGAAGTTGATACATGTAAAGATCGCAGGTTCATTTATCATGCGATAAATCTGCTTGGAATATTATTGGTTTTTAATAAATCTACATTTACCTCTCGTTATAGTGGAGATTCCAATATTAAATGATAAACTCTGTCAGTGTGTTCTATAATACGATGTAGAAACGAGAAAAAAAATGTTGTATAAACATTGGGCCAAAAGCGTTTTATTCCGCTCAATATTCCGTATTCAAAATGTCATCGAAAGATTAAATTCATCGGGCTATATGAATTTAATTTTTATTACATCTTGCTTTAGTTCAGCGAATGTCAAACTAATTGCAAGTATGATACACTTTCGCCATCACAGGTTTTCACGGATAAAAAATCGAATTAGAATAAAAAAAGATGGCTGGAATAAAAAAATTCGAGAAACATCATCAATTTATTCTTACTTTATTACGTATCAGTAGCCATCCGATATTGTATTTAATTTATATCTTTGTTAAAAATTTTTAATACAGAGTTTTTAATATACCAACGTTCATATAACATTTTTTATTCAATTTTGTTCAATTTTAAAATATCTTATATACATTATATTATTTTTATAAACATTATATGTTTTTATAAACATTTTGTAAACATTAAGTTTACAAAAAAGTTACTTTTAGAAAAATTAAATTTATATTTAACGATTCTGTTTTTCATAAAAGAAAAAAAATGATTGACGAAGCCTAAGAATAGCTCGACACAATAAAGAGATTTTTCTTCCTAAGGACAGAACCGAAAAATCTTTTTTTTTTGGTGATTTCTGGTTGTGGTTTTTTTTTTGGTGATTCTGGTTATTCTTTTGATGAATGAATTTATAACAAAAAAAATGACAAACAATGCCCAGCATTGTAACGGCTTAGGAATTATATATTCGACTTATACAGGGTTTAAAACTTATAATCAATCTTTCAAAGACAGATTTCTGGGATTATCTCAAGACGATTTTTCCTCAACGAAAATGTCGAGGCACTAATAATTTTCGAATTATAAGTGATTGGAAATAAGGGGTTTTTCATAAACTAAGCTTTGTAGAAATAAAATATTAACAAAACCACATTCTTCGATTAATTTTAAATAGAGTTTACTTTAGTTGAGTTTTAATTTAAGGCTTAATTGCAAAGATATATGATGATAAAAATTGGGAACATGCAAAAATGATGGCCTTCATCGACATTTTCGCTGAGGAAAAATCGTCTCCAAATGATCCCAGGAATATATCTTTGAAAGATTGATTATGAGTTTGGGACCCTGTATATTCGGCTTATTTAACAATTTCAAAAGCTAGAAATTCCATTGTCGAAACAAAGGTATCTAGCTATTACGACTTATAACACGCTATACTCTGTAGCACGTGATGAATAGACTAATTTTGAATAGTCTGTTTCTGAAAATATCAAAACGGCACTCTCGTTTCGGCATTTCAACGAATCGCAGCTTCGGATGTTGACGCCCAGATTCTTTATGCTTGTGGAACGATAGTGGACAAGCTGGAGGAGACGTCGATCGAGCACTTCCTCGTTAAAGCCGCGCCTTTCTTCACCGACGCGATCCAATTTTGCGTCTTTTCGGCACCTTTCGAATCTCGATCGATGTGTCGCAGAATGCCTCACCGAAGCGAGATTGGTCGATATCCATTTCGATCGTAACGCGGGAGAGATTGTTTTAATTAAAGTTATCGAATTTTTAAACAATATTTCATTTTTACTCCGATAATATCTAATAACTCTTTAGAGTGCTTTCCAGGAAGCAACATAAGTGACAAAATATGACGCATAGTCGAGACACAGATGCTTTCCTACAAGCTCACACAGCTGCGAAACAAAGTCGAGTTAATTGTGTCGAAAATTATGATTATTGGTAACGTTTAAAATTTTTATATATTTACAGGACATTAAATAAACATGCTCTTTCCGTTGAAACATATCCACCGACAAATTGTTTAAATTAAAAAATTGTTTTGCAAAAGTTTTTATATATTAAAAAATTACGTTTTAAAATGTATTTTATTTAAAAATTTCATTATAATAGCAATAAATAGTTAACGATAGAACTAAAGATTTAAAAAAGACAGTTTTCTTTTCCTTCAATTATAATTAATAGATTTTCCCTCTCTCTAATCAATATTCTTAAAAAATAATGTTTATTTAAGATTATTTAAGATCGAGGAAAAAACCTTGCATCCGCGTGAGAACTAATTATGTCGAAAATTAAATTGTCTCATCAAGCACTCATACACTGTGTCCAATTATGCGACACATACAGCGTCTCTCTTCTCGCTGGAAGGCACCGTTTATGGAGTACAAATTAATTCACCGGGAGGGGAAAGAATGATACGTAATTCACACGTCGTAATTTTGCGACGGTACAGAAAAAGAAGACTCGGGTTCGCGAAAGACTTGGAAATCCACAGCGGAGAGGGTCTCTCACGATCGTTATTTCCTCCTCGTTCCGGCGCTCGCGCGCGATCGCGGAGCGCGTCACGAAAGAAAGAATCGAACGTCGCGTTCGACCAACCGACGCGGCCTGGCTTGGCGCGGTATCGCTCGGCAGAGAGGAAACGGCCAAGAGGAAAGATAGAGATGCCCGCGGGGCGCTTCCTCGCTGGACGCCGCGGTTCTCTCCTCGTGACCGGAAGCGACGCGGGTCTCGAGCCAGGAACTCGGCGATCTCGTCGTTTCTCTCTCTCTCCGTCTCTCTCTCTCTCTCTCTCTCTCTCTCTCTCTCTATCTCTCTTAACGGTATATATCGCGGCGATCGATCGCCAAGATCGATCCTGCGGTATACGTTCCCCCATCGTGTTCCACAATCGCCGGTACCCGCGCGCGCGCGCACACACACGCACGCACACACACACATGCATACCCATATACATGTATACACATGTACATGCATGCACACAGATACACTTTTCGTGTCGTGTGTGCCGGTGCGAAACACGTCCACGACGAGCAAAAGGGAAAGAGACGGAAGCGGAGATGGCGAAACGCGAGGGAGAGGGAGCGAAGCGGCGCGTTCGCGATGGCGCTTTGCACGCACACACCGATAGGGATTTACGAGCGGTTTCGGGCAATCGCGAATAGAGATTAGGCCGGTAATTAACTATGGATCTGGTCTGCAGGCGAGTTCGCGAGGCGAGTAGGTAGGTAGGTAGGTAGGTAGGTAGAGAGACCGTGGAGTCGGGTCGGCCCTATATACATAAGTGACCCCGGTTCGCGGGAGCCGCGCTGATGAGGGAGAGCGAGCGAGCGAGGGGAGGGCGAGGGGGAAGCGAGAGGGAGACAGATAGAGGCCGCGCGCCGAGGGAGACGAGGAGACCCGGCACGCGGGGGGGAGTAGGGGGGGAGGGAACGGGAATATCGGGCGACGGCGGTAGCGCGAGAGAGCGGGAGAGAGCGAGAGAGAGAGACGGGATCGCCCGCGCGCGCGGTCCTACCGCCCTTTACATGGGACCAACGCTATGTACGCGGCGACCGACCGACCGTCGTGTGATCCGTCCGTATATAACCGCGCGGCAACGCTCCTCCGCGCCCCGGTACCGCGTTACATAGCATACCGCGCCACGGCTGCCTGCCGGTACATACACCTACGTTATATACCTCGCGAAGCGAGGGGTGGCGGCGACCGGAGTGGGCGGGACGAGGGGGATATACGTTAGATATACCGCGCCACGTCGTCCGAGCCACGTCGTGCGCGCGTATGTGCGCGTTCGCGGACGTGAAAACGTATATACGATCCCGCGGTATATATATATACACATATATACATATATATATATATGTATGTATGTATGTATATGTGTGTGTGTATGTTATATATATGTCCCACGTTATATACCGCGATGGGTATGTGCTCGCTAGGATCTACATATGTGCTCGGGTGCGCCCCAAAAGGCAGACGTGCCTGGCATCGACGAGGCCAGAGGCGCACCACCGCTCTCCGCCGGCTCGATCTCCGTATCTCGGTAGATCGACGCCTAATGCCGCGGACACCGGTGGAGATGAGAAGAGAAACGGTGGCGCGCGAGGGGGGAAGCGACGAGGGGGAGACGAGCCGCGGCGGCGGCGAAGCGAGACGGGACGAGGCGAGGCGAGGCGAGGCGAGAGAGACGCGGGAGCGGGTGCGGGGGCGGGGGCGGCGGCAGCGGCAGCGACGACGATGGCGACGAGGGACGTAGGGAGGACGGGGGAAGGCTTATATGGGGCCAGCCGCGGGAATATCCTTCGCCGTTCTGCGAATTAATCGCGCGACCCTCCGCCTCGACCCCCGGGTGGGTCCCCCCTCGGTCTCTCCCTCCATCCTCCCCCCGTCCCCCTTGCCCCTCGTACTCGTCCGCTTCTCGTCTGCCCCGCTCGACCTTTCCATCAACCTTCTCCTATCCTCTTTGTACCGCGCCTCGAATACCGACGTTCGCGATTCGTCCTTGCTACATCGCCGTCGTCGTCGTCGTCGTCGTCGTCGTCGTTGTCGTCGTCTTGGTCTTCGCCGACGTCGTTATAGTCGTCGACGTCACGCGAACTCGTTGTTCGTCCGACACACACGTACTCACGTTTTCGTGAGAAATTCGCGAGATACCGCGGAGCTCCTCCGCCAAGTTGATATCAATTTATCTCGGAAGAAGCGGGCTCTCGCCCGCGGCTCTTTTTCCCTCGCTTCTCCCCTTGCGTCTCGTCCCGCGCGAGTTGGCGTGAAAAATGTACGAGGAGAGGAAAAACGAATGAACGGACGCACGTACGCACTGAGCGCACGCACGCACGCACGCGCGCGTAGCGGCACGACCGTTTTAATTTTCTGCCGTCCGCGTTTTGCTACGCGCATTCGCGCCGTTACCGCCGCAACTTTACTACTTGGAAGTTTCAGAATGCGGAGTGAAAGAGAGAGAGAGAGAGAGAGAGAGAGAGAGAGAGAGAGAGAGCGAAGGGGAGAGAGCCCTCCCCCGTTCCACTAAGAAATGGGTTCTCGGGTATATGTTGTTTCGAGTGTAGTGGAAACTCGCCTTGCCGCCCGTTCATTCATGAGCTTTCAACTACGACTCGTTGAAATCGTGGAAACTTCTTCAGAACTTTCATGGCCGGATTATCTGCACGATTGATTCCCTTTACACGAATTCGTCGTTCGTATATGATTGTATACAGCCGGGACATATCGAACAAGAATTTTCTTAACTAGGCACTCAACTGACTGCCGTTATTATCGATGATGTCAGACGTGAATTGTTTCTCGATCGTCCTTAATGAAGCGTTTCAAGGAAATTAAAGAAGGAATAAATCTTTATTTTCCAAATTTTTTCCACGGAGATCGGTAATAATTATCGCAAATTCTTCGACGCTTAATGCGAATAATAAAAATAAGAAAATAGTAATAAATATTTTGGCATCTATACAGACCTCCCCACAAACATATCATTCTGATTATCCCAATCAAAATCTTTTCACCGTATTCTTGTTTCTCCTTTCATGAATATATCGACGATCAAATTGTTATTCCCGACAATCTCCCTTGGAAAGGCCTAAACTCGAACGAAGAAACGATAGGTGGGTCGAGAGGGGACTCGAAGGACCAGAAATTTCTTACATATGTATGCGCGCCGGCTTTCCCGCCTGGCAACAATTTAATCAGCGCGCCAATTTCATCAACCCTTCCGCGATACGGTACCTCGGTGCGGTACCTCAGGAACGCGGTACACGCGCGGACGCGAAGGACCGAGGGGAGGGGAGGCGAAGGGAGGGACGAGAGAGAGAGAGATAGAGAGGACGGGGAGCATGGTGAAGGACTAAAACCGAGGGAAGGAGGGAGGAAGGACGTTTCCGCCGGAACAATTTCGTTAATGCCCGTTGCCCGTCCCCGTCCCTATCTCCGCGTCCACCATCGCCCGCCGATTCTTTATCGCGCGCCTCCCGATTTCTTTATCGCGCGAAGTCATTTATCTATAGACTCGTCTCGGAAAACGGCGACGGGGGACTTTTCATATTTATCAGTAACATCCTATCATATGGCGTGACTGTTCGTCGAATACGAGCCGTTCATGCTGTGCCCGTGTGTCATACCCTCGTTTTTACGTTCCTCCAATATCGACCTTTTCTACCTGCTGTATCTCGCAGGTACACGGCTAGAAATTTTCGAGAGACGGTGAGGATACGCGCGCCCATTGTCATTATCATCGTCTCCGCGCTCCCATTATGATCGATGCGACGAATCCGGATTTTCGGCGCCGATATCGATAAGCTTTTACGCTTCGTGGAAGTCGGAGGAGCTAGAAGAGAGGGAAAGAGAAAGAGAGAGAGAGAAAGAAAGGAAATGAAGAGAAAAGTCTCGTCTCTCCGTCTTTCATCGTTATTATAATGTGAATATGCAGGCATGATTATTACGATCTTGTAAATAATCCGCGATTTCCAAATAAATCATTACGACACAATACAACACACGTATTATAGGCACAGATATTTTTTTCTTTTTAAAAATATAAAATATTACGACTAATGTACACATCGTTTAGGATTATCTTAAGTCATTTAATCGCTATGTGAGATTCAACATTTCTCGGAGAATGATAAATACATCATTACTTGACGATTAATAATCGTTTAAGAACGGCTATTTTTTAAAATATCCAATTTTTATCAAACAATCAATTCATAGCATTTATTTAATGTGAAAATAAACATAGTTTGAAAATGGGATTAAAATGAGTTTAAAAACGAGATAAAATATTATATTCCTTCTCGAGTAATCAATTACATAAATATCAATAGGCAATTTTTGGCGTCAACTGTGGTATATCAACCAAAGTATACCAGATTCTACCAGAACATTTTCGCGTGTTTGGTAGTTTGTGGTAGAGGCGTGGCTAGTCGTAATTTTGGTATCCGACTGGTATCTCGTATTATACCAAAAATGAAGCAGGGTAGAGATGTTATGTACCAGAATAAGCTCCATCTCTATCAAAAACAACCTTGGTACATGTACCAAATTATCGCCAAAAATCGCCTAATATGATATTCTACATATTTATACCTCTAATCCAGTGATGCCAGACGTTGCCACTACATATACAGGAAATAGCGCACACAAAGAAAGAGCCGTGTCTGTACGATCCATCGGGCTAGCTTCAGGTAGTAGAAGAGCGCAGATATATCAACTGTCTCTTCTTTCTTTGTATGCGTTATTTCCTGTAAAGGCTGTAGCACACACTTTCCATAAGACATAACAGTAAGGTTTCGAACAATTTGGCCGTCCTTAACCAAATTGAGCAACGCGATTGGTCGAAACCTTACTGTTATGTCTTATGGAAAGTGTGTGCTATAGCCTTAATGGCAGCATCTCGAAACTGACATCACTGCTCTCTTCTTTTTTTCTCACAGCTTGCCACAAACGATATATTTTTTTTTCTTTTTCATCAGGCTCAGATAAGAGAAGGAAAATATTAATAAATCTCTTCAGATATTCTCCTACATTTATTCTTCTTCCGGTTCGATTGATTTCGCACATCGATTAATAAGTTCCCTGCTCAATTCTAAAGTCGCCAAGTTAATCTCACTTTCAGAAAAGTTCAAATTTTAGGAGGAAAATGAATGAAAAAAATGTGACATCGATTAAAGTTATACATAGAATATATTTGTCGAATTTCTTTGGAAAAGAAAAATCTCAAAAATTACATGCACGACTACCGTTCGCTTAACTTGATCAAGAATCTACACGTGTGTATTATTTTAGTTTCAAAGTATTTGCATTTAATATCGATTGGGAACTGCCCATGTTTGCTTCTTTCTCTTTCTTCCTCTCTTTCCTTTACTTCTTCTTCCCCCCTCTCGTCGCAATATCTAGCAGCTCGACTAAACTCTCGTATGTGCGCCCATAAACGTAAGTAGCGCGAAGCTCACTAATTAGTGTGTGATTAATGACGCGGCTGTAGGGATAAATTGCGGCCTAATAGGCAGCGGCTCTTTCTTTCTCTCTCTTTCTATCTCTCTCTTTCTTTCCTCTAATTTATCTTTCTCACTCTTTCTCCACGATTTCATCGAGTATCTCCGGTATCAGTACCATCCGACACGATGACGATACGAGAGACGCGATGAAGCGCAGAACTGGCGTCGGGAAACCTATACACCGTCGTTCGGAAAATACGAGGAAACTCAGTAAGGGACAGACTTACTAACGTTCAGGAAGTTCGACTCGTGAATTCCGAACCGCTCGAGCGCGAGAGGTCACCGTATCGAGAGGTCGTTATCAGCTTTAATGATCTCGCGAGCTACCCGATCCGCGCGTCCGACGTGTTTTTCCTTTCTCTCTCTTTTTCTCTCTTTTTTGCCCTCTTTATCGTTTTTTCTTTGTCCTCTTTTCGTAGAACGGTATCATCTGCGCGGTCCTTCAATGTGTGAAAAATCTTGTTGCTGGATTGCTCAGTCAGGTAGATCGGTCGTCAATCCACGCTCATCTAGAGACAATCCAATAGAGATTCGCCGCGTCACACCGTTTACGAAAAATTTGAGTGAAAAATTGAGTAAAGTTGAGTAAAAACAATCTAGCGAAAGCGAAGAATTATCTGTCGCGAAAACATGAAAAATATATGATGCTGCTGCTTTATAGAAAAGCACGCAAGCTTTGTCGCAGAAATGTTGAATATTTAAAAAAATCTTTAGCATCTCTAAAAAATCTTGTTGGTGGATTGCTCAGTCAGGTAGATCGGTCGCCCAACAATCTAACAGAGATTCGAATTCAGTTCCCACGGCCACGTTACACCGTTTAGGAAAAATTTTAGTGAAAAATTAAGTGAAATTGAGTAAACAATCTAGCGAAAGCGAAGAATTATCTGTCGCGAGAACATGAAAAATATATGACGCTGCTGCTTTATAGAAAAAGCCTTTGTCGGCAGAAATGTTGAATGTCTAAAAAATTCTTTAGCATCTCTAAAATCACATTAATGGTAAAATCAAATATTTCGAATGTTACTTAATTTTTGCCACAGTATTTCATGAAAAAAAAAACTTTCTAAAATGCGCACTTATTTGACCGAAGCGAACTCGACTCTTTTACGTCGTGACTCGAATGCTCTTTCTAGCGATAACTCCTATCCGCTTCGATTCTCTATAACGTCATTTACATTCTTGGAATTGTTAATGTTTGTCCCACCGTTTTGCGTCGCGGCTATCTTAATTTGGTAACGTGATCATATGATTAATGGTCTCCGCTTTGTAAATTCTCGCGTATACAGTTCTCGCTCGTCGTCGAACTGATTATGAAAGTTACGTGACATATAATGCAACAAGAGTGATGCCGTTGAAATCTACGTCAAAAAATATGTATCTCGGAAATTACGACACTTATTTATCGTGTACGATATACCTTTGCACTATTATATACGTAGAGATTCCTACACCTTTTATTCTTATATTTTCGAAAATAGACCGCAGTGACTTATAACGGTAGACTTTTTCAAACCGATGCAAAAAAGGCATCAATATATATGGCATGTTACTTTGACGTGTAACGCGTTACTGTTACGTAAAAGGCGTACTCGGTAAACAATCTATAATTAAGATGTGCTCGAGATTAAAATATGAATGGACAGCAATTCTCTTTTTTTTTGGTCGGTAAAATTGAAAGAAACACTCAGCAGGACTTTAGAAATGAAGTGCAGCAAAGTCAACTGGATCTCTTATAACACAATGAACTTTGAAAAAATATGATATGCCTAGAATTTTAGTGAAGACACGTTATTGGCCACAAAATAATTTTGCTTATATTGCTTTGTTGAAAAGCATTTAAAATACACAAATAAACAAGTAAAAAGAGAGAATAAAGAAATCAAAAGTGCGAACCATTGTAAAACTATTGTAGAAATTATTGTGTGAAAATGTTAAGAATGCTAGGATAAAGATGTTGGGATACGTAAATAATGCCCCTGGATCCCCCTTTGTTACCTAAAATCTTTGGCAATTCGTTCGAGCTACTTAAGATATTTGCTGGAGATAATTTCGCTTTTCTTAATTAAATGAATATGTTTTAAAAAAAATTGTACATTACCAAAGAAATTGTACATTATCAAAGTAAATTCGTTGGATCGATAACTTTACTTGTAATAATTCTCTATAACAGCGTCTATCGTCACGAACGTTAATACGGTATGTCGTGTGACATTAGCGTTACTTTCTTCTCTTCCTCTTGTTGCACGTATATTTAGATGAAATAAAAGAAAATAAACGCGAAAACACTCTGGTCGCGGTGACGCAGGAATATCCGGGTATAGGCACGCACGATTTTCTGGGACGCCTATGGTGTGCTGAAAAAGAAGCTCCCCCGTCTCTAGGATCGTCATTCCTCACGGAAAAATATCTTAAGAAAAAGGTCGGCAGCTTTTGTGAGGAAAAAGCAAAAAAAAAGGGAAACGAGAATCGTTCGGACAGTCGTTTTTACTGGCGTTTATCGTAGTATCCTTTCCTTCGCTTTCTCTCTCACTCTCTTTTTCTATCTCTATAAGAGTCTTTTACCGCCAAAAACTGCATTCCAAGTTGCCATAACTGCGCGACCGCGTCCGTTGGTAACCGTCCTGTGTCGGTGGCTCCTGAAAAATTTCGTAACCCTGCCTCGGTTCACCTCTACCTTGCCTTCCGGCACCCTCCCGTCCCGCCGCCCCATCTCATCCGCCGCTCTCTCGATGGTTCTCTCCCTCGATAACCCGGGTTAAAGCCATTTCCTAGCTAGTGCTTTGCCCGGCAACACGCGCGTCGTGGTCTTTCCTCGTATACCCTCCTATGTATCCCACGAAAGCGCGATTCTCTCTAAGCGTACCAGAGGCGCGGCGCAGGCAAGCCGGTGGCAGGCAAACAAGGCAGGCAAGGGCAGGCAAGGCAGGCAAGGCAGGCAGACAGGCAAGCAGGCAAGCAGGCAAGCAACGCGAGACTTTTGGGACGCGTTGTACATGGGTCGCGTCGCATCGTAGGTTCGCGATGGGTTGGATACATAAGGGGGAGGACGTGGCGCAGCGAACAGGGGGACGAGGGCGCGAGCGCGAGCGCGAGCGCGAAAGCAGAAGGGGGACACGAGGGGGGGACCCTCTTTATGTAGCACATAGACGTTGCCTGGCGTTCGTTCGTTGCCGCTCGCTCGGCGTGTGACGCTCAAATTACCTCCGTCCTCCCTGGTACCGTCTCTCTTCCCCCCGTCGCTTTCTCCCTCTGCCCCCCTCCGTCCCCCTCTCAACGTCGGTTCCTCGCGTCCCTTTCCGTCCACCCTCTCCCCCGCGTACCCCCTCGGGCACCACGGTCGCCCGCTGGCGCTGCTTCTCCCCCGCTTCCTCCCTCTTTCCCATCCCCCTCGACCCCTCCTCCCCCCCGACGCCGCTCTCCTTCGCGCGCCCGGCTCTCCCTCGCGCGCCACCGCACCGCGTTATACGCTTCTCCCTCGCCACCCGCTGCCCTTCCGTCCCCGTCCCGCGCTTTTCCCCTCGCCGTCTCTCTTACCGCGACTATCCGCGTCGACGTTCGCCCCTCTGTCGTCCCCCCCCCCGCCTCTCCCCCGCTCTCCTTCGCGCCCCTTTCCTCGCTGCTGCTCGCTCTCTGGCCATCGTGCCGCGTCGTGTGCTCTACGCCGCGCGACCCATGGCTCTCTGCCACCCTATCTACGCACGCACACACATACACACACATACATATGCTATATAAGGGCTAGATGTGCGTACATGTGATGGAGAAAGAGAGAGAGAGAGAGAGAGAGCGTAACAGAGAAAAGAATAATCATGATGCCTCTTGAAAGTTAAATAGAGATAAGATACTTTCAAATCTTTGTATTTTCAGCTATTTTTGATATAAATTTAACATCGTTACTTATACTTGTCACAAGTTGCTCGGAAAAGGTGTGTGTATATATATATATATATATATATATATATATATATATATATATATACACATATTTATTCGTTGGACAATCGACCTTCGTTTATCTATCAAAGCAAAGAAACAATCGATAATCATGGAAAATATATAGCTGATTATATGCATAACGAATCACCGAAAGTACACATTCTGTAGAAATCTTTAGAAATTGTAAAAAAATATTTGGCTCAACATTAAATAATGAGATTAGGCTCGTTTGTAACTCTCAAGACATTAACTCGAGTGATTCATATATTACAAATACGTTAGTTTAAATCTATCCATGTCAATTATATCTTGACTTACATCTTATTTAAGCGTCTTCTTAAAACATTCCTTAAAGATACGAACAGATTTTAGATAACTTATTCCTTCAATGAACATGTAACTTTGCAAATATAATAGGTTTACGCGCGAGTAGCGTACAAAGTTCGTTAAATACGAGATAAATACGATTGTCTGGTATAAACACGCGCGGATTTAACCTTCCGGGATTTTGAGGGAATTTAAACCCATAAAAAGGGGGACGATAAATTTTCTTCTTATATACCGCGTATATTCACTGACGCACTTCTGGAGTCTCGCAAGCTCATCCCTTGAATTCCGCCTATGCATACACCTCGTATTCAATATAAACAAGTTAAGAATCAGATAAGCGTTGGGGGAAACAGTGATACACACATTGCATCTCTTCAATTTCGAGAAATGGAAGCATGCAGTATACGAGAAATTTTTTATACAATTTTATAAAATTATTCGTAAAAATCTTCTTTTAAAAGTATTTTTTTTATTTAAGGTAAATGGCTATAACTTCGTCAGCGGATATAATTTCGTCAAGCCTTTTTAAAATTAAATAAATTAAGCAATCTCGCGTATATCGACTATAATCGAAATTCGATATATAATCGAAATATAGTCGATATACGCGAGATTGCTTAATTTATTTAATTTTAAGAAGGCTTGACGAAATTATATCCCCTGATAGCCATTTACCTTATTACGTATATTGTGTATTTATGAAATATATATTACCCTTTATCATTTTACAATTATTACGAATTAGTGAAATATTAATTAAAAAGAAATAAGCGTGCTTTTTTTCGTGCAGCTAAAAATAATAAGAAAGAGAAAAAGCGCAACAAAAAGACAAGAATATTAATATATATGCAACGAAAAGCTTGATTGTGCATTATATATTTATACTTTTCGTTGTATATATTAATTAGATCATCTAATTTTTCCACTAGCTTAATCTTATTCAACCTTATTCCCTTCTTGGACAAACCGCTCACTCCATCAATTAATAAAATTAAATTATTACAGCATTTTTTTCATTACATTTCGTTGCTTTATTGCTTGCAATGAGTTATTTGTACGGCATATTCTTTGCGTACGGCATATTCTTTGATTTTCGTGACCAACGTTGACACATGATTAATTAGATATATAGCTTCTGGGAGATAAAATATCTAAGAAGTATGTCAATTGTGTCACAGTCATAAATATACGTATCGATTGTAATTTTACAATGGAAAGTGACTTGTGCGTTACAAATTGCTGTTGCTCGGTAGGCATTTCTCTTTATTATAGTCTTAAATAAATAGTTTTGCTTAAAACCTGTCCAAGAAGCGACCTCGGACATATTATGATTGTTCCATCTTTTCCTTCGACGACACCGAATTCAAAAATTTTGACCGTTTTGTTTTGTACACGTATTGTCCTTCGCATCTCCCTTTCTTTTCGTTTCGTTAACGCTCCCGCTTCTTTTCACTTTTTTGACTATTTCTGGTCGTCTTTTAAATTAAACAAATGGTGAAGAAACGGTGCCTTATTCTTGCAGACGCACATTTTCCGCATCGTTCCGCGGTAGTCACGAATCCCTTTTGAATTCTCTTGCAACGGTCATTCTAGCAAAGGTTATTTTGTCTATGTCTACCTTTTGCGCGTTAATGAATCTTGCGCTTATAGAATCTTTTCTCTTATTGTTCTACCCCGAACCATAAAAGCTAAAAATAGGCCGAAATAGACGAAAGTGTTGTTTCTTTTTAAATCAATATCTTTCGCTCCCGCTGAGAGAAGTCTCACAATTTCGCTGATCCAACCTACTCTTTTTTATGTTTCAATGGTCAGATACAATTGATGGTGCAGTAATGGTGCATATCTTTGCAAGTAATGTATCTTGCAAGTAATATATCTTTCCTGTTTGAATTTTTTTAAAACAAATTCCCAAAAGTAAAAGGTGCTTAAAATTTCTTTATCTGTAGGAAGAAATTTTAAGTTGCAGTTAATGTATATTCGTTGCATTCGATCTTTAAAATTAATTTGTACGTTGCATATAAAATTATTTAAAAAATTTTAAGATCGTTGAAAAAATGTAGTCGACCAAACTAACCAGAAATTTTGTTTATTAATACGACGTTTCGACCATATGGTTGTGGTCCTTATCAAGTATATACGATATAATAATAATCAGGAGACAGGCATAGACGATAATCTTGCAAAACTGCACAAGTCACATTAACAAAAAACGTATTTTTTGTTAATGTGACTTGTGCAGTTTTGCAAGATTATCGTCTATGCCTGTCTCTTGATTATTATTACATCGTATATACTTGATAAGGACCACAACCATATGGTCGAAACGTCGTATTAATAAACAAAATTTCTGGATAGTTTGGTCGACTACATTTTTTTCAACGATCCTTAGATTATCCTTGGATTATCTGACTAGCGACATAAAGTTATTTTATAAATTTTAAAAAATTTTGTTTCAAAAAATTTCTTTCTCTCTCTCTTTCTTTCTTTTGGACTTGTGATATTAAGAATATATCTAATGATTCTACTGCAAAAACACGCATTCACAGCATATTATTGACATAAAGACATTTCCTAACATTTGTTCTAATAAATTTCCATTATAATCTTGTAGTATCATTATATGATATGTTTCCAACATTTCTTTAACATATTTTAGAATTTTTCTCTGCGAAATAAAAAGGGAGAGAATTTAAAAATTTCTTATCTACTTTAAATGCATCTTCTTCTATTATTCGCGACTCATCGTAGCGTAATATGATAAATTTATTTCGATATTTTCATAAATCCGTTTCCTCTCATTTCTACTTCAATTTCGTTTTGACACATTAAAGACGTAAAGAGACGTAAATCGATGGACTTTAGTTTGTCAAGTTAAGAACCGGAGAAGGCGATTGACGTCTTGATTCTCATGCGGCATTAATTGCAGAATTTGCAATTGTTTTAATTAATGAATGTGCAGTTTGATATGTTCTAAAAGATGCGCGGAAACTAATTTTTGAACAAAGTTCAGCTCATATAGATACAGTCCGCGATGTAGTAACAGCGTTGCTGCTATCAAGCTTGTACATCGTAGAATTCGTTCATCTCTTATCTATGTGTTTAAACATTTTTAGAGAAAAAAACGATCGAGTATTTTTATCTCGCTTCTAAAAAAAATCGAGTAAATATAAAAAAAGAAGATATTCCGTTCGATAAATATCAAAAAATGTCAAAAAGATATTTTTATATAAGATATATATAAGATATATATAAGATATATACAAGATATATATAAGATATATAAGATATTTATAAGATATGTATAGGATATATACATATAACATATATATAAGATATATATTACTTATATACATTTTCATTTATACGTTGCTCGGTCGCACAAAGTCATCGGCGATAATCATGGAGCCAATTAATGCGCGCTATTATCGCACACGACGAAAATGACAAAAGAGCGGAGGGTAGAGGCGAGGGGGGGGGGAGGGAGAGAGAGAGGGTAAAACAGGGAAGCGCGATAAAATAGGAAGAGGCCGCGTGTGTGTCGGCTAGATTTTTGTTCCCTCTCCTTTCTACGTCGGGACGAACGAGACGGAGTAGCGCTGCCATACCACCTCGGGGGTCTAAGAGTGCTCGCTGTATAATTGCGCTCGCGGTGCATATTCGCGCGAGACTCGCACGGACGAGCGAGTCTTTTTTTGTTCTCGCTGGCCTTTGTGCCAGCGAGAAAGCGAGAGCCGGGAGGACAGGAAGACAGAAGGGAGCCGGGAAAGTAAATCGAGCGGATATGTCGCTCGAGACGTCCCTTCTCCCTCCTCCTCTCTCTCTCTTCGCTGTCTTTCTCCCGTATCGTCCCTCCTCTCTCCATCTCTGTCTTTCGTATTACCTCTCTTCCCGTTTCTACCTCGTAGAGACTCGTAGTTTCGTATACGCAGGACACAGCTCGTTCTCTCTTCCTCTACCAACGATCTCCTGCCCTACCTGCTCCCTTCTCCGTTCGTCTCAATCCGACGAGGAGTCGTATTCTCCTCGTCGTGCCACGAACGCGAAGGGATCGATTGATCGATTCGCCGAAACCCGTATCTGAACCAGCGGCATTCCAATTGTCGGCGTTACGCGCGACACGGGCAAATTTCGCGTCCGGTAATTCCCGAAATTTCAAACGACAGGGATCGAATTTTCTTCCCTCTGGGACGACACGGGGAAACGTGTTAGAGATTACAATTTCATAGTTTTATGCATTTATAGGTAATATAAACTTTTAATATAGAAATGCGAAATTTATCGAATAATAATATCGCTGACCTTCTCGAGTGATTCTAAATTTGTGACACAATTACGTCATATTTTTTTACCCAAAACAACATCTTAATATTGACCGTTAATTAGTTTACCTGCTTTTAATTAGATGCAATTAGACGAAGACAGAGAGAGAGAGAGACAGAGCTGTAGCTGCCAATGACGCCTCGACCAAGATAGATGGATCTAGGTCATGTGTACGAACCGTTGCGCGAACCGGGACGTCTTTAACACGACAATACTTAGCAACTGTAACAGATTCGCGAATACGGTATTGTTTATCTCATTAGGAATACGTTGACTCTGGGAAGAAACGCCATTAGACCAGCGCGAGACAATGAACGCGTATATCAGTCTATATATGCATCACCCCCACATTGTTCCTCCATAATATTCCGCTCAAAGTTCAGTCCTGCGCATTTTCCGCGTCCCTCTAACCCATTGAATTAGGGGCGCGGGAAAATCTCGAGGGAGATGCGAGGTTGACTAATTGATGGATGCCAATAATTATCAGCAAAAAAGGTGATATTTTTCTATCAATTATAATTATTAGCGAACAATTTAATATAATTTTCTTTCGTGGGAAAAAAATGCTAGATGTGCGAGATATCTAAAATGTTGTTTTCTATTTTTTTTTTTTCGAATGACAATCGGTGATCCTTGGTCGATTCGTTTGGCAAATTTTCACGCGACGCGAGGACTCGTACTTTCTAAGAATTTTCGTGGCATTGTAAAACATCGCCAATGGAATATCAATACCAATAAGGACGCATACATATTATCGTTCGACTTTGGCTGGA
The DNA here is from genome assembly GCF_003227725.1 of Camponotus floridanus. Classification (NCBI taxonomy): domain Eukaryota; kingdom Metazoa; phylum Arthropoda; class Insecta; order Hymenoptera; family Formicidae; genus Camponotus; species Camponotus floridanus. Next base: position 211,130 of record NW_020229246.1, read on the forward strand.
AGAAGCTCTGCGCGAAGACTTTCCAAAATGCGACATTCGAAGGACGTTATCCGCAGGTCGGAAAAACGTTTCTCTCGTGCGCGCCCGCAATTCCGCGCGACCGCAATAAATTCTACTGTCGCCTCGTACTGATTCTGAACCACGCGGTTTCTGTTTCTGTCGGAGAGTGAAAATCGAAAAAGGGACGGCGCTCTTTCCTTCTTTCTTCCTTTCTCTCGCTGTCTCTTTCTCTCCCTCCGCCGACGCCCAATAGCGCGGACGAATTTGCGGAACGAGATCGGAAAGGGCAAAACTCGAGAGAAGAAGCCAAAATCGGCAGAGAGAGAGAGAGAGAGAGAGAGAGAGAGAAAGAGAGAGAGAGGTGGAGGAGAAGAAGAGGAAACAGGAAGAGGTGGAGCAACGAGGGCGAGACCAAGTGACGCGGGGAAAGGGAAAGGTTCGTCCGCCGACGAGAGAGACCCGATGCCAGATTTTTCCAGCGGGGCTACGGTAGAATGGATGTGGGTATAATGGAGGCGAGCGCCGTGCCTTCGGTGCGTGATAAAAACTGCCGATAGCGAGAACGAGAGAAGAGGAAGGCGGACGCGGCAGAGGGCGGAGAAAAAAAGGAGAACCAAGAGAGAGAAAGAGAGAGGAAGAGAAAGAGGGACAGACGGGATCGCCGTTGGAAAGACTCGAGACAAGGATACGCGTTTTGATACGCGTTATTGAGTGCACGCGAATTAAAGTTTCTTCGGCATCCTCGCGGTCTTCCTCGCCACGCAATGCGTCGAAATCGCGCCTCACGTTTCGCGAAATTATCGACCGTAGTATCCCTCTTTTTTCTCTTTCCTCTCTCTCTCCCTTTCTCCTTCGGAATAATGCCGCGGCATCGATAAAATATCGCGAAATATTAATCTCCTCGGAACGCACATTGCAAAGACCAGAGTCACATGTGTGCCCTGTATCTCGAGATATTCTAATTTATAACTCGCGGATAAAATTAAACGAAATATAATGAAATAATTTCGAGAGAGATACATGCTAATAATTATGAAAAGATATATTTCGGAAATAAATCTCTCGTATTGAATTAATAATTTTTTAAGTATCGTTAATAAACAATAATTTAATGCGCATTTTGTATACATTTATACACAAATATTTTGTATCCCGTACATGTATAGACAAGGTAGTCATCTCTATTCGAGGTGCACCGCGCGTGTCGCGCCGTGATGTCAATTTGATCCGTTGCTTTTAATTTCGTTAATCAGGACGCGTCTCGACCGAACGAGGTTCGTGAGGTGAACAGAAAGAAGAAATGGATTCTTTCTCATTGAAAAGGAGCAATCTAATGTATCTGGAAGACTTACTGTTTTAAGAAAGAGTGATTTTAAGAAAAACCAGAATAAATCTCATAATCAGTTACATACAATATTGTGTTAGTCATAAAAAAAGCCATAATGATAGTCGTCTCTTATTTTATTATCACTTTCAATCATATTTATTATATTTGTACAAAGGTGGCAATTTTTTGAAATAATTAAATAAATAAACTTTTTTTAAAATCTATATATCGAGGATTCCATAGCAGAGAAACGTATTTTCAATTCTTTTGAAAAAAGAGATATTAATTAAAATGACATGTTAAAATATTAACATATTTTTATAAAAATAAATTATTAAATGAGACATTGGTATTCCTGATCTTCTTACTCGAAACGTATGAAAATTTCATTTCAATGTAAAAAGTTAAAATTTTTTTTCTTCTTGTTTCTGTAAAGATTTCGAGCTTACGCCCCTAATGATGAAATCCTCGATATATTTAATTCGCGGTTGTCAAAATGATCAATGTTATCGACACGATCAAAGTGCCATGTCATACATTACTAGCGTATATATCGGCAAGAGTATTTTACCATACTCCTAAATCTCGTGAGAAAGCGCGATTAAAAGAGCTGACATATGTTGCAACAAAGTGCGCGGATAACTTGCAAATTTGCCCCTTTCATCACTTTTTTCTATTTATGAAATTCACACAAGCTTTAACCAGACAAGAATAATATAGGACAGACTAGTAAAATTTAAACAAAATTACAAAAAGTATTTAACACTCAATTTTTCTGTTTCTGCCGAAGAGTGAAAATTGAAACTTCGATCTTTCTCTCTTTGATTAATAATCTGCATGCATTTACGAAATAACGCACAATTCGTAAAAAGAAGCTACATTCAAACAACGAAAGAATGAAAGATAAGGGCCCTGGCACACAAAAATACGTAAGCAGTAAAAGTAGGCAGATCGTAAGGCGTAAGACTCAAGAAATTGACCAATCACAGTCGAGTATTAAGAGAATACTAGACTGTGATTGGTCAATTTCTTGAGTCGCACACCATTGTAGACGACTCTTTACGTTTTCTTACATTTTAATGTGGCTGTCTTACTGCTCAATGATTGGTCAATTTGTTTATTCACTACATTTCACTGCTTATGTTTTTTTGTGTGCCATGGCTTTAAGATGAAAGAAAGAAACAAAGAAGATAAAAAATAGAGAAATATATAAAGAAAAAAGAAAACGAGAAAAAAATAATAGGAATGAGATAAACTAAAAGCGACAAAAGTGACACAACAGGACACTCCGTCTGTCAAAAGACACCCTGCTGCCTGCTATCCGATTTTTCCAAAGGGGATCCACAGAGGCACACTTTTAAATAATTATTATATACATCTTATGATATGTTTTATTCTTAAATTTGTTTTAGCCTAATGGAGGGTTTAATTTTTTCTAAAATTTCTAAAATTATTTCTTCTTTTTAAGCTTTTTAAAATTAGCAGCTAATAAATTAACATTTTATGTGCAACATTACGCACCTAATTCAACTTTACAAATTTTGTTTTGAAAGGCGTATCTAATTTTTTTTGTCCCGTCAAGAGAGTATAGACACATTTCAAAAAGAGTTTTTTATGACTAATCATTTCACAAAATTTGATTCTCATTATGGAAAAAATCAAAGCCGACAAAAGAATTATTTATGATGAACACCATAATCGTTTATTTGATGCTACCTTTTAAATTGAAGAATAAAACAGCATGAATACTTAAAAGACGTGACGTAACGACGTGTCCTAATCGACACATTTTCCTACACACAATTTTGCAATTTCGCACATTAATTTTAACTCAAAGATGCCGATAATAATATAGAAGCAAAGAAAGAGAGACAGAGATTGGTATGATTTAAACAAAATCGTAAAAATTATTAAACAATGCCAGGGAAAATTCAATACCGGAAACGGTATAAATCTTTTTACGAGATATCGAACCACGATGTCAGTCCTGGAGATCTGCGCTTTAGAATTTAATGAGCTCGCGAAATCATCGCGCACTCCACGAAGCCGATCGAATCGGAACCGTTTATTCTGAGAACGGCATAAATCCAACGTGGTAAAACATTGTACGCAGCGATTTACATAGTCTGAATGAAATACGAGCGCAAACTGACCGACGTGTCTATTTTAACAGTATTTCAATAATATCGTTGCTCATAAATACACCGCTATCTTAGCAAATGCAAAAATATCAATACACATCGTAATGATGGATAAATGGCGAAAGAATTGATTATCGCGCCTTTTAAAGGCTTCAGACTGTCAAAATAAAAAAAAATCTGTCCGATGATTGCCACTCTCACTCAAAACATTTGGTTTCGTTGGCCGTCCCGTCGCAATGTGCGATGAATAGAAATCGCGAACCGAGGACCCCGCGTAAATCCTGCGTCTGTGCTGCTAACCATGATTACGTCACACGTGACGCATGACGCGAGAGAGGCAGCGAGCGCGACCAAGGCATCGCCGCTGATGTGGACGAAACGCGTGGTTTTTAACGTGCCGTCGTTTCGCAAGCGAAAAGATCGTCGCGTCACGGTTTAACCTTATCCATTAACATATCGGGACCGAGTCCCCGAAAGGACGCGAGTTTCTCGCGTCTCGTCGCGTTTCGAGGCCTTTCGCGGTCGTGCCACGCGTTGAGCCACGTCGCCGCAGAAATGTCGACATTTCTCGATCCCGCGTGTAAAATCTAGTCGGCGCTAATAGCACGAAAAAAGACACCTTTCGTTCATTTGAAATTCGATATCAAAATTCAATACAAAAAATAAAGCGACAGGGGAATCCAACATTGTTAGTTTAAATATCTTATATGAATATATATATTACATGCATATAAGATATTATGTATATATTATGCATATATATTATATGCATGAGAATTAAATTTGAAATATATATATATATATATATATAATTGTATATTCTTTATATAAAATTGATCGAAATCACCGCTTTTCTATTCCCAATTTATCCACAAAAAAGGATACTATGTACGGAATTTCACAAGAAATACTCGTATTTAATTCACACTAAATCCAGTTAAAATTTAGACGAATTTAGCTGCGAATGTTTCGAATATATATATTTGTTTATTTATTTATTTATATAAAAATTTTATTTCAAAAATTTCAATTTTCCTCCATTTAAACTTAGAATATTGGATATCTTTGTCGCTTTTTCTGTATTAAATTTGTATACCGAATTTCAAGATAATGAAAGGTGGTTACCATTGCTGATCGAGTCGAAATTTTTCTGCTACTTTCGAATTCAATGATTAATCTACATTTAACATTTATTTTGACACTTTAAGCATCTAATATATAAGTTCAAATATAGATTAATTAATAAACTATACAAAAAGATATAGAAACTTGCTCTCTGTTTATCGTACTTGGCTCTCATTTAGTCCGTTTCTCGCATTTATAAATCTATTTTAAAATATAGACTGTCTATTTGAGATATAAAATAAGATCTCAATACAATATCAATATAAATGAAATCTATCAAAATCCTCCAGAATTCATAAACGTGAAAAAACAGAGGTTGAAAATAGAAACAAAACTTGGGGAGTCTATGTGTGGGATCGAAAAATGTCGACATTTTTGCGGCAATGTTTTAAAATATATTCTCAAATATACATCTCTCTCATACGTTGCGCATCTTGTTTTCGCGAGAGTAATGATCGCTCGATACGATCGACGATCAATTTGACGCGTTTTCTTTCGAAATTAGCAAGCGAATAATAGCGAGCGAATAATTAGGGGCAACCGTAATTCCGTATAAATATTGTACGCTTAATGCACCGTTGACCAAGAATTAGCTACGCGGTCTGTGTTTGGCCACTCGGGACTAAGCGGCTTACTGCTCGTCAAATTTTAGTTCTATCAGCGTGTTACTTGTACCGAATGCTGCTTACTATCGCGTAATGTAACTTTGAGACAAGTCAAGAGAACGTCACGAAAGGATGTTAAGAAGCTAGAGAATCGTCGAGTACAATTAATGCCTATTATTTGAGATATAAAATAGAACCTCGGTACAATACAATACCAATATAAATGAAATCTATCAAAATCCTCCAGAATCCATAAACGTGAAAAAACAAAGGTTGAAAATACAAGCAAAACTTAAACTCTGGGGAATCCATATGCGAGATCGAGAAACGTCGACATTTCTGCGGCCATGCAGAATTAATGCTACATTTTGTTTATATGTATACACTTTCCTTTGTATTCATCCATAAGCTCTCTCTTTCTAAGAAGACGCGAATAAATTATTACATCTATAAAAACAAGAGGAAAGAACATTCATTTATTTATTCAATTGGAATTAACACTCGATCAAAAGTGGGACGTAAAATAAACATAATTACAATATATGTAGTAATAATTTTAAAAGAGAGAAAGATATATAATATTAATATAAATAAAAAAGCGTAAATGCGCTAAATAATCTTGCAAAAAGACTAAAAATTATTAATAAAGCGAATTGAAATCTTTTTTTATCAAAAAGTTATTTAATTAATTTAGGAAACTTTTTAAACAATATCAAACATCAAAAAATTAATTAGCTGTTTTAATTAACATGGTTATTCTTGTAGCAATATCGACACGTTGAAACATTTTCGATTACTTTTTGAATTTATTTGACGAGCAATAAATCCTGATATTTCGCGGGAAACAATTTAATATCAAATTAATTGTGTGTTATTTTACTGTTAAACGATTGATGATTATAGTATTTAAAAAATATAAAAATGTTATATTTTTGAAATCTACTTGCGATATCTTCAAAAAATGCATTAATTAAGAGAGAAAGAGAGAGAATCCGCTTCTTTCCTTTTATATTTTCTTTTAGTATCATCCATTATAAATACTTTTCGGAAATAATATGTTTCCTTTTGTGCTATCTCTCAACGTCATGTTAATGTCAGCACTGCTATCTTTAATGTGAATTTTTTGCTAATTGATGGCGGCAATAAACTCGAAATTAGAGAAATAAATTAGCAATAAATCAACACTTAATTGTGCCACATATCCAAATTTGATTTCATATAAAGCCAGTCTTAACGCAAGTCTTAATGAAAGTCTTTGTTTTCTCAACAAGAACAGACTAATGGGCTACTTTTGCGCGAAAAGAAAAACATACGTTCAAAGTGCGTAGAAAGCAAACAAAAGTCACACGTTGACGGAAATACGTCGAGATAGGAGGATAGCTGTTAATTATCGGTCCTTTCAATTAATAACATCAATTGATTCTATTTACGCTAGTCGTCGACTAAATTACTTGCAATTTCAGTTGGAGCATTTTTAATTAGGCTTTCCTTTTAGCATAGATTAGACCTCGATGTCGCAGAATAATTGAAGGAATATTTTGAAATTAGTGAAACGCGAAACCGATTTCACTACTTCCCACATCGATGAATCTCAAATTCTTTGTAGTCCCGAGAGTAACGAACCGACGAAACGGCGATACGAGAGGAAAAGGTCTCGCGCTCCGGCGAAATAAATCATCAAAGGTATCGTCGTCAAAGCGCGAGTTGACCGTTCAGGATCGACCGTGCAGCTGCCTGTGCGCGCAAAGTTCCGAACGAAAATCGTGAACGCGCATAATTCTCTCGAAATTGCAGATTACGCGATCGTATCGTGCCGTCCTAAATTCGACGCGGTTATTCGCGCGCGAGTTTGCACGAAACTCGGTTAACAAGAGGAAGAAAGAATTACGGGAAAAATCATCGTCTTTATTATACAATCTATCGATTCGAATCGTAATAACGCGGGACGTGAAGGATCCGGCTCCTGGTCCTCTCGTACATCGGAATAAATATAATGGGGTGCCGCGCTCAAGTTTTTCGAAGACGAGCAAATATAATGGAATAAAAAGAAGAGACGCCCCTATATTTTGCCCCATCCCCCCGCATATTTTTTCGCCGTCGAACGAACGTGACGAGCAGCCAGCCAGGCTCGTTCGTGGTCTCTCGCTCCTTCGCTAATTTCTCGCTCGCAAGCAGTTAGCGATGCGAGCGGCAGCTACCTCGTCTCGCGCCCGCGATTGCTCGAACGCACGCACGTACACGTACGAGCGTATGTACGTATGTGCGCGTGCACGCGTGCAGACAGGGAAGGCAAGGCAGGCAGGCAGGCAGGAGGCAAGCAAGCAAACAGGCAGGCAGGCAAAGCGGACGGGCGGATGGACGGGCCAGGCCGCGACGCGACGCGGCGCGGACGCATATGCCGCACAAGCACGCACCAACACGCACGCATCCGCGATCCGAGAGCACGCACGCAACCCGCCGCCGACCGAACTTGCCAAGAGAGGAGGCTTCGATGCACGCACACGCACACGCACACGCACGCGCAGGGCCGCGCGCGCGTGCACGCGAGAGAGTGCGAAATAACGCGAGGTGATGGCAGAGGACAAAGGCTCCGCGACGTGGGTACTAGGAGAGCTAGACAGGAACCCGAGAGCGGGGACCGAGGGACGGGAAGAGGAGACGACCGAGGGGGCTCTTTCTCCCTCGGATCAGGCAGCGGGCATTCAAAGGGGGAAATCGGTAGATAGGAGGTGAGGGGGAGAGCGAGCTGCTCGTTCGCGCGCGAACGCGAACGAACGAACGAACCGACGAACGAACGAGCGAACGAACCCGCGGCGCGTTCGCCTCGTTCGCTTATACGCGGTCGTTTGGTGTGAGTCACGCATCGCGAGCTTCCTGCTGGCAGGGCCCCGTCGCCGCGCTTCATCGTCCCCCTCGCGTTTCGTTTCGCGCCGCCGTTAGTTGACCCTCGGTTCCCCCCCCGTCGCGTCGCCAGTGCCCGTCTCCCTGGGCTGAAAACCGATTTCTTTTGTATCGTACGACGACTCGTCCGGTCCGAATCGCGAACAAAGCCGAAATTCGACGATTACTTTCGATATTTCTTGTTATGGAAAAGCCTTTTCTTTTATCATTGTCCTTCACGCTGTTTGTCCTAAACCTATAGAAAGAATGTGGAAATGAATCTATGGAAAAAATTTAGAAACAACCAAAGATTTTCGTCAAAAAAGGTTCCATTGCACAAAAACGTTTTACTTCTCCCAAGTCGTCTGTCTCTCTGTGTCTGTATATTCAGGTCTAATTCTCAAGTCAATTTTCTAGGACTCACGTTTGAGTGAAAAATTATTTTGGGATTATTAATTATTTTAGTAATTTAATGCTTGAAATTTAACGTTATTAATTAATACTAAAAATTTTATTAAATTTCATTATTTTAATTATGATGCGATTTCTTCGAATAAACTTTCACATATATACGTACATCACTTGTCGCGTTACTTCTTTCCTATCTATATATATATATATATATATATATATATATATATATATATATATATAATAAAAATATCTATCAAGAAAATTGAATCTGATCTAAAGAATTTTCCTTCTTTTTATTTTTCCACGTCATTATTTACCTTCATATCTATTTTCGATTAGACTTCTAAAAGCAAGGGATTAAGATAATAGAGAAACCGTTCACAGAAACGGTTGAACTGATAATGCGCGACGTTTTCGAAAGAGCCACGATATTCTTTTTACCTCGTCCCGCAAATTGATTACTATCGATTGGCGCGAATCAGTCCAATAATCGCGACAACGAAGCTTCCGTCTCCGCTGTCGCCGCGCAAGTCGACGACCCCTTTTGTTGCATCTGCTCGCGGCATGTGTTTCGCAACTCGTCGTCGTCGTGAGCGATAACATTTCGCGTTTCCCGCTATGATCCGCGTCAATTATTTCGACGTACATACTTTGTGTTGCGCGCGTTTCGATCGGGCAATTTTATCTCGAATCTACGCCTGTCTATCTCTCTCTCTCTCTCTCCATGTGAGATTAATAATTACTTTATATCGTCGCTCGCGGCCAAAATCGTTTCTTAATTTTAACTCTAAAGACACTTTTGCGTCGAGCAAAGTTCATCGATGTCGCGCGCGTGAGTCATATATATATATATATATATATATATATATATATATATATATATATATATATACACACACACACACACACACACACACATATACACATACATACACATACACATATCGTCGATATTAATTGGCGCATGGCTATCGCAGGACGACGAATTCCATTTCGATGATCTATCGCGGCGATAGCCTTCGCGGAGGAACGTGAAATATTAGCGAAATATTAGCGATCGCGCGCACGCGTGCTTCCTTCCCTTTCCTTTTCAATAATTACCACGCAGCCGATAATCCAATCCGCGGCATCGCTTTATTACTTTACCAATAAGCAACCGATATTCGTGCCACCCAAATTCCGGATAAAATTCCTCGCAAACTATATATATATATATATATATATATATATATATATGCATATGTGTGTGTGTGTGTGTATTTACGTAATGCGCGTGTGTTACACGCGCGAGAACCGGTAGCGGCCACATCTATATTCCCAGATACGCAAGAAATTAATGCGCAAACGAGCGCCACGTCGTTTCTCCTCGTTCCCGCTGCGCATCGATCAAACATGCGATCCGCGCGTAAAACCGAGACCCAAATAAGGGCGCCGGCGATACTTGGTTGGTATCGATTCTTAACTGTCGATACTGAATATTCGACACACTATTTCATATTTTATCTTTTCACGTCGATATTTATAACATTATTCGCCGTGAAAGAATTATAAAATAATTTTAAAATATATAAAATATATTAAAATTATTTTATTATTATTTTATATTATATATATAATTGTATTATTAATAATGGTAAATAGATGTATGATCCTGATAATAAAAAGAAATAGTTATATTAATAAGTAAGAATTAATATATAATTATATGATAGTTGATTAATAATGTAATATATTGTTATTAATTAATATCTCTGCATATTTCTTATATATATATATATATATATATATATATATATATATATATATATATCTTTATCTGTCTACGCAAAATACATGAGTAACTTTCGAAAGATTAGTCGATCTAGCGAGTGAATAGCTATCGATCGGATAAAAATCTGAGCGTCATTGGGAGCGTTCGGCCAAAGATGTATTCGCGAAAGTATGCCGTCGAATATTAGGCTCGCGCGAATGAATTATAACGGTTCGGCACAAGGCTCGCGCGCGCTCTCCGAGCTCGCTCGCTGTCGTTCGAGCGCGACATATCCGGAGCGAGAGAGAGACGACCCGGAGTTGAGCGCACCCCGCGGGGCCCACACGTATTCTCTCCCCCGCCTTTGTGCGATCGTTGTGTGCGTACGTGAGAAGGAAAGAGAGGAAGAGAGAGAGAAGCCGCGTATCTGGGCCCTCAGGCCAGACGATCGACGATCGCCCTGGCATGCGGGTCCCGCGACCAAGATCACGAGAGGTGTCGCATGCACGGCGGTGCTGACCAGCTGCCGTTCTCACACCGTGCGAGCGCTCACGGTGTCGTCATTATCGTCACGGTGTCGCCGAGTTGCGCTCATCATCGTCATCATATTTGCAATTGCTACATAGCCGTCTCTATCCCGTCTCTATCCCACCTCTATCCCGCCTCTATCCCGCTCTCCATTATCGTATCATTGTTACTACTTTCGTCATTTCTATTACCCTGTATCTTTATCGTCGACGATGTCAATTATCGTCATCCGAGTATTCGCGTTTATTGGACACGGCCGGATACCGTAGCAGCATCGCCGTATTACGATCTCCTTTCTTTCATTTTTCTCATTTTTATCGTCTTTATTAACCCTTTGAAGCTAACAGTATATATGTATGTTTTGAATTTTTTTTTTAAAGTCGAGCAAATTTATATTACAAGTTGACTTTAATCGATCGATATCGCATTCTTTCATACTTTTCACTCCCTTAAAATTAAAATTTTTGAAAATGGAATCAATTTCTGAGGACTTTAAAGTTGCATTAATCGGAGAAATCAATCGACATGCGAAATCGACGATCGAAATAGCAAGAAACAAGCGTGACCTGGAAAATCCAAAGAAACTGCAAGAGCAATGCATTTCTCCCTTCTATTCACTATTTGAGCCTAGTAAAAAGAATCCAAAAATGAGCCAAAATCATTTATCTCATCTTTGTCGGTGAAGGAAGAAAAGATTATATAGAGGAATAATACAAGGATTTATTTTTACTCCAAAAATGCACTTTTCTCCACATTTTTACCACCCAAAAGGTATAAAAAACAAACCCAAGGTATAACCCAAGGTATATAAAATGTCATCTCTGCATACTGGATTACTCATCCTTAATCTGTTTCTTTTCACGAAACAAATACTTTTAGAGCAAAAGATCTATTTCCCCCTCCAAAAAAAAAAAAAAATAACCATCCTCAAAGGTCGCTATCGACGTCGTCGTCGGCGTCGCCGTCGCCGTCATCGTCGTTGCCGCTCGTTTGTGCCTCTTTCCCGTCGTCGTCTCGGTCGGGCGCGGATGCGCGCGGCAACGCCGCGCGTCACGACACGCCGCTTGAGTCGGGTATAGGTTATCGCCGACGCGCGGTGGCTTCGGGAGAGCTCGCAGCAACGTACACACGTAAAAGCGGACGTGCCGGGCTAATGCACACGGACGTGTTCGCATCGGCGACGCGCGTGTACGTGTGCGGGCGAGCGAGCGCGCGCGCGCGCGCGTGTACGTGTACCTGGGCCTGGCCACGATCCCTCGGGGTTCGCCTGCCTTTTCCTCTCGACGCTCAGGCTCTCTCGCAGACGCCTGGCGAACGATCGGCCAGCCGCGGCGAGGCAACGGATGCGCGTCCTGCTGCTCGTCCCGCGTCCTCGTCGCACCCGCTTCTCATTCCCGCGATTCCCCGCTATCTCTCTCTCTCTCTCTCTCTGTCTCTCTCTCCGTCCCTCTCTCGCTCTATCCCGTGCCTGCCGCCGAGTCCCGAGCAATATAAGCCGAGTAATATTACCGCGGGAAGAGCGGTAAGGTAACAGAGAGCCGCTGCTACGGACCGTTCCTTTCGAGAATTTACGAGCAGCATGGTCCGGGTGCCCGACTCTCTCTCTTTCTCTCTCTCTCTCTCTCTCTCTCTTTCTCATGCCATGTATTCTGCAACGTACCGCGTGGAACCCACCGACTCGACGGCATCGTTCGACGGAGCCGTGAGCGTTTCCGTGCTACGCTCGCAATTTCGAGGGAACGCTCGCGATTATGCGAGGGCAATCGCGCGACCGAGCGCGCGGCCCTCCCCGACCGTTGCGATAACTTATCAACGTCGAGAGATAAAATAGCGATACGCCGATAAACGCCGACGCGAAAGAAGGATCTCTATCGAATTCGATCCTCCGTAGATCGATCGCGTATCGTCGATGCGAGTGTCGTCGGGCGAGATGTTTACGCTCGCGAAATTAAATCGTCGATACGAACGTCATTCCGAGGCTACACCGACGCGACGTTGCTTTATTTATTAAAGATCGGTTTCGATTTTTTCGTAATCCCTCTCTCTCTCCTCGGGTTTATAATATAATCTGATCTGATGTCACAATTCATCGATTTTGCCAAGGAATTTTTCATTAATTGTACAATTATGTATCCTTGATGCTTTATATTTACGTCTTAAATCAGAGTTTAGATAGATGTCAAGATCTAATATGGGGGTACTATGTCAGTTTTCTAGAATTCACATTTGAGAAAAAATTATTTTGATATTATATTAATAATTTAGTATTTTAAATTAAATATTACCAATTAATATCAACAACTATTTTAATATTCATACTGACTTATTTTAATTAAAACATGATTTTTTGTCATATGTATACTAATTTATCTATACAAACATGGACAAAAGATGCTTTCTTAGTGACACAACAGCGTCATTCTATCTTTATTATTTATTAATGTTATAAAAAGACAGAATGCTCGTCGACTTGTGTCGTTAAATGGAAAACACCCAAATTTTTCCTCGCAATAAGAGCATTCTCTCTCAAACCGATACACGGATCGATTCGGATTTTCGATTCGGTTTCTCCGCCGTTTTCGAGATCGCGTGGTCATGACACTTTGATATCCACGCGCGAGTACGATACGATAATTCCTTTTTTTTGCTCTCACACTGTGCATATAATTCGCGGAATCGTATTATGTATACGTCGCGGTCGGCGATAATGTCGAGTGTATTAGCGCCTCTATCTCTCGTACTGCGCGTTCGCGTATCGGCATCGGTCGCAATCGCTTCTCGCGCCTACCACCTCGAGAAATCGAGCGGTTAAGGTTCCCCTGCCTCTCCCCTCGCCCCTTGATTAGCGATAGTTGGCCGATGCGGAGCCGTATGCATCGCAGATAACGCGCGGCGTTCTCGAAAGCGCGTTTTGAAACCCGAGACCGTTACGATTGTTTACGGGCGAGCGAGCAGCGAGGATTCCATCGAGGCGCGCGAGTTAAATCGGCCGCGCGCGTTTCGTACTCGCTTGCGTAGTCGTGGTCGCTTGCCACATGTATCGTCGACTCCGCTCGCTCACCCGCGTATCCGCCGCGTCCGCGACGATAAGAAAACAAGGGGAACGATGAGAAACAGGAGGAGAGAGAGAGAGTCGTTTATTTGACGGTCCTCTTAAGGGCCTGATTTACCCTGATAAATGAATGAAAAATTCATGATTTTTTTTAGGAATTTTTTTTTTTAGAAATATTAGAACTTGTGATCGTTTTGACATTTAACGTGGTTTTTTATTGATGTTTAAACAGGATTGATCAATCTTGGATATTTTACTTATCTTGTTGAATATGAGCCTCGGCGCGTAATGTGTTGACTTAAATTTGGGATGTTAAACTGAATCTAATTTTACTAGGAAAAATTGAAAAATAGCAAAGTAATATATATATTTTAAAAATAAATACTTTAATTTTACTAAAATTTTGTCAATTTATGAAAATCAGAAAAATATTAAATATTTTTTATTGTAAATATTATTATTAATATATTAGGGTCAATATCCCAAAAAATATTCTACGGATATATAATAAAACTAGACCGAGTTTTTTTAAATTTCAAACAATTACACGAAAAACCGCAATACAAACACTATCGGAGCTACTATCCATTTTTGAACACGTAGATGTTTGTGTCTTCAACAAGAAAAAGCTAGATATCCAAGATTTAAAAATATTGATATGCACTGTTTATAATAATTATTAATAAAAACATATATAATGTCAAAAGATTAATTTTTATTTAAAAAAAATATTTACAAAAATTCCTAAAAAGCATCTATTTTTCGCTAGACTGGGTTTTTAAGCGACGCAAGAGAGAGAGAGAAAGAGAGGGAGAGGGAGAGGGAGAAAAAGTAAGTGAAAAGGTTGCACATCACAAGGACAAAGTACAAATGTGTCAGTAATACAAAGGAAAGCGTAATGTTTCAGACATATTGTTTGCTTTAGCTACAACTTTAGCTACCGATTCTTTCGTATAACGTTGTACAACAATAAGCCTTTTTCTACTTCGTCATGCATTTTGTGCTTTATTTTAACATTTTTCATCATATCCATACGATAAATTCTCTGCAAGGTACTTTTCTTTCTTTTGTATATTTCGATTATATATTTCGAAAATACAAAACCAATGCTCCAAAAATCTCACTGGGAACTTATTATTTTGTTGTTTAGTAGGGGATGCTCGACGCGGTGATACTCGAAAGATTAGTTGATTCAAAACTGGTCGTACTGACCATTAAAATGTTGCAAAACTGATCGAAAATTCATTTCAGACCTGTCAGGTAGGATTCACGAGTTTTATGTGGACAGTATTCTAATATCCATAAAGTGCAATTGATGGTTCGCTGGTAAAGGGTTTTGAAGAAAAATAAAAAATGCGGAGAAAATCTAGACATAGAGTCGAAAGAGAAATTTTTGTCGGAAGATGGAATGCACAAAGATCTGTCAAAAAGATATCGAGAGTATTGTTTCTTTTTATATTTCTTTTCCCTTTCTTTTTTGAGAATAGCAGTTAAAGCTGAGTTTCCCCGCGTTGCTCGTTATTTAGCTTATTATTCCAAATTCTCTCTCTCTCTCTCTCTTTCGATTTCATATCCTTTCCCAATTATCTAGAGGTTGCCGGTTCTGTCAAAGTATCAAGAAGTAGGAGAAGCTGGATCAAAAAACGAGCAAGAATTCCATTTTCGTGATAAATCGTCACGAGAAATCCTCAGATCAAATCTAAAGACTAAAAATATTTTCCAAAAAAGATGTCTATAAACAAAAAAATTTCAGTTCGAAGATTCAAACAAGGTTTCAAAAATTCAAAGGTCTTTTGTACGGTGACATTTTTTTTCAAAGCTCAACGATGAGGACAACGACGAGCACGACCGCGAGACGTCGGCGGTGGCGACGATAGGAAAAGATGAGACGTGCCGAAAGGGATATAGGCGTGGAACGCACTGAAGCGGATGAGAGAGAGAGAGAGAGAGAAAGAGAGGAAAAAAAGAAAGAGAGAGATTCTATGCGAGGAGATACCCGTGTAGAAGAGGCGAGAACGTGACGAAGCCCATAACGCGGCAAAGCCGCGAGGGGAAGCGGCGAGGGGAACGACAAAGGGGCGAGGGGGGACGGGGGGAAAGCGCGAGGGGAGCGCGAACGGCCGCCGAGCGGCGGCGATTTGGCAACGGCTTTTATGGCTTTCGTTGCGATCGAGAAGCGGGCGCATGAACAACACGTTGCCTGGTGTCTTTTGGCGGCACCGGCGTCTCAGCGACATGCTTAACTGAATAGAATAGGTATACTTGTAGATGGTACCTGTATACGCGAATTCTATTCATAAAAAAACCAACAGGTCTGACCCAGGTCTGTCCCAGGAAGTTGCGAAGTCCTTCGGACTTGATGCGTTGCACTATTCTGTTTCACCGTTTTCACGTTAACTCGAAAAATTCGTGCCACGTTGTATACGCGATAATAAATTATTATCCGATATATGGTCGTTTATAAGTGTCGCGCCAGGGTCAAGAGCGTGTGCTGCATTCGCTTTTCGTTTTTCCGTATGAAAATTTCTTTATTTGAACAAAGGATTAACTCTAAAAGATTAAATTAGAGTCGTTCGATCTTATCAATGCGTGTCATTTTGATTTTATCGATATTTTAATAGAATAATAGAAGGCTTTAATTAATAAAAAGAAATGTTAAATAAATTGATTTTAACTTTTATCACACGCAATCATTTTCTCTAAGTATCGAGGCATATACATAAATTTTTGTAGTTTTTTCACTTTGAAATAGGTAAAATTGCGAGAATGGGACAAAACATTGTTCCATTGTGACCCATATGTGACCAGGAGCAGAGCAAAGCAAAATATGACCTACGGATTAAAAAGAATTTCGTTCATCATCGCGCCGACAGTTTTAGGTCGTGTAAATTATCGATTTTTTTGCCCGCGAATCGTTACACGTGTCCCTACATTACGTAATACACTGTTATTATACTGGGTATTTATAAAGTGATTATCTATTTTGCGAAATAATAGAAATTATAAGAAACTTAAGACATTAAAATATACATTTTATGAATTTTATGAATCTGACACTCGACTAATTTCTACGTCAATTATTGAACGTGCTATTCATGATCGAGATCCTCTTCTGTAGAGCAATTAAACTTATAAATACATAAATTTAACGAGGGACATACTGTTTCATAGTCATTAGGAGTGTACAATAATTTTTTCAAATACTAATTTTAAAATAATCATTTTAAAAAACCCTCTATATAACAACGAAAAATAAAAATATTCCTAGGCATTATTCGATCCGATGACAAAATGAAAAAGCATCGATTTCATCATTTTCGAGAGACTATCTCGAATTTCCTCGAGCCCGTTACACCGCTCGACAATTACGCTCGGCGCATTGTTTTAATTACTGGCGCTCGACGCTTCTTAGCTCGCGTCGTGCAAACGCAATTGAAACGCCTCTCTCGCGCGGCCATCGAGATCCGGAGGGGCGTCGATGAAAAAGATCGAACGCGCGATCGAGCAGCCGCGCGGCTCGACGCATCCGGTTCTCCGTCTCTCTCTCTCTGTCGCCGCGCTGCTTCTTCTCTCTCGACGCACTCAAGAATGGTCGTGCGTCGATCAGCGACCTGCGCGCGAGACATCGGAGACGGCGCGGACGAGAGTGAGAGCGCTTTTGATGCCTGCGCATTCATACGTACTTGCGGGAAACTGTAACTACCGCCCGTTCGTAGTAGAAGTATTAGAGGGGGAGGAGGGGGACGAGAGAGAGAGAGAGAGAGAGCGCGCGAGCGCGCGCGGGGGAGAGAGAGGTGCGCCTGAGAAAGAGAGAGACGGGAAACGGCGGCAGCGGAGAGGGCAAACTGGGTCAGTGTCGTGGAACTTGAAAACTTCGCTTCCGTAATGCGAGAACGGCGCCGCCGACTGCCATCTCCAAGTCGCTTAAACTGCGTTTACGAGTCGGCGGCGGTAGGTAGGTAAAACAGAAACACTTGGAGAGAACTCGAGACCGAGTTATGTGTAGTTATATGTATATATATATATACACAGAGGTGTGTGCATGTAGACTCTCTTCTCCTCCGCCACGATCAAGAGAGAGAGAGAGGCGCGACGGCGGCGAGAGAGAGACGGCGACAGGGACGAACAAAGTGAGAACGATAAAGGCATGAGCGAGAGCGAAAGGAAGACGTATAGGAATGCGCAAACTGAAGCGTGCCGTGTCGCCACCGAGCGGGGAGGGAGAGGGGGGGGGCGAACGGGGAGAAACCTCGTTTGTTATACCGGCTCGTCTCTCCCTCTCTCCTCCTCCCGGCTTTCGACGTTTCCACGAGCGAGCGTGTTTTACTCCACGTGATCGCGAACGGCGATGGTCCCTCGAGACTCGAGCGAATCTCAATGTCATCAGCCACGTAGCGGCTCGGGTGCCGCGAGCGGAAGGTCTCGCAAGGTCACGAATTCGTCGACGAGAACCGCGCGGAGAAAGTCCGCGGCCGAGCTACTCTCGACCGATTGCCTAAAATTGCGGTCTCTCTCTCTCTCTCTCTCTCTCTTTCCCTTTCTCTCCCTTCCTCTCGTCGATCTCGTTTACCGCGACCGCGCGTCGGAATTTCCATTTTCGCGAAACGCTGTCGGCTCATTTTCTGGTTTAATAACCGAGATGTTCGGCTTCAACAGGAGCAGAGGAAGAAGGAAGAGAACGAGAAGAAAGAGAGAGAGAGAGAGAGGGACAAAAGGATACGACGATCGCGTCGGATAGGAGCAAAGGGCGTGTTGCACACAGGGGATATATACCACCCACGTATAAACGCGTATTATATAGCGTTACACGTAAGCCTGAAAACACGGGTGGCTGCTCGTTGACGCGGATAAACCGTCTCTCAGCTCGATGGCGCTATATTTACAAGAGCCCTCTCTCCTCTCTCTCGCTCTTCTTACGTATATGTACGCGGCTTGTTTTACTCAAATACATTTTTCAAGCGCCTCGCGGATTTCCAGGGACGCGAGACCGCGACCGCGATAGAAGGAGGGAGAGAGCGAGCGAGCGAGAGGGAGCGATGCGAATACTTTTTCGGGTCGCGCCACGTGTATCGCGCCGGATATACGCGGAGGCAGAGGAGACGCGACGCGACGCGACGCGATGCGCATTTTTGATTTCGCAACGAGCCTAGAGAGATAATTGGCGCGCATTAGCGATCCGACACACGCGAGAGCCGTATCGGCGGCACACCAATGAAAATTATCGCGACTACCCGCATTCGCGGGATATTTTCAGCCGCGTTCATCTTGTCGCGCGATACTTATTTTATCGATGATTTTATCGAGCGCACGCTACGTCGGCGAAAAATATCGCGCTCCGATCAACCGTACATGTACTTATTCCTCTTTTTTTGCCTGTCTCTTCCTCCGGTGGATCTGATAAATGGAAAAAAAAACCTTGCAAGAAAAGAAAAAGCGATTGTGCAAAAGTTAGAGTCGATATGTTTTCTATTTCGCGATCGCGAGATACGCTTGTAGCTACCAGAGATTTGTCCGTTTCGATTATTTTATCAAATTTTTTTATCGATGAATATAGCACAGTGTAATTCTTCGCGAAATGTGTGAAGAAATTGGTGCAATTAATTTTATCGTAAACATTTTCAAAGACTTGAAAGCAACGCCTGCGCGAAATGACTCTTATACGCGCTTATAATTTTATTATCTCGATGCTGGAACAAGCAATATTGTCCCGCAACTTGCCCGAAAAGATCCGTATATCCGTTCTGACCGCAAATTCGCTCTTATCTGATTCTCATCCCATATTAACGCCCAGTTGAACGCACTTTATGGACGATGCGTGACATTAGAAAGCGAGTTAAGGCGAGATAACGGATATTTTTTCCACTTTTTTAAGAACGTATCGATATTCAACGCTTCGCATTCCTCGGAAGTGCCTTTGCAAAATTAATCGCGATCGCGAGAATCGCGGTGAAACTTAAAACTCGTTGGTAAAACGCGGACAGCAACGCGGTCTCGTTATAGCGTGGAACGGCCGCGACGGCCGGTGACACGAAGGCTCTCTCTCTCTCTTTCTCTCTCTCTTCCCCCCCGATTCTTCCTCGATATCGACTTTAGACCGAACGGTCCGGAGGCAGGCAACGTTGAGAGAGCGTTCGCTAAGTCTAAATAACCTCTGGTATATCGAACCGCTGCCAGGGAATCCGCGGACGGCGGCCTGGCCGCGGATCGCGAGGCCGCCGGGGCCTTCTCTCTCTCTCTCTTTTTCCTTCTCTCTCTTCCCCTTCGTGCCGCCGGTCTCGTTTTCCCGTTTAATAACCGAGCGAACGAAGAGAAGACGGGCGACCCGCTTCGACCACTTCGTGCTCGGTAAAACGGGACGCGGATATGCGCGCGATCCTCAGACTCGAAAGGGCACGCAGGGAAAGAAAAAGAGAGAGAGAGAGAGAGAATGGAAGACGAGACGACCAGAGTTTTCGTCCAAAAAACTTTGGATAAAAAAAAACGAACGGAAGAAAGAAGCCGACGCTTATATCGCATGGCGAGTAAGTCCAAAAACACGATGGTCAGATGTTGCGTGCTTTTGTTACTCGCCTCCCGCGTCAGACAAAATCGGAATCCAACGGGAGCAGGCAAGCGGGTGTTAGGGTTAGGTTAGACGGGGAGATAGGTAGATAGGTAGGTAGGTAGGTAGGTAGGTTGGTAGGTAGGTAGAATGAACGGCGAATGAACGGCGAGGAGGGTAAAAGAGGGTTAGGATGAGGCCAGAGAGGAGTAACTGCCACGACGGTGACGAGGACGCGGAGGGGGCGCAGGGGGAGGGGGAAGGGTCCCCGGGGAAGGAAAGTCAGAACGCGAGTGGGAGGAGAGAGGATAGGGCAAGCCGTTATTTAGCCGGGCGCGCGCGCGGGCACTCGCTCTTCTCGCGCGCGTCTCTTCGCGTCCCTCGCTCGCAAGCCTTGCTCGCTTGCTTGCGCGACCCAGCTTCATCCCGCGCGTCTCGTGCCGCGGGCACCACCATCCTTCGGTCGCCCCTCGAATGCCGCCCCCTCATCGCTCACGCCCGTTCCACTACCTTCCGTTAGTCGTCCCTCGTTCTCCTCGCCCCGTTCTCCCCGCCCTCCCTCTCTTTTCGGCTACGCTCTTTCATCCTCGTTCGTCCTAGCCGTCAACGTTGGCCCTGTCGTCCTAATCCCACACCGTTCTAACCTCTCCTCCGTCTCCCTCGCTCTTTTCTCGCTCTAGCAGCTCCTCTGATCCTTTCTACGTCCCTTCACCAACAGCGAAATTTCGACGAGATATATATATATATATATATATATATATATATATATATATATATATATATATATATATATATGGTTTAGTAAACGCGAGAAACGCTGGAGACCCTAAATACTCGTCCGAGTCCGTGAGTCCCAAGGGACTGAAAAGGGAATACAGACGGAACAACTTGTCCTTTTCCTTTCTTCCCGTGCATCTAGTGAAATTTCCTTTTAGAAGAGCAGAAAACTTTGGCCAAAAATCTATTCGATTGACGCGGCAAGAAGGAGAGGAAAAGAGACAGAGAGAAAGAGAGAGAAAGAGAGAGATACTCCCAGACGGCTGAGTTCTCGTCGTACCCGTCGTTCGCCGAAATCCGTGCTAATTAAAGCCTGCCTCTACGTCCAACCGAGCGACCACGATCCACTAGTCTGCGTACTCGTCGTCGTCTCTGTCTTTGAATTCCATCTCCGTCGTACCAGTGGTAATTTCTGTCTTTCAATCCATTTCCATCTCCGTCGCACCCAGGGACGTCTCTCTGTCTTTCAATTCCATCTCTGTCGCTCCGTCCACCCATAGTTCGGTTTCCCTCATCGGTCGCCTTCTCGGTATCTCTCTTTCTCTCTCTCTCTCTCTCTCTCTTTCTGTCACAACCTGCCTGCTGATTTTCCTGCTCTTCTTCAACATTAAGAAGATTTCAAGCTGCTTGTCCGGTCCATTGTGACCCGTTCTTCCCCGCGCGTGTAACGGTATTCCCCGGGATATTCTGTGTGCCGATCGCCTCGTGCGTGTGCGTATGCGTGCGTGCGTGCCCACCGCATCGCCTCGCGTCACTTCGCGTATCGCGCGACGCGGCGCCCGCCAAGATAAAATCGCCTCTGCCGACGCGTTTCATGTGTAAATACATTCCTCGCGTTTTTCGGCCGCTATCGACGCGGACACATTCCTACGTACAGCAAAGAATCGTTATCCTAATTTCAGTTCAGTTTTACGGAAGATGCGGTTGTTCTTTTCAAAGATTGTATATCTCTTCATTCTAGACACACGTACTTTTTCCCTGCACTCTCTGACTTTTTCTTTTCTCTTGAAAAAATTTGCTTCTTATCGTAAAAAGAGTGTTGGAAATTAAGAAAATTAATGAGAGAGATTCGTGTAAAGTAACTTGCGATACGTAAATAAAAATATTTATGTCTTTTTCAGAGAAGAGATAACGGAAATAAGCTTTATTTAAAGTTTGCGTATATATTATTATGAAATATCTTGTTGTAAAAATTTAGGTCAATTATACAACGTTTACGCAATAGTTGTACCTTACCAAGCTTGAATACATCTTGGATTTTTTCCATTTCTAAACCTTCGACAACTGAGACCTTACGCTGAGACTTATGTAGAGAGCGCATAAACTAGAATTATTTCTCTCTTGACCTTCCCACAAGAATTTCTTTAAGAGAAAAATCGTTTTATTACAGGTATTGTTTGGAGAAATGAATGAGCGGAACGTTTTAAAAAATTTCGACGTGCATATAAATTCAATCATCTTTAGAAAAATCTTTTCTCAAAACAATAAACTAAGCAAAGAAATAATTTTCATTTGCAAGATGTGTTGTAAAAAACGGAATTATAAATAAAATTTTAGACTGTACAGGATTGTAAATAAATTTTATATATATATATAAAATTTATTTACAATCCTGTGCAGTGTAAAATTTTATTTATAATTCGAAACAAATTACGCGTGGTAAATTTATTTCTCTTTTTGTAAAAGTTATAAGTATATATATATAGACTCTTAGAAAAAGAGAAATAAATTTACCACACGTAATTTGTTTCGTCGAATCAATCTCGAATAACGCGATCATAAAATCTCATCTTTTGCAAACGATGAAATTTGTGTCACTTTGTAATCAATTAAACATTCTCTCGCGTATCGCTATATTTTCAATTACTCGAAAACAATTTAATCGCAATAAATCAAAGGCGAGAAACACTTTATTATATAGTTTTTTTTATTCAAAATTGAAGAGAAAGAGCGAAGGATCACACTTTTAAAGAAGATAATGGGCGAATAGGAAAGCCTATTGCTCTCAAAGTCCTCAAAAAAGGCACGCGTTCGGTTCTCATCCATGTGCGCGCATACGCACACGCGTACGCCATACGCGCGTAGATGGGCGTATTCACGCACACCACGATGGCCGCATATAGGTTATTCACGGGCGCTGAAAGCGAACGCATATGCGTTCGTAAATACGACCTTGTGGCTTTACGATCGTTTACAAACTCTTCCGACCTTTCGGGTCGGGGAGAGAACGGGAGCGCGCACTCGGCGTTATTCCAATTAATCTCACGCCGTAATATCGCCGATTTATGCAAACGCGTGCGTGGGCGATCGCGTAATAACAGAAATAAAAATTCAGCAACGTCGTTGAATAGAATTCCCGCGGTACATAAAATTTATATCGATTAAAGTTTTAACGCTTTTTTCCTTCATTTTCTTTCTTCGACGATAATATCGGCAATGATACAACGATACGTTTTTTACGACTTTTCAATAAATTGCGATTACGCGATCAAAGACACGTGACGATGTAAAAGTGAGATCCTTGAAAGAAAAGAATACTTTGGAGAATTTTTCCCTAAATATATCCTCTCCAGTGAAAGTAGTTAAACGTTGTAAGAAGTTGAGAGCGGCGCACTCGGAATAACTTTCCGATAAAGTTTTGCGAAAACTTCCGCCAATATATCGCAAGATCACTACGCGTCAAATGCGCGCGGATAAAAAATCCATTAATAAGGATTACTTGTCCAAGAGATTCCGCGAATCGTCATTTCGTCACGAATTATGTCGCAATTTGCGGGATGTCCGAACGGAATTTCTTCATCGGCGGATCGATATGCGCGAATCGAGTTTTCGATAACGGCCAATTATGCAAAAATTAAATAGATGTATCGCTGCGTAATTCAGAGTCTCTTACGTAATCATTCGAGTAATTGAAAATGCAAAAATAAACGAGGCCGAAAATAAATAACTCGATAAGTAGTTTGGAGTTAAAAAAAAAGGGACGGTGAGAGAGGAGACGAAATGGCGATGACAATCCATCGCGGGATCGAATTTTTACACGCGAGAAAATGGCAGCTTTCATCGCGGACAAGCCTGAAACTCGTTCTCGCAAAGCCGCAAACGCGTTTCAGCCACCGATCGAGCCGAGATCCTTTCTCTCTCGTCACATCCGCGTGAAATTTTCGGGTAAATTGTGAAAGGGCACGACCGACAATAACTTGTAATAAATCGAGTTCTCCCCGACGCGACCAAAACACCTGTGCGGTATGCTTCGACGTAGAAATTCTGCACCCACGCGAAGAAGACGGTAAAGTGAATTAATGGTGTTTTGTCAAACTTTAAATATCCCCGTGCGCGGTATTATTCGCCCGTATCCGCGTTTTATGCCGCATTTTTAAAGGGGATCGTACACGATTCGTTCCGCTCGTTACTCCTGGAACAAAATTGGGATAATTTTTCTCCTTGGCAAAAAAACACGCTGGTGATATATTTTAATGCCATTCGAATATATATATATATGTGTGTTTTTTCAGTGTATCGATTATAATATTTGATGGCTATATATTGGCGGCATCGATAAGAGTATTATATAACTATATTATATTTGCAATTATCAATCCTTCTCAATGTTGTTTTATCGATAATATTTTTGTTAAACATTTTTTACATCGTTTATTATAAAATTGCAGCTGTTAAGCAATATTCAAAGTTATCAAATTCGTTCAATCTCTTACACTTGTTCCCTTATGCTTGTTTCTACTCGTACTTTTTATGTTTCTATTTGTACCTCTTATGTTTCTCTTCTACCCGTTATTCTTCGAATAAAATTGAGACATTAATTGGATGATTCTTTTCTCGAAAATGCACATGATATATTTCAACGGTGCGAGAATACATGTACTTTTTTCAGTTCATCGAGTATGATCTCGATAGTTGTATATTGATGACACTAATGAAAAGTACTTATGGCTGTGTATTTATATATTTTCAATTATCAATCTTCTCCAACGTTGATTTATCGATAGCATTTTTAATATTTAAAGTTATCGACTTTATTTCGCTTATTACTTGTTACTCTTCGAATAAAATTGAGAGATTGATCGGATATATTTCAATGTTATGCAAATATATTTATCTTTATCGATTATGATCTCGATGGCTATATCTTGACCAATGAAAAGTATATACAACTATGTACATATTTTCAATCATCGGTCTTTTTCAACGCTTTTGAATAGTTTTATAAATATTTCGCACGTCTTTTATTAAATGATTGGGGAATCAATGTGCCAAGTTACCATCAAAATGTCTTGACTTTTACAATTTTTCATTGAAAACCTTAAAAATCTAAACGAGAAGTTACAATTGTAATACTTTTCACCGGATACCTAGTCAATCTATACATCATCCGTCTTATGTACAATCATATGTTAATCGTCGCATGTTTGCGAAGAGAGAAAAGGAATATAAAAAACGGAAAGTATCGGCGAGCAACACGACGAGCAACTCGACGTTCCAGGATCCCTCGCGGGATAAAATCATAAAGCGGCTCGCTTCGGCGGATGTGGAACGTCACGTTCGGCGGCCGCGCGCGTTGATAACTTTCCGCGGAGCCGCTTGAAATATTTGCGAAGGTGCGGCGAGAGAGGCGCGCAACAAACACGCCACGGCTCCGGCGGCCCTAAAGGCGAGCCCGGAGCGCGTAACCGTCGCGTCGTGAGCGCGCTCGCGCGCGCTTCTCTCTCGCGTGAAATTTAAAGGCGGCTGCTGTCGCGTCCCTCTCCTCCCCCCTCCGCCCTCCCTCTCGTCCCCCTCGTATCCCCCTCGCCGACGTCGTCGCGCCACACGCGCGCTCCTCGCGAGAGAGGACTGTGCTGGGGCCCCTCGATCGATCCACGCCCGCATAGTCGCGAGCGTGTAGAAGAGGTTGTTTGTCGGTGGCCGGCCACGGTTGCCATTCTCACCATCGACGCCGGCAGCAACGGCGACGACGACGCCATTGCTGCCTGCCTGTGTCGTTTCACTTGCCTGCTGCCTGCTCGCCTGTCTGCCTGCGCGTCGTGCGGGAAGAATTTTTTATCGCAGGTTTTCCCTCGCAGTAAGCCGCCGGGTAATTAACGGCGGAACCTTTCCCTTCCGACGTCCTCGTCCCTGTCCCCGTCTTCCCGTCCCTCGCCGTTAATGCGCGCACGGCCCCCGCGGATTCTACGACGCCAAAAGACGTCCTTGCCTTTTACGATTTTCAGAACTTAAGGTTGCCGTCTTTTTTTTTCTTTCCTTTTTTCGTTCTAATGGTCGCACGAAACGCTGACATTCCATCCTAACGGCCTTCCTCCGTTTCCCCGTCTTTAACCAAGAAAGGCAAATTCGTAACGCGCGATCTTTGTCACGATCTTTGTGAAAGATTGAGAAAAGCCAACGAGAAATTTTTAACGGTCTCGCTGGAAGTGTACTTATCTAAATTTACGATTCGACGCGACTGCGAGACGCGAGGAGAGATTACGCGCTCTTGGCGGACGTAATCGGTGTACGAGGCGTACGCGAGAATTATTTGCCAGCTGTTGCGATTTAAAATGCGAGAGTGAATCATAACGCTCGCGCGATCAATCTTCGACTCCGCGCCGATACATCTCGCGGGGGACTCTCCCTTATCCTCGCGCACACATACATCGTCCTCCCGGATATACTTGAATAAACATGTAGCCGATTCTCGCATATTAACTGCGTGATTTTCCATTAATTTAGAGGCGAAAGAGAGATCGGAATGGCCGAGAATGGCGATCTTGGAGTCTTTCTCATCGAGCAACTACTCCGCTCTGCTACTTCCAAATATCGAACCGCCTTCTTCGTCATCGTCATCTCGAAATTCTAATCCGCCGCGATTATACACGCAGCAGCGCGATTTTTTTTCCGGACGCACGCGCGAACGCTTTCGAAAGGAAGGACACGCGGCGCGGCGTCGGCGACTTACGTAATCAACGAGCAGCCGCGACGCGATCTCCCGCTCTCCCTCCGCCCCCCTCGCTTCCCTACACCGGTCCCCTTTGAACTCCTCTCACTCGCTCCCTCCCTCCCCTCTCTCTCTCTCTCTCTCGCTCCCTCGGCAGGCTACGCGTTTTCTGTTGCGCGCCCGACGCCTACCATGCCCAACGACCCAAACGACCGACCGACCGACCGACCGACCGACCGACCGACCGACCACTCCTGCCATTGTTCTTTTTTTTTCTTTTTTTTTTCTTTTTCCGCGCACGGTTTTCTCGCGATTACCGCGCGCGGTTCGGCCGAGCACAAAGAGCCGCACCGGCGGCGCCGGCGGACCCTTAATTCGTATCTACGAAGGGACCGGGGTTTAGGTAGAAAGAGAGAGAGAGGGCCGACGGTCTAATCGTGACCGCGCAAATTCTTCGCTGTCGGTCCTCGCGGCGTGGCAAACCGGCATGGTGCGGTGCGGTGCGGTGCGGTGCGGTGCGGTGCGGCGTGGCGACCGCGCGGCGTGGCGACCGCGCCATTTCCGGCGCATGCCTTTCAGGCATCCGGGCTCCTCTCTTCGTGAGTGTGCCGCGGGCATCGTCGGAAAGGGCACGATCGGAAAATTAACGACCCCTCGAGCGTTAACTCCCGACTCCAGGTCGACGGGCTAGCTCGTTCCTTCTCTCTCTCTCTCGCTCTCTCTTTCCTTCTCATCCGCTCGT
The DNA here is from genome assembly GCF_003227725.1 of Camponotus floridanus. NCBI lineage: Eukaryota > Metazoa > Arthropoda > Insecta > Hymenoptera > Formicidae > Camponotus > Camponotus floridanus. Next base: position 238,941 of record NW_020229246.1, read on the forward strand.
TCGTTAAGTCCTTCCTTGGCTCGTTCTCTCCCGCGACTCGCACCGCGCGCGTTTTCATCCGTTCCCCCGTCCCCCCCCCCCGTTTCCTCGCCCGCACTCGTCCGTCCATCCGTCCGTCCCTTTCCGCGCCGAACCCCTCAGTTCTCGTCCTTTATCCTAACCATCGCCGCCGGCAGCCCTACCCCTCGAGGCTACGAATCGCAGATTGGTGGAGAGAGCGAGAGAGACGGAGGGCGACCGGTCGATTATCTATAATCGATAGCGACTCCCGCGCTCCATATTGCCGTAGTACGCACCGGAGATGGTGACTGACGTTTAAATACACAGACAAGACCGTAATATATCCCGTCGTCGTCGTCGTCGTCGTCGTCGTCCTCGTCGTCGTTTTCGGAGCCCTCGTCGGACTCCGACCCGATGTAAATCATTTCTCCCGTCGCCGATACATGTATGTGTATGTGCGTGTATATTTATATGTATATGTATATACATATAAATATATATATATATATACATATATATATATATATATACATGTATTGATTCGCGCGGGCGTTTAACGTTATTATTAAATAATTACGCTCTCGCGAAGCGGGAACACGAGGGTGTAAAACGCGCGCGACCCGCTGTAAATCCACGAGCTTGACCGGTAATAGATGCGCTGCAGGGAGACGCTCTTCCTGCCGGAAGATTGCCTTGCCTTGCCTTGCCTTTCCTTGCTTTGCCTTGCCTTGCCTTGCCTTGCCTTGCCTTGCCTTGCTCCTCGATTTTACATCCCCCGTTCTTACGACGTTGTGTAAACGCGGAATATTCCGCATATCCAGTAATAGCGTGCCAACGCTTGGAAAAAAAAAATCTATTTTATAATTTTTATAATTCGTCATGAATATTCTGCGAAAACTGGGGCACATCGATATCCGAAACTTCCCCTACGAGAGATCCCATTACAAGAATTATATGAAATTATATAGTAATTTTCTCGATTTTTCCTACACTTTTATTATATCGATAAATATATATCAATTGTAATGCACACACATATACACACACATTGGTTATATCTTATTAGTAATACATATATTACATAAAATTATAATAATTATTAAATAAAACAAATATTTATGAAATTAGTAAATAATTATGAAAGAAAATAAAGACATAAAAAAAAACTATAGAGATTCCTCAACTCGCATGTTCCGTTTTATAGGAAAGGTGATATATTACGTCAATTCTCAGAGAGTTAAATTTGTACAACTTTGCATTTCTTTCTTCTTTTTTGCAAGGACTTTATAAGGGGAGAAGAAAATAATTTTTTCTAAATGTCACACGTAATAAGCGGCGATAAGCCATCGATTTTTAACAAAGTGTAGCGACATGAATTTTAAATGAACACGTTCAAATTATTTTAACGGGCCCAATCAGGTTATCAAAACGATCGTCGGCAATTTCCTTCCGGTCGAGGTGATCTTCGTGGACAATTGTTTATCGTGGATATGTGGGGGGTCTGCGAGTTTATCTTTCCTGAGAGAAAGCGTCGGCAAGTCTAGATTAAAGGGCACTAAAAGGACGGAGGAAAAGAATGATTTTACGGTGTAATATCGAATATATCGATAAACTTTCCAGGAATACGATTTAGTTAAAAAAAATTTTTGAAAATATTTTCCCTAGATATCTTTTATCTTTTACTCACATTCTATATGATTTGATTTTTCAGTCGCTTTTGAGAAGATAAACAATCGTGATTTTTCACGTCGTCAACATGTACTTGAGCGCTTTAGCTTCATTATATTAAATAAATGAAAAAATTACACTATTTTTGGAAAAGTTCTTTCTCAACATCAAGGGATGCCTAATAAACAATTGAATGTGGAATTTGTGGCTGAGAATTGTTAAGTTTTGTGCATTGAAGAATATCCTGAAAGTATCTGGTATATTAAAGATTTAGTGCTCTTTATTTGCTTTATACTATCATTAGTTATATATTTTCTGTACTACAAAAAAAGATAATGAAAAAGATAAACACACAAGAGAAAAATCACATGTTGGAGATTTATATAAAATTCGCTGATGTATCAAGTGTACAAAACGTATCGCGGTTTTATGAACAAGACCTGAAAATTGTCATTCTCTTATATTGAAAGATAAAATTCACCTTTTTTGGCTCTTCAAACTTTTTCTTTTTTCTAATCTTTTACCAAAGATTCTTCTGACAAAAGATTTTTCATCAAAACATAACTAATTTTCGCAAACTATGACTGTCAGATTGTTCATATATTGAAAAGAAAAGAATGAAAATATGTATGTACGAAACATGAGATACACAGGCTTTAAAGTTTAAAACATTTAGTTATATAAAGCGTAGACAGAATAATCTGTTTTCGAGAATTATGATGATGCTAAAAGTAAGCAAAGATAATACAATTTATCGGCAAATCAATTTGTGATTAAAGGAAGATTAAATCTATGAATATATAATCTTTTTCTTGTCAAAAACTTTCATTTTCGTCTGGTTTGAAATTTCCAAAATTGCTGCATGATATACTTGCATTTTCTCTTTTGTTAACGTACTCGACAGATTCGAAAAGCAGATGAAATAAGGTTACAAAACGGAGAGATGATTAAAAAAAGAAAAAGATTAATGCGCAATGATATTCGCGCGCGTGTATTTTCCCATTCATTTCATTCGTTTCATTCGTAACTCGGCATAAAGCCGGTATACATACTACGGATTCTACGATTATTACTCGAAGAGGGGGAGAGAACCGCCGGTTCCGGAAGCATCTCTCGGAGAATCTCTTCATTCATAAACTCTTTCTACCGTAATGAAATACTCCGAGTCCGACCGACGAAATATAAACCAAACGAAAGAGATATATATATATATATATATATATATATATATATATATATATATATATATATATATAGAGACAGAGAGAGAGAGCGACACAGAATAGAGAGATAGGTCGGTATGTAGGTTGGGAAATGCACGTGGGGAAGGGGGAGAAGGTCGAAAATAAATCAAGCACGGAGCGACTAGACTCCGGATGGTACGTGAAGAATACACACACATACATACACGTATATATATGTGTACACACATCTGAAATTTTCAAGAAAAAAAAATGTTTTATCTTGGTCGACTCGCTTATCGTCCATCTGTCCAAAAGCGAGGCGACTCCGCGAAAGGAACGATGGCGATATCAGGAGCGCATGCCACACGAGAAGGTCGAGCGATCACCCACGTTAGCACTTTTACGCGAGCGGCTTGTATGCGTGTACACATATACGCAAGGATGAACGCGTGGGTGTAGCTCTTACGTTCGCGGGTACGTGAGTAAGACGATCATACTTCGTCGTCGTCGTCGTCGTCGTCGTCGTCGTCGTCGTCGTCGTTGTCCTCGTCGTCGTTGTCCTCGTCGTCGTCGTCGTCACCGTCAGCTTTCACGGTAGATCCTCGAAAGGCCAGAGGTGAGGATCCAGCGAACCGTACACAAAACCGCTTCGCTGCAAAATCGGGAGATTGGACGTCACGGGATATCTACGGGTGGGTTTTTTGCGCTATCACGGGGTGTACCTTCAAAGGAAGGGCCGCGTCGCTGCCGGCTGCTGCGGGGTTCGCGCCGCAGAAGGACGGGATGACGTAACTCGGGTCTCGCCCGGACTCTCGCTCGGCGAACGATAGTTATATACGTAATCATTCTCGCGACCACGTTCGACCGCACACACATACATGCACGCACACGACGATAACGCTGTCGGTATCTCGTATGTCGTATCTGACTAATTGAGAACGTTTAAAAGCTGCAAGAATCTTTCCGAGTAGAAATCTTTTCCTCCAGAGTTTCCTATCTCATAAAAAAAAACAGTATTATTTTATTTTCTAGTAATTCAACACTTTTTTTTTAATTTTGTTAATCTAAATCTATATTATATAAAATGTTGGAATTCAAATATATATTTTATTTCTTTAAAAACTGCACAATTTTTCTGCGGGAAAATCTTTTCCATCAGACAGCTTCCTATTCTACGACAAAAAGACAACATTATTTGTTTCTAATATTTCAATATCTTTTTGTTAAATTTAGTCAATTAACGTTACTTAAATCGACACTATAAAATATGTTCGGAGATTCAAAAAATACTTTATAAAAAAATATTTTATTTCTCTAAATAATAAGATTAAGATTTGACAATCGATATTATTCGAAGAGAGACGAAGGCATAAAGCTCGCATTATTTCAATAATTCGAATCGCATAAATTTTCAAAATTTTCATCAAGCGTCTCGATCGAACGCCCAAGATCGAGACTCGGCGAAGTAGGCGAAACGCAACATCCGCCTTTATTCGCGGAACGCATTCATTATATCGTCGGTCTTGGCCGACGGTGAGAGACCGGTGAGATTCGGGCAGAAATTTCGCGGAGCCTCCTTCTCAAGACGAATGGCATCCCGTCCCGTCGTTTCAGAAGCGAGAGAGCGCTTAAAACCGTGGGCTTGAACCGTGGTTATTGGCCGATCGCGAACGCGCCGAGCCGCGCCGGCGTTAATGCGGCTTTGGGCGTCTCGCGGCCCCCCTCGCGATCCCCCCGCGGCCTCCTCCGCCGCCTCTTCCCTCTTTCCCCGGTCCCCAGGTTTTTTTCCTCTCTTTTACATGCGCCTCGCGCGGCCTTCGAAAGATCTCTCCTTCGCCGAAGGAGCGCGAGCAAAGGGGAGAGACATGGGGAGGGAGGGAGGCAGGGAAAGAGGCGGACGGGTCCGGAGAGGGTCGCGGGGAGACGGGGGCGGTAGACGGGAAAGAAAAAGATAAAGGAGAAAAAGAGAGAAGACTCTCGCGGGCTTCTGGCCTCAGCTCGGTGAGCGAGGTAAAAATCGCGAGAGAGCCGTCAATTAGGAGCGCCCGCGGTTCTCCGGAGCGTTTCTTTCCTTTGCCTTGCGCGAACAAAGAGCGACTTTGTCGCCCGCTCTGACGTTCCTCCGGTCTCTGCCGGCCTCCTCCCGGACTCCTCTCGGTCCCCACGACGGAGATATCGACGAGATATCGCGGCGAATGTTGGAATTTGGCCCGCTCGTCGCTTCGCTGTCTGTGATAATTGTAGCGTCAAAAATACGTCTCGGTTTCAATTGTCGTTTCATCAATCGTATTAGAAATTGATATAGAAAAAGTGATATTTCAGTAGATGAATGATGGAATGTAATTATGCGGAAAAAGAAGGAAAATATTGTCTACTTATATCACAATGCGATGAGAAATATATAAGATATTTTCTATTATTTTTAACGACCACACTTTTTGACTAACATAAAATCGATTCCTTTTTTCTCGAGTTTATTAAATTCAAAGAGTTTTCATAATTAGATGCGTAACATAAATGATTAATTAGTATTAGATAATTAGATCGAGAGAGCGACCAAAAAAAAAAAAGGAAAAAACTCCCCGATTTATAAAATTTCACAATCTCACGTCGCGATGGAAAAGCGATCGTATGTAAAACACACCTTAACGCCCCTCCTGATATTCTTTCTCTCGAACAAGTGCCTGTGCCGCGGGTAACCCGATAATTTATAGCAGCGCAAGAGAGAACGAGAAGAGAGAGAGAGAAAGAGAGAGATGGAAGAGAAAGAGACGAAGAAGAGTGCCGCAGCGCGTAAAGTCCCTCCGTTTACGCAGATACGCGCGCTTTATGTGTACATATTCGCACATGCGTGAGCTCGTCCTCTCTCTCGCTCTCGCGGCTCCTACTCCCCATATGTTCCCATAACGATGACGAGCGCGCGCGTCGAGACGGAAGAGCGCTCAAATTTCCCGCGTGAACGACACGTTGCGTGCGTGCGTGCGTGCGTGCGTGCGTACGTACCATAAAATGTTAGATCTCGGGGTCGAGATCCCTCCCCTGTGATGCGCAACTTCTTCTCTTCTCTCGGTCGCATTTATATAGGCCACGCGGTATACGAGATATCCGCGTCGACTATCGATTCGCCGCGCTCGCGCTATGTCATATCGCTTCGGCGACGCGAAGCGAGAAATCGAGGGACGACGACGAAGGCGGCGAAGGCGGCGAAGACGACGAAGACAACGAAGACGACGACGACGGCAACGATGGAGAATCGCGAGGAATGCGACGAAAGCGGGTACATGAAAGCAGTAGACAAGACGGAGACTATCTCTTCTCTCCTCGTCGCATTTTCTCTTTCCGCGTCCGGTGAGCTGGCAACCAAGACCCTCGGCTCCCCGCTGCCCGTACAGCTCGTAAGTCGTCCGAGATTACGAGCTCGCTTTTAAGGCCGCCCGCTGTGAATCCGAAAGAGGTCAGACTGGTGAGTTAACGACGGAACGCGCTTCGAGATAAACCGGAGGAAGTGGCCGCGGCGCGATTCGAACCGCGAACGACGAACGCGCGGGACGTCACGGGAAGCAAATTTATCGCTCGGCCAAGTATGACGCGCGCTTGCCAATCGGCCGAGAAATATCTCGATGTACGCATTAAAAGAGAGAGAGAGAGAGAGGGGGAGAGAGAGACGAGTTCCCATTAAGGGCTAGTCTACTCTATGAAAAATTGATGATTTTTTAGTAATTTTTTTTTAAATATTAAAAATTTATATATATATATATGGCGTATATATATTTAAGCAGTACGTCGGTATTTTTTAAATCTTGAATATTTAGCTTTTTTTGTTCAATATAAATCTCTACAGCCTATATAAATCTCTATAATCTAATCAAAAATGATGATGCGACATGCTGCATTTTTGGCATACTAAACCCAATTAGAATTTAAAAAATTAATATTTTATATTTTTCTGATCTTCAAAAAGTGGCAAAATTTCAATAAAACTGAAATATTTAATTTTAAAATGACACTATTTTATTATTTTTCAATTTTTTCTATAATGAAATTAGATTCAGTAAAATGTCCTACTCCAAAAATGTCCTACTGAATAAAATCGAGTTTTTCCATTTTTACACAGTTACGCATGAGCATGAAAAAAAGCTTAATAATCAAGATTTAAAAATACTAACGTACTGTTTAAATATCAATACACATATCGAATCAACTTTTAACGTTCTTAAAAAATTTCGAAAAATCGTCACGCTAGGGTAAACTTTGCTAGAATCCTTGGATAAAGATTTTTTGAAAGAGAATCTAAAGATCGTACTGCTAGAGTAAACTTTACTAGAATCCTTGGATAAAGATTTTTTTCTCTTGACATTTCTCGACGTCATTTTCGCCTTCTCCCTATCGCGTTGCAGCAATCGATGATTTACGCGATTAGTATTTTCGTGGCGCGTGTATCATCGTGTATCTTGTAACATATTACGTCAAGTCGTTATAACGAGTATCGGAAAGATTTGTCGGGAGCGCATCACGGGGGTGCGCGGCGCTTTCCAACTTTTAATTCAATTCCGTTGCTGCGGGGAGCCCTTCTCCCTCGACGTCGCTTCCTCTCTCCGTCTCGTCCGTACCTACCTACTAAAGCGACTACCGGCGCAACCACAGACGAGAAAATCGCGGCGATTACACACCATGACCATTACCATTATGCCATCCGCGAAAGCTATTTATTAAAGCGACGCGAGAGGAGTCAGACGTCCGGGGCTGGATAAAAGCGCATTTTACGCGCGTCAGCGAATACGCCTGAAATTCTGGAAATTGTGCTCTCTAACTGCGCTGCTTTGTAGCGCCGAATCTCTTTGGCTAGATGTACCAATTATCGATTAAGGCTGTATACGGGGTGTCTAGTAATTGATGGTAACAATCATGGAAGAACTGTGATTTTGTATGTTAAAATAAATGGAGAGAGCGTGAAATCAATTTTTTTTCATCACACGAGGCTTGATTTCCAAGAGGGTATCAATCAATCTTATTAGAATTTAATCGTCGGATCGTTATAATTCAATCTATCGTTGGATGTTTATACTTATGATTTATGATTTGGAAAAAGATGGCAAATAACATACAATTCACGTACAACGTTATCGAGTATACGATCAAACGATAGAAGAATTCAAAGAACAAAATAAAACCGTGATACAATCACGAATTTATCTTCTCGATGCGATTTTTAATATTCTTGTGAGGAAAAAAAGGGAAAGATGCCCGTATAAAGTCTGCATCGTTAACCAAAAGATCAAATTTCATGTTCGATAACTAATAATATCTTCGATAATAAAAATAAGAGCAAAAAAGAAAGTAACGTCAGTGCCGGCATCATCGCATTAGTCGGACGTTAGACGATCGATTAATGCTGTACGTGCAAAACTTCGATGCTCGTCATTATTGTTGGACATTGCAGTGTATGTTCTTTTTGTCATTTTTTTCGCAACTTTGTGTTGTGCTATCGAGTTGCAGGCGGCACGAGTAACGCGATTAATAAGCACGTGTGTGTTTATTGATTATCTATTTGAATGCTAAGCAGTAGTTAATTTGTATTTCTTAGAATCGAATTGTTGCCATATAAAAATACGATTTCATTTTTGTATTTCATGATTTATGATTTTCATTTTTTACAACTGTAAAAGACACTTAATGAAGAACACAGAACACACAACACAGAACACACAACAGCGGATAATAATAAGAAACACGGAGACGATTCGTAAACGCGTCCGCTCAGCTCCGTAGCTCTGGTCCAGACTGTCCGACTCAGCTGACTATCGTTATTAATAAACAAGAAAAACTAAAAAATGAAATTCGTAAAAACCATCAGCGACTTGAAAAGAAAATACAAAGCACTGACCATTAACAAAGCAAAGATCTAACAATCAGCAAAGAAATTAGAGAAAGGGAAGAAATGGGACTAAATGGCACAAGAATGAATATTATTAGTATTATAGTACCTAAAGGTATCCTAAAAGTACCTAAAGGTACATATCCATTATAAATAAACGTAGATAGATAGGTATGTGAGTAACTTAAGAATTCCATATTCTATGTAACATTGCGCGCGCGCGCAGTATATTATATAAAGATATTATATAAAAGGATTTGAAGGATATACATATTTTTTCGTCTTTTGTTCGCTTATTTAAAACTGTGTGATGTTAATGCATAAAAGACAAGAAAAATGAAGAAAACTAAAATATAAAAGAACTAAAAGACAATAGGGAATATATTGTTTCGAAAAACGAAAAATCTATTTAATGGCACGGACAAATGTTTATATATGGTAGCAACTTGATTCTAGTCGACCACCACGAAAAATGCAACAACGAAACATTTTCTTCATACAATATTATTACAATTAACTATATAGTTGCAACAGCGAAAATAATTATAATACAATTTGTTTGTATTTTTCTATCTAAAAAGAAAAAGAAATTTTTATATGAATCAATAATTTTATTCTTGATATTTACCAACTAATCAGCTTCACAGTGATACTTATACGAGTATATTTATAAGTGTATCGAATAAAATGTAAGAAAAATAAGTGATGTATTAAAAAAATTTATAATAACATTGTCCCCCATTTATCCAAATAAGAACTAATATACTTCAATAAATTATTTCGATAAACAGTAACTCTTTAATTATTTTCAATTAGTTGAAAAAACAAAGATTTAACGTTGTAAGTTTTTGAATTAATAATTATAAAAAAGAATAATATGAGTGGCATTTATTTATGTTTAAATACTATAAATTGTTTCATTTCAGATATAGTGATATTTCAAACAATAAAATGTATACGATCTGATGCATCAATTTAAGAATTAGTCATAAGGGACGATTAATTTTTTTTTCATTAATTTTTTATGAAAAACATTTCTAATTATTTTCATTATATATTTAATAAAATAACGATAAAATCTCTCAAATTCTTAAAATTTCTTAAAATTTTTGCGGCGAGAGAGAAATTTGAAATATAAATCTTTTTTCGACATTGTCGGACAACACATGTGCAACTAGTTGTCAATTCACGTAAAGAACATCGATTCTTGAAAAGTTTAATAACATGATATTTTAATAATATATAATCCTCTCTTTAGAAATTATTTAAACAGTAATATTTTTAACTGAAGAAAGAAAAATCATTAATGTTAAATAAAATAAAATATCAATTACTAAAAGAGAGCATGTCACTTTTTCCAAGACATTATAATACATGTTATTGTTTCCATCTAACAAATTTATTTATATATTTCAGAAAATATCAGTCAATGTTTTGCACATTAGTGGCAGTACCTGATGGTAAAAGCGAAGAAAAGGATAATATCCAAAGCGTTCGGAAAAGTGAAGAGGCCCTTTGTTTCTCAACTTTGCGTTCAACCCGCAGCTCATTTTTACCGGATCCGGGAACGGAAGTCTAATGTTCTCTACCTGATCCGTTATCCGCACATGGATGGTTCTATATGTTAAATGACAAACCGTGCAAAGAATGCGTGCCGTGTAGTGGAAAATTTATCTTACAGGAACATTACAGGATTATTACAGGTAACCTTGACCGTAGAGAAAAATGTATGCGCCAGTTAAGTTAGGCAGTTTTAACGTAGATAGCTTGTAAGAAAGATCTCTCTGACTAACGTTCAACACATTTCGAATTCGCACGTGGATATATGCGCATTTTATATATGCGGCAGAATATATTTCGGTAAGAATAAATAAATAAATTTTATATATATATAAAGAATAAAATAAAATTAAAAAAAAATGGAGCGTAATTTTTTGAGGGCCTTTGATACTACCAATAGCGCGCGATACCTTTTTTCCAAGCTCGTACGGTTCCCTTTGACGCCACGTTACTTCGTTAAATATCATACTCTGTCGGGGGGAACATTTTTGTCGCCGTGTGAAACGATCGCTACTTGGCAAGGAAAAAAGAGAGGGAGAAAGAGAGAGAAAAAGAAAAATCGGTAACGGCGAATCGACGTAGTATTTTACGGGAGCATCGGCCGATTAACGCGAAAGGGCCGCGCTTTCGGCATCGGATCGATGAGGAACTCGGCTCTTTAATTCTCCGGTGCATTAAAATCGATCCCTCTCCCTCGTCGTGAAATTTCCCTTTCCCCGGTTCATGAAAGAAGAACGGAGAAGACCAATAAGTAGTTTCTCTCCCATCCCCGTGACCTCCCGCAGTAATAATACTGTCCCTCTCGGTTTAAGTTTCCTTTTGAATAACCTGTAGGTCACCGCATAAAAAGGAAACTTGTTGCGTTTACTTTATATGTGTATACGTATACAGAGAGTGTCTTTCTCTCTTTTTCTTTCTCTCTCTCTTTCTCTCTCTTCCTCTTTGGCTAACTTATACTTTCAGCGATAGAATACCACATAGATACGACGTTTGTAGAAATGCGGTCTCGGTCCCGAGATAACTTTCAACGATAAACAGTTTGTGAATTAAATGGTTCATAGAAAATCGAGCGTAAATATTGATCCGAGCATTTTGCGCATTTGAAAAAGAAAAATAATCACCTTATATTGCAATTTATTACATTTCTCCCAATCTGCATTTCACTTTCATTTACTAATGCGATAACCGTAAAGAGATGAGCGCAAAGTATTATGGGTCAAGGACAGTCTGTATACTACGCGCGGACATAAATACATGCGCACACACACAGAAAGAGAGAGAAAGAGAGAGAGAGAGAGAAAGAAAGAGCTGGAGGGTGAGAGAGTTTCGACGTACTTTTCGCTATCTATAACAGAGCTCGTCGCAATAAAAACGGTAAACCGACGGCGGCTGGTGAAACGAAAGTGAAACTCACGTCGGATAATAGTCGTTATTACCGGCGCTTTCGCATGCGATCTAATTAAAATTACTTTGCGACTGTTCTCGTGCACGTGACACGTGAGGAGAGGAGGAGGCACGAGCCCCTCACGGAGAGAGAAGCGAGAGCGCACTAACTTGATAATTTGTGTTTTGGGCTGAGTGCCGATCGTTAAAGCATCTGGTCGGAACTGTTTCGACGATGAATGGAATTGAGCCCGAACAGACCGAATCTCAATGTGGCTAGCTATCGTCGTGCACTTGTTGCAGTGCGTTGCCACCCCGAGCAGAAAGATAGGATCGACCCGCTTCTATAACTCCGGCTGGCTTTCTGATATACGGCTACATAGACGCACACGTGCAAAACGCTGCGCGCATACACTCACACAATACAACGCTCCGAGCATCCGTAATGGCTTTATCATAAGGGATGAAACGGGAGCCATTAAGTAACGCGAGATCTCCGATTGAGGGCGGCAAACAAAAGCCACGTACCGATTAATTTGATAATAACACCGTTACCTAATTGAGCAGAGCTATTTAATTGACATCCGCGTAATCGATCGCCACGCGACTGTTGGAAATTCAAGCCTAGTTTTTTGTTTTTGGCACACGCAATGTACTTTATTAATTATTATTTTTTTCCTTGTATATCTATCAATGCACAGAAATTAATTGCGATAACATAGTTAAAATTAAAAAATATTGCATTTTTTTTTTCGAAACTATACATCCGACAATCAATTTATTTGTCTGACTTTTTCCTTTCATAAAACAAATTAAACTTTTTAATCTTGTTTGTGTAAAATATTTAATTTCTCAAAGTTCATATGGAAGAAGATACATTTTCCAAAAACTAAAAGCAACACTTTTACTTTATATGAAACGCTTTTATCTACATTTATTTATGTAAATTTATTGAGAAGATATTTAAAATCACATTTCATACATTTTAAACTAATTAACTTGATATTTAGATTATTATTTTGCTTATTATAGACAGATAGATTTGTCTCTTTCTTCGTGAAAGTGGCAAGTAAATACGATGTTTCGTCTTCTGGACGGAATGTTAGGTTGAATGAGAAAAAATCCCGGACAGAAAGACACAGCAGGATACAAACTGAGCTTTATACCTGAGTTTTGCCGTAGCTAAAAATCAGCTTAGTTTAGAATGATTTAGTTTAGAAAACCAAAGTTTCGAAAAATGAAGCTCTAATTATGATTATTAATATTGATCGTAAAAAAATTCAGATATCTTTTATTACTAAATTAGAAATTATTTCGAAATTAGAAAGATTGGAACGATATTAAAAAAGGAATATATATATATATATATATATATATATATATATATATTCATTCCTTTTTTGACAACGTTCTAATTTTCCTAATTTCGATTTTTTAATGTTCATAATAAAAAATATCTTTTTACGATCAATATCATAATTAGAGCTTAATTTTTCGAAACTTTAATTTTCTAAAAATCCTTCTAATCTAAGCTGACTTTGTAAATTTCTCGGTGTAAAACTCTATAGTACAAAGCTCGGTATTCTGCTGCATGATCCTAGACACGTGAATTTTCCGTCAACCTAAGCATCTTGCTAGGAAACTAAAAAAAATCCCGCGGAGAACAAATCTATCTATCTATAATAAAAATAATCTAAATAATAATCAAAATAATAATCTAAATATCAGAATAACACCATAATATTTATCATAAATAAATTTTTTCAAATTATAAAAGAACAATAACATTATTTATTAATTATTTTAAGTTCCAATATAATTGTTCTTTATAAAACTTGTTAAAATTAGTTAAAAATATATGATAGTATATATATTATACACGCCAATACAAGATTTCGTGGATTTATAGCTTTTTATCAGTTGCTCGCGCGTCAGATTTGTTCAAGTAGATTAATGTGTTATTGAATGTCTTTTGTATGTTTAAACTTTCTATTTCTGAAATGTAAAAACACACATTCCCCATGACAGTAAACAAAAGTTGCTATTATAGTGTTTTGAGGCGATTTTTGTCAATAATTAACTGTAACTTCTGATATTTTCGTCAATGTTTGATACCAACTTTCACCGAAATTTTTTCATGACTTCCTAATTTATAAAACGTAGCTTATAAAACGTAATATAATACAACGGGCTAATTACTATCTACTTACTTGACTAAAGGAAGCAGATACATATTAAACGTTTTACAAATTTCTCCTAAACAAAAAACTATTCACAGTATAAAACAATAAATTACATATTTGACTTTAATTATGAGTTTAAGATTTATATAAAATCATGAATTTCATTAAATGTGCATAGAAATACATTGCGAAGAATTGGAAATAATGTTTTAAAATAATGATCTGCCAAGTTTTTCGAGATACAACTTTGTTCTAAAACTGCTTTCTTCACAAAAGAAAGGATCTGTTCTTCTCCAAAAATGAAAATGTCCCAAAATATCCATAAAATAATTGATAGTGAAAGAATAATTTTTTTTCTATGAATTTTGTGTTTCTATGTCGGTTAGATAGACATTTTCTTTCGTCACTTTACTTTTTCAGGTACTTTCTTAGCGAGGTCCGAATCTTACTCGTGCTGTCAGTTGACTGAAAGAGAACCGCAATGTCTGTGCCTTAACAGAATGCCGAGTTGAGCCGCGCAGTATATATTTACACCAGGGTAGATTGTCTCTCATCTCGGTCTCTCGCAAGCCATCGGGCTCTCTCCCTCGCTTCTCTCCCTATATCTTCGCTCTCGGCCCTGATATCTAGTACATAGGATGATAGTCCCTCTCTGTCTTTCCGCCTCGCTTCGTTCTTGCTCCTTCCTCCTTTCCTCTTCGTAGGGTGTGTAGGGTGGCGAAGAACACGCGGTAGGAACGCGGCGCGAAGAGAACCCGCGGCGTAGAGAAAGAGAGAGAGAGGGAGAGAGAGCGACGAAGAAAAAGGGAGATCAGCACCGAAAATGGGAGAGAGACGGCAGACAGGAAAGCCGGTGGATAAGGGGTATCGGGGAGGCGCGAGGGGTTAGGAGACAGCTGCAGGCCATGCGAGGGTCCGTCGACCAGGCTTGGCCGTTTACCGCGGAATACACCGCGCACGCTGGAGAGAACGCGGGAGAGAGAAAACGCGTAATAGCAGGGACAGAGAGAGACGGAGGCGCGAGGAAACGCGACAGAGAGAAAGAGGGAGGGAGAGAGAGAGAGAGAGCGGGATAGAAACAGGGACGAAGAAAACACGGGGAAGCGAAGAGAGCGAGAGAGGAGCAAGATGAAACGACAGCGAGAGAGAGAGAGCCAGACGACCTACTTCGACGTGGTCCGCGACTAGCTCGTCGCCCCTGCCGTGCTTGTCCCCCTGCAACCCCCTTCGGCGTTCCCTCGACCGATCCTCGACGCGTATACCGTTGCGGCCTTCCCTCCCCGCTCCGTTCGTCCCTCGTCGGCTCGACCCTTTCCGCCGTCGCCCCGCCTGTCCCCTTTGCCGTCCGCCTCTTCACGACCCTCCAGGCTGTGACTACTCCTCCACTCGTTCCCGCATCCCTCTTACCTACCTACCCTAGGATGCCTCCCGCCGCCACCCGACGACGGACCCGAACCCTTGGCGCCCCTTTGCTCTTAGCCGCGGATGCGAAAGCCGCGCGGCGGTGTATATGGGGGGATGCGAAGGAGGCGAGCGAACCGAGCGAGGTTCTCTCCAACGAGCCACAAGCAAGTTGCCGTAACTCGCGCTCCGGTAAATTTCCACGGAGACCCTACTGCTTCTCTACTCGATATACCTGCTCTCTCTCTCTCTCTTTCTATCTCTATCTCTCTCTCTCTCTTAGATATCCACAGCCACACACAGATATGCCACCCTTGCGACACGAGCTTCGCCGGCGTACCTGCTGTATAAGCGCGGCCGCGCTTTCTCTTAACGCGCTCTCGATTTTCTTCATCATCGCTCTCCTTCCTCCTCTACCTTCTCCGTCTTTTGCGATATACACGATAGACCATCTGCTAGCGCATCGGGATTTCTTCCCGCGCGGCGATTACGCGAGCTACCGTTCGTTGCGAGTCGTGTCCGCTTACGTGTTCGGAGAGCCGGATGACGGGGTACGTGCAACGATGTGTCAACGCGGAAGGAACGAGGGAGAGCGGGGGGAGGGGCAGGCTACATCGATTTTCTTTTTTATCGGCTGGAAATTTCAAAATCGCGCATCGAAGGGTTCCCGCTCGATTAAGGACGGTCGGCGAGAGGCCAAGAGGGACGGACGGGTTGATGGCTGGGTAATATAGAGAAGGGTGCAGGAGAGATATCGCGTCGGAGGGCCTACTACTAGCTCGATTAGGACGCGAATAACGGTGAGAGCGAGGGCGAGGCACCCATCGGACGGCCGATAGACCGACACCACCATCATGAGGAACACGTCCACCCCCGCGAGGGTTGATCGATCGCGCGAGAGGCATCGGCTAGATTGATTCTGGCAAAAAATAATGAAACCTCTTTGCGCGCCAAGTACCGCAATGCAACGCGACTTTAACCCTTTGATCGTCCGGGCCTAACGATTAACCAACAGTTTTATTCGACATAAAACGTAATTGTCTTCCAATGTGTCGACCAATATCGTACCTTCTGGATTTGACGAATAAATATTTTGCTTTCTCAGTTACGTCATACGTGTGCGAGAAGATATCACACACAAAGTCGAGCGGGAAGCGTATGATAAGAAAAGGAGATGATTTTTCGTACAAAAAATTAAATCAAAAGTGCACATGAGAAAAATTTATTTACAATGTTTCGTTTTCAAAAAATTCAATTTGTCATGTTATTTCACAAATTTCAATTATATATTACACTTCTCTCAAATAATAGAATATATTTTCATATAATATAATATTTAAAATATTTATAACAAGTTACTGAAAATGTACAAAAATAATTTAGTCTTCATTGAAACAAAATTTTGTAATTTTTATACAAATTTTGAAAACTGTTGCGCATACGAAATAAGTTCAGTGAAACAAAATGTCATTCGAATTTATATGTCGGTTTTAATCTTTCAATTCTTTAAACCGATTTAAAAAAAAAATTAAAAGAAAAATTTGTTCATTCTATTTTTCGAACTTATTTTTTCTTGTTTTACGAGATTATTATCTTCATTAGCGTACAAATTCGAAACTTACACGTTACATCTGTGTACATTAAATCCATGGATTTCCACATATTAGAAATTTAATCAATTAATTGGATCTCATATTAATTCATACACAATAGAACAAGTTGCATGCATTCGAATGCATGTATGTGCGGCACACGAACGAGCGTACGCTGGAAAGCCTGCGCAAGGTGAGAGACACTGGGATATACATTCATGAGTCACTCCATTCACGAAATGTGAATTCTCGCTTTGCAAACTTTAGGGGTCAACGGGTCGAGAATGGTTAGCCACTTCTCTCTGACTCTCTCGTCCGATATATCGAGTCTTATCCGATAGATACATCATCCATGACTCTTTCCAAGTTACGTATATAACAATCAGTGCTCTTGTACCAAGTATTAATCCCAATGTTATTCGAAGAAGTTGCGGGAGACAAGAGACGTAAGAGACGTAGAGATACAAGTTTCACGGGATTCCTATCAGCGTATCAACAATGAGAGAGAAAGAGAGATATGATTCGTAGAAGGAGGAAGGATCGAGGTTTATCACGAGAGATCTTTTCACGGTTGCAAGGACGGCGCAGGGCACGACAGTGGGGATAATCGCCGTTCAGAAGTCGGAGGGGTCGGCGGGGACGGAAGGGAAGGGAAGAGAAGGGGGGAGGGAGAGAAGTAAGAGTAGCAGGAGGTATCATTCACTTTGCGGGAGTCGCACTCCTCCGCCGCTCGTAATAATTTTCTTTTTTATGAATGAACTTAACTCTCTTCTTTCTCTCTCCTTCTCCAGTTCCTCATCTCTATTTATCTTTTTTCTTGTCTTATCTATCTCGTGTCTCTTATTTAATCTTTCTTTCTCTTTCTCCTTCTCATTCGTCACACCGCTTTCACACAAGAAACTGAGTTTATCAAGTTAAACGTGACACTGACATTTGTCGAAGTTAGAGATTCCGTCGACGATAAATAGCGATAACTAATACGCGTATCTTTGAAAGCAATTATGATACGCGCACGTTTGACTGATGTTCAATAAATGAATCGATATGCATGTTTGGCATGAAATTTTATGTTCAACAGCGTAGATGGAGATTGTAAATTAGAGAAAGAGATAGATAGCTTTCAAAGAATCGAAATTTTTTTCTCTATCTTTAAAAAAAAAGTCGAAATTTTTTTATCCTTCAACTTTTTATTTAGTGTCTATAATACCTTAAGCAATCAACTCACTTTAATTTATCCATAATTATCTATATTTGTTTGGTCTCAAATTATCTATAATTATATTATAATAATTTTTATTTTATCTTTATATCATTTTAACCTTTATAATTATACCATTTTATTTTTATGCCATTTTAACTGTTATAATTATACCAATAATTTTTTATTTTATCAAAACTTTAAACCGAATGAGAAGATATTCGTTTACCATCTATCTAAAAAAAAAAAAAATAAAAAAGCTCAATTCCTATATAAATAAATCTATTGAAATTCACCAGATTCCAAAAGTGAAAGATTGAGGTTGAAAATGAGAGAAAAATTTCGACCCGGTTCTTATGTAAGAATCTAAACAATTTTCTCGCGATCATTATAAAACTCATTATCAAAATTTAACGAATTTGACAAACAAATTTGAATACGCTCGCATGCGCCTGCTTTGACCTCGTTTGAACGAACAAATATGACAAAAATGTAAATTATATCAACAAGCTCAGCAGGCGGTTATTCGCATTTTGACTTAATATGACGACAAGGTAGATATCGCTGAGCGCGATGACGACAAGGTAGATATCGCTAAGCGCGATGACTAACGCGGTCATTAGGACGATTTGGTAAATAGTTTCGAACACAAACCGAGCATCGGCGACAGCGAGACGCCGAGGCAAGAATCGGAGAGCCGTTTATCGATATTATCATGCGGCTAGCGGCAACATACCGTCGTCTTGAAGGAACGATAGCGAGCGACCGTTAACTCGAGCCGCGGCGCGACGCGGCGGCACACATGTGTCGCGCAAATAGCTCGCGTAGCTGTGTCGTGCGTATGTGTATCACGCGCGTGCACACGCAACACGCATGCTGACGTACGCACGTACGCACATGTAATTTCACGCGCTCTCGCACATATGCGCGCATCGCTCGCGCGTGCATGTCCTTCCGCGAAGGGCAGGAGGACCGGACGGAGGAGACGGAGGTCCCTCGTCGGAGGAAGCAGGTGAAAATTAATCGTACGGGCTCGTTACATCGACTCGCGTCGAATGTCGGAATCGAACGGAGAGACAGAGAGAGATAGAGAAGGAGAGAGAGAGGCTCCTCGGTTCTCGTTTTACCCGCGTTCACTCGCGGGCTTTACGGCGTGCGCGTCTTCGCGACGCGCTCTACAACACAGGACGCTATCGATCGATTTTCCTCTCGGCGTCGTCGTCGCCTTGTCGCTCCCCCGTTCTCCTTCCTCTCCCCCCTGTCGACCCCCTCTGCCTCACCCTCCTCTTTCCGTTCGTCGACTCTCTCCGCGTGACGCTTCCTCGCGACGCGGTAGCGCGTGCGAGGCTCGATTCGTTAAACGTAGATCGAACACGCGCGGCAACCGCCTTCTTATCCGCGGAATCGTATTTTTGTTGTCGCTGCGCTCTTAGCAACGCCATAACCGCGCGTAATAATTCGCGTTGGGGTCAGCTGTTCTCTCCACGATACCAGCAACGCGTGAGTGCGTTCGAGACGCTCGCGAGGAAAGCAGAAAAAATTATTTCTTCCGCTCGGCGAAGATCAATCCCGATACGATGCGATACGATGCGACGCGACGCTTAAGGCGATTTACTCATCCAAGTATTAGTCGGAGCTAATTTCACGCTTTCGCTATGCTTTGTCTCTCTCGATTAATTGTAATTTCTTACGTTTTATCATTTTTTTTAAACTGTAAACCTCTCGATCGAATTTAAACCTGTGCACTGCGACATTGCTCATTCGTACGACGTACCTTATTTTGTGGCAACTAAATATGAGAGAGAATTTTCGCTACTTTTTTTTCTAATATGTACAGAGATACATATTTTCTAATATATTATATATATTTTCAAATAAATATATATATATATATACATTTAAAATTTATTAATGAGGCATGCTTATTTTCTAATGCCTCGTATTCTGTCTTAATAATAACAAATAACATTTCAAGGACAATCTAAAATAGAAACACGTGCTCGTCCTCTCGTGACTATTACATTTCCATTTATGATTCTAGCAGAGTAGAAGTCTGAAAACTCGAAATGTGTGCGATCAGCGATAATTATCGAGAGTAGGATGCCTCTCTCTCTCTCTCTCTCTCCCCCTCTCTTTTCGCGCTGCGAACGCGCACGATGAAAAACGAGCCAGCATACGTGATGAAATGCGGCTGGTCCTTGCTCATGTATCGCCGTCGAAACTGCGGTGTCCGTGCGTCAGGTACAACGGTGGAATCGCGCGTACTGGTATTCACGCGCGACAGTAAATATCGCGGCGATATACTCGCGGTAAATTTATTCGCGAATTATCGCGAGTGCGAGCTCCTTTCCGCACCGCACCGCATCGCATCGCATCGCATCGCGCTTGTTGTAACACTGTGTAATGTTCGTCGAATGCTCGGGCGGATTTTAGGCCGCGTACTCGTAAATCCGGCTCACCCTCAGGGATTGCTGGCAGAGGTGGCGGGAGGGATTTAAGAGTTTTGCTGCATCCAACACGCACACACACACACATCCTCTATTCTTCTTCGCCTCTCTCATTGTTTCTTACTTTCATATTTCACATAAAAGACCGACAACCCTCTAAATATTGTAAATATTACGAGGAATTTTCTTATCTGAAACGTTCCACGCTGGACGACGGCCTAACTGTTTTCTTTTTACATACGGTACTTTACATGTATTGTTTACAAACGATACGATTGACTCGCCTTGTAAAATTTTCAAAAAATTGATGCAACATTATATATTAGAAATACAATGAATGCTTGAAAAAATCGCTCGGGAAATTGTCATTATTGGAAAGATCTGATAAAATTAACAGCGCTAATTTTTTTCTTGCTTATAAGTCCACAAATTATTATTTAGAATAATAATTATATAATTTCTATAACTAGTTAAATATATTTATCCACCGCGACGAATGAGATAATAGATGTGAATTACTTTTTGTGTTAAATAAAATTATTCTAAATATTATTAATATTATTATAGAAAAAAATATAATAGAAATAATTAGATGCGCGGTATATGAGAGGAATTTTTTGCGATTTGTAATCAAATCCACATTTTCCAAGTGTTTTTTAAGTTTCCTAAGTTTTAACTCTAAATTTGAAAATTTCTAAGACTGGAAAAAAACTGGAGTTTAGATCAGCAGACGTTTTGCACAAAACTCAGAGAATGCAATATGTCTTTTCAAAATTCTCCTGTCCATAAGCTTAGAAATTTTTAGAGTCGAAACTTAAGCATCTTAAAAAAAAAAATTTAATAAATTAGAATTTTTTTCTTTCATCGCGCAATTTATCATTTCTATTTTTTTAAATAATATTTATCAATTTATTTAACACATATTTAATGCAGAAAATATATTGCACATCCAGTATCAAAAATAATTTTGTATGTTACAAATAATTTATCGAGAAATATTAATAAACAAAAAGAAAGAAAATATAATAGAAATAATGAATCGCGCGAGAAGATTTTTTTTCTCACTTACAAATTCACATTCTTCGAAGTTTCCAAATTTTTTGATTCCAAGTTGGAAAATATGAAAGTCGATAGAAAAAATATTCTCCTAGGATACTCCGACTTACATAGTCGTCATTGTGGTCGGGTTATGCGATAGAGAGAAAATAGGCGCAAGAGGCGGGGGAGGAGTGACGGACCGTGGACAATTCGTCGTGCCAAGAAGAGTTTGGAAGGGCAAGGAGTAGGGTACGATAGGTAGACGATGGTCAGGGAAGGAGACGGTCTCTCTTGACGGCGCCAGTGCGAGCGAGGACAAGCGAGGCGAGTTAACGCTGGTAAGAGTGGGGGGGCCTCGTAGGATCGTCGCGCGAATCGTAGTGCGCATCGCCATTGGTGGGGAACTTTCCTAGAGAGTCCGTTGGTGCGGACTCGTCCGTCGCATCAGTCGCGTTCGGCCGCCTGCCGCGAGACGTGAAGTATAAATGAGTGCAGCTCGGGAGTTGCTCCATCATTCTGAGTCTTGTGCGAGTGACTGTCGTCTAATAAAGTGCAGCTTCTGGTGTGCACGAGTGCGTCTATCACGTTCTTCATTCGATTCGAGTCATTCGTCGCTTAGGCTTCGACTATCACCCCAGCCGTTCTACTATTCCTCGTGGTACAAGCAATAATATCGTTTCCCGCGCGCAGTGCGGATTGGCTGGTAGCAGTAACTGTGAGGAGTGAGAGGAACATCGAGGTAAATCAACGCGCACAGTTTTATTCGTGCTAGCGCCGTCAAGCAGAGAGGATCAGAGGTGAGTGGAAGAGCAACAACGGTAGCGGTAGCCTTGCTATAACGGAGGGCAGCAGTGTGAACACGCGGTGGAGAGGGAACAGAAGGAGCGAGAGAGAAGAGGTGGTTGTAGTCACCCGCCCGACCGACCGACCGACCGAGTTGTTTCATTCATAAAAAAGTTCTTTATTACTCTCTGTGAGCGCATGTGCTATTCCACCACGGAGGAGGACCGAGTACTACTACTCCCCCGACCGGCTGTAGCGGCGTAACCACGTTTACACACGGCATTATTTACTACTGCGCGAGATACGAATCGGCGCCACACGCTGCACCGACAGCGTGGAGTACGGATCGTTCTCTCTTTCTGCGTAAACGTAAACTATCGTCGCATATCCTTTCGAGACGAGATTCATCTATCGTCCTGAAGATCTACGATTTTGAAATTGATCAAAATCGTCGGGGAGGAAGAGCAATTTCGAGGGAGATTCAGCGGTGCGATTTGTGATTCATTGTCGGTGTCATTCATGGCTGCAGCGATGCCACGCAACGAAACACCGCAGAGGACCGCCGGAAAGCGTCCATTGCGAGCCTTAACCCCTCAGGAAAAACTGGACGCGATTAAACGGGTGCACGAGGGGGAATCTAAAGCGTCCGTGGCGCGAGACATCGGGGTTCCCGAATCCACTTTAAGAGGGTGGTGCAAAGCTGAGCACAAAATTGTCAGCCAGGTCAACACCATGAAGAACTCGGCTCATTACGAGAGGCTATCATCACCCTCGGAGAGCGATAGGAGCACGCCGGGATCTTCGTCACGTCCCCCCTCTGCGAACTTGACTTCGGCGCCATCAACATCGAAAGAATCGTCCGAAGAAGCGGAACCACCTGCCAAGCGAATGAAGGTGGACACTACAGATATTCCGTCCACCTCGACAAGCGGGATATACTTCGATACGACAGCGAATCAACATTTGTTTACGTCGTATCTGTACGCCCTGATACACTCACAGCCCGCTTTAAAAAATGTTCTTTTGGAGCAACAGGCTCTGATGAACAACAAAAGTTTGCTGTCCTCGATATCGCATACCGCAAGTCTAGGTCTAGATAGCGGATTTTCTACATCTGGATATTCGACCAACAATGCGATGTCACTGGCTACCATGATGGGCAATTCGATGCTTCCTCAGAGGGACCTAAATGGAAAAAGAACGAGACATCGCGCATCAAATGTGCCCTCATTAGGGAGCTATACCAGGACTGCTCCGAAAAGACAGAGCCTATCTCCGATCGAACGAGAAAATAGTCTGTCATTGAGTGTACCGTCAACTTCATCCGGTATTGTCAATGGCATCCACACGATCGCAACACCAGCTATGTCTAAGCCAGATGGCAAGCACATCAATGACATAGCTCAACAATTGTTAAAACAAAAAGAAGAACAGCAACAACAACAACCACACTTACAGTCGCAACCACCACCACAAACACAACCAAACAACCTCTCGAGGAATTCGGAGACTATACTTTCCTCGTACTTCAACAACCGTCTTCAACCTATGCGCAATATTCTGGATGGACAACCTGTGCCGGGCAATTCAGTGAACAACAATAACAACAATATCCATAAAAATAATAATGACTCGACAAACTTTAATCACCGCAAATCAAATTTTATGGATTACCTTCCGCCAGGGATTCATGAAGCGGCCGATCATGGGGCGAAATTTGTTACATGGTTGCGAAAACATGGATCCGTTTTTACATTTCAACAGGTAAAACCAGTAGAATCAATTGTTGAACAAATTGTTGCGTGGGCAAAACCCAAAGAAATCAAAACGAACAACAAATCAAATTCTATGAGCTAGCTAAAGCAACGTAGAAAAAGATTTGTAAAATAAAATAGCCGGGTAAAAATCTAACAGTTAAATAAATTTTCCGTACCATAATCTTCAATAGCTGTAAATCAACTTATAACTCCATAGTCCATCATTTCACTTCACCGAAAATGTATATCCGTGTATATATGTACATATATATAAAATTATATAAATATATAATTATATGATAAATAAATATATATATATATATATGTATATTATAATGTATATATTATAATATATGTATATTTTATAATATATGCATATATTATATATACTATATATAATAAATGTATATTTTATAATATATACATATTTATATAGAACTAGGGAATAATAGAATAATATATATATAATATTTATATATATGGCGTGCGTGATGTGTGTATCTGTGAGCGAAAATAAATATAAGTGTGCGTATTTGTGCGTGTATATATGTATATCTAAAAATATATAAATGTATATAAAATTTGTATATATCTATAACTGACCATTTATAATAATATATTGTAAAAAAGTTCCAAATTGTTTATCTTTTTTTTCATAAGCATGATGTCAAAGAGTATCATAAGTTGTGTCTTCAAATTATCTTGGCAAATACAACAAAATACAATACGGTTAAAAAATCGAGTTACCATCGAATTATTAATATATATTTTTATGTTAGAAAAAATATTAAAAATTAGTAATAATATTAGTAATATAAGATAATAATAATAATTTAATTAAAAAAGCTCTTATATGCGCTACGCATATTAAAACGATGAACTCGATTTTTGAGCCATGCTTTATTTTGTTGCATTTTCCAAGATAACTTGAACAACTTGCGATACTCTTTGACATCATGCCCATAAAAGAAAAGATGAACAATTTGCAACTTTTTGTTATAATATACAAAACACGCGAAAAATTTGCGAAAATACAGCGATTCCTATGTATCCTACCTCCTACTTTTTTAGTTAGTCTTGCGTTAGTTTTACATTTATTAATTTAAGTTCATTTATATTAAAGATTTTTTAAATGAGTACATTATATTGGTTTATTTACTTACCATAATAAATTCCTTATCCAGTGATTGATATGTGACGTGATTACTGATGAACTGGGCGCATCCATGCCATGTATACAATTCTGGATATGGCAGCGTACTTCGACGAATGCCAGTAGATGTAAATTTCTGTGAAAATTAAGAAAGACTTATATTAGAATATTTTTAATGTATTAGTAATATTAGTAGTATTAGTTTTTTAATTATTCAGTATTATAATTATTCCATATTGCGATAAAGATTAAATATTATACTCTGTGTATAATTTTCAACGTAATGAAATTATACTGTATGCAAAAAAATTATAATATATAATTTTTGTATTTTTTTTTCTCGCTCGTTGACACCAATAACATCTACTGACATTTTATAGTTACTATTTTATCTATTGAGTAAAAGATATGTAAATATATATATATATATATATATATATATATATATATATATATATGTACGAAGCGCTCTATAATTTTTAAAGAAAATAGATTTATATAAGAAAATGCTTATACCAAAAACAACCAGTGCTGTGAGGCAATTTTATATAAGACTGTCCCTGCACTTATACGCAAGTATGCAGGTAAATTATAAAAATATTTTCGGTATAAGTAAATTATAATGAAAAATAAATTTTTATTATTTAATATTGATTATATGGAAAGAAAACTTATGTAAAGCACGACAGAATTTGCGGTATTACTTTTCAATATTTAAAAAGTTTATATTATCTTCATTTGGTTTAAAAAGTATAAGTTTGTAAATATTCTTTAATCCTTTTAACAAAATTTTTAGTGTATGTTTTTCAATGATTACTACACACCAAAACTTTTATTTTAATCGTTGGAGTGCCACACAGTGTAATCAATTTTTACAAATTGATTAATTTAGAATACTAGATCGAAAGAGGTGTGAGTGATTATCATGAGAAAATAGTACAATCGTTGTATTTTTCGATGTAAAAAGTGCGATTGTACTATTTGACACTTTTCGAACTGTTCTTTTTTATATCTTTATCTTATTAATTATTTTTGTTAAGGGAAAAATATCATCATTATAAAAACTGAATTATGTCAAATAAAATGATATTGGCAATAAACATGGCAATCAATATTTTAATTTTTGATGCCACTATGTATAAAAATGATATATGTAATTCGTAGCACTCAAACAGTTAAAATAAAATTTTTGGTGTGTAACTAAATGATAAAAAATGTGTTCTGAGAAAAATATTTTTAAAAAAGGTTAAAAAATATGTACAAGAATTAAAGGAAATGTCTTTAAAAAATTTTTCCGCAATAGTATTCAATAATATATTTATGAAAAAATGCACCCTCATCCATTTATATATCTTCTAATATTTTTTATGTATTACCGCTCATATGATTTTCTTATAAGTTTAGGATGGATGTTAAATTGTGACAGATTATAAAACATTCCTCATGTTTAAACACAGTCTCATTCTCAAAAAATTATAATATCGATCGCTATCAATATTTTATTTGACAATTTAATTTTTGTAATGAGAAATATATCTTTGTACCAACAAAAATTATTATAAAGTAAAATTATAAAAAATGCATAAAATATAAAATATAAAAGAATATTTTTAAAAATAATTTTTTAAAATTCCTTTATTTTGTTATCCTATATCCTTTTTCTCTTTTCTACATATTTTTTTATAATTGATTCTTTTCATATGCGATTCTTTATAAAATTTAGCGAAAAGATTAAATACATTAATTTAATAACATTCGTAGAAAATTATACACAACTTTTTATGTAAATATATATATATATATATATATATATTTACATAAAAAAAATATATACATATATAATAAAAATTGTTTTAAATTAAATATCATTATAGTTTTAAAATAATTTGAGAAGGAATTTTAAAATTCTGTTATATTGGTATCATAATTATTTTGTTTTCAACTTTACTTTTTAAATAATAGTTTAAAATTAAAATGTATATCTATAGATTCAAATTTAAAATGTATATCTATATTTATTAAATACTGCTTTCTGTGAAGCTATATTATAACTTTGATATAATTTTGTTTAAAATTTTTGAACAAATAACTTTTTAAAAAGGGACAAAAATTGAGATCTGAAAAGTTAATCTTTAAAATCGGTATACTCATTAAAAAACTAAAAAAAATATAGTAAAAGTTATAATGAAAAAAATACAAAAGTTGTTTAGGGAAACTTACAATATCTAAAAAATAATGTAATGTTATAAAAAAATATTCCATTATATTACTTCTATTTAGATTGTTTAGATTATTTCACCAAAGAAAATTACAGGAAAAAACGTTTAAACTTTCAAAAATTCTTGATACAAACTAATTTCACATATCAACAAATAACAAGACTTTTTATAAATAAATAAATTAAATGAAATATATATATATATATATATATATATATATATATATATAATAATTTAATTACTCAATAAGGTGAATGACATTTAATTGAAAAGTAGATTGTCGGTTCTTTATTGTATAAATCTTTTTTTTTAATATCGATAATTTAAGAACTTTAAAAGAATATTATCGATAAATATCATTGATAAAGTATAATTAAAGACACAATAAAATTGGTTCGCTAAATGAATGATGAAAAGAAGAAAGTAAAATAAAAGTAAATTCGAAGCAAAACGCAAATGTAGGATAACAAAACAATTTGTTTCTTTACTAAAGTGTTTCGTTGCAAAAGTGATACTTATTTAACTTGTAAATGCATAATCTATTGCAAACGATAAAAGCAGTTGGTAATGTTTGGCGAAATACTGTCGTCGGTTTCATTGCCTATCTGAAACTAGACGTAAAAATCACGCGTTTATTTTAAATATCTAAATATTTTAAATTTCTAAATAAATAATATTCTATATATATTCTAAATAAATGCCAAATTTATAATGCGTATCGTATTAATCTTTTAACTTACATTATACATTATTTTTATGATCTCCTTTCTCTTCTTCTCTTAGAGTACACAACGTTAGATGAGATTTTCACCAGTGTTTGAAGATTTATACAGGTAAGGAATCATGTGGAAAACATTACTTTACATTGTGTGATTCACCTTTAGAATACAGTCGTTTCTGAGCAAAAGTAACCGAAATCTCTTCTTTTATCTATTTGTATCCCTGTCGCAAATCATTTATGCGTTTGCGCGAAATATGTATATTGGTACATATACTATATATACATACAAATATAAACTCTAATATATAAATATATGTAATGATGTATAATTATATCAATTAGTATACAGAATATATATATGTACCATACTTTTAAACGACACAAGTAAATCTTAAAAATTCATTTAATAATTTTAGAAAAATTTATGTCAGTTCTATATAAATATATAAACATATATAAATTCTGGCACATACGCGTAATCTCTTCCTAATATAGTTAAACCAAGCACATTGGGATCTATGATATTATTTTTATTTTTTCCGTATAGATTAATTCGAAATCGAATTCGACACGTGACGTTTGTATGCCCGGTCTCACAATCGATGTGTATATTATTCGTGAAACTCCTGCCTTGTTTTGTTCGTGTCAGGGTTTTATTGAAGGTCATCATTTCGTGCTCGTTCCCTCGGTGTCTCGCTGATCCCGACTGTTACGGATTATTAATCGAGAAAGTGCGCGCTAGAAAGGGTGATCGCGACTAATAATCGAAGTGTTAAATCTGTTTAATATCATCGTTAACGCTTACGTGTTTCATACAAGTACTTCTGGTATCTGCAAGTCTATTACTCCACGGTCAATGTTCTACGAGGTCAGTTTATCTATTTGCTTAAACTATATTGTCCTTTTCATCACATGGAATACACGTGCTTTAACTTTACATAACATCATAATTCTTAGATTATGAACAATTTAATCTATGTTAAATTGATAATTATAATTATAAGAATAAAATTACATATTTATATTTGCGTTTTTATCTATAGTTATCCCACTATTTGTTATACTTCGTCAACGGACCGAGCTTTTTCAATACATCTCACACATACGAATAGATACGAATGGATTTTCCCAGGTAATTACTGCTTATTAAAAACTGTTTTGCCTGCATTTAATTTTTAATTACTCATCAATCGGCAGAAATATAATTTAAACAATAATGTGAGATTCTTATTTTGTACATATATTCATTTCAATCTAATATCAGTTGTCTTTTCATCTGACATAATTTTATGTGATTGCTTGAACTGGTTGATTCAATTAAAACATTTATAATTTTAAATTAAAACATTTATTACTTAAAATTCCTGTTTTTCTATATATAAAATTTATTTTATTTGTAACTTATATAATTTTAAACGAAAATGGTCGTTGAACGAAACGTGAAAAATAAACATCGAAAGGTTGTTCTTGTATGTATAAAGAAATATCGATATCATCAGTTATCGTTTTCACTTTTTTTTTATTCGGTGTAATTTCATATGATTGCTTAAACTATTTATTGATTCATTTAAAAAATACACTCTAATATATTTATTATTAAAATAAGATATTCCTGTTCGCCATATAAAACTTATTTTATTCTTGTAATTTATATAATTTAAATTGGGAAAGGTTGAAAAATGAAAAATAAACATCGAAAGGCTGTTCTTGTATGTAAACGACGGAGTTTCGATATTAAATCGATTTATTATCGTTCGCGTATTTACATTCTGCTTCAAATTTACCTTGATTTGCTTTATTCTTTTGAACAATAGCTTTTCATTGTAACTCATTTTTCTTAATATCGTGTGATTTTAATTATATTTTAACAGTGTAATATATTACAAGAAAATATAGGAACTAATATTTAGCACAAAATGGTGGTCACGAATTTTGCAAAATCAACGTTAATTCTCCTATATTTTGCTTCTATTTAACTAATATTATGCGCGATTTATCAGATCACTGTTACTATTCGCCAAAAAATAGTTTTATCGAACTAAGGTAAGAGTTCAGAAAAAAAAAAACAAGATTTTTCCAATTTATTATATTGATTTATTGGGATATCTCGCGCTTTCTCCAGTATCAGTTAAAGGTTAATACAATTTCTTCGAAAACGGAATTTCATATATAGACTTACTTGTACGCCACATTCGTTTTCACATGCCAACAACAGCGGCCGGCGACTCGCGTCCTTCGCGTGGATCTGTCGACGAAAGTTTTCCGCGTACCACAACAATAATCTCTCCTTATCGCTGACGCGTCGATAAGTATCCGGAAGCGTTCGGATATAAAGATCCTTGGTTATCGGGACATCGGGCCAACATAATTTGACGAGGCACAACTCGCGTTGCACTTGTCGCAGGATCTCCTCGGGACGTCCGATTTGCGTTAACACTTTATCGCCACTTGGTCCGTTATCATCCGCAAATTGTTTGATCTCGCATTCATTTTCCGGACGCACTCCCGCCGTATTCGCGATATTGTCTAACCTTATTCCGCGCGTCCGATCCATCAGCGCGATGCGCGAAACGTCAGAATCGCGCCGCGAGGGCGACCCGCGATTTCGCGAGCGGAAATTCCGTATTTAACCGACCGCGATTGTTTAACAACGCGATTACGAAACCGCGATTCGAATTCGGATCGACGAGTAAATAGCCCGTCGTTACTATGGCAACGGAATCCGGGCGCGACACTGTTCTTGCGCTTCGAGGAACGATTGTGGTGGCAGCACCGGATGGCAATTATGGATTTTCCGCAGCTAATATCACTCATTACAATTGCGTCGAAGAAAGTGAGAGTTTCAAGTCTCATCAAGTTTACCGATTCTTTACGTAAGCTCAATTTAATCTTGTTTATTTTTCACTCGTTAATAAACAGCTGATTAATTTTTATGTAACTTGAATATATAAACTTTAATTATTAGCGGCAATACGATATAAAGAAAAACATGATCTTTTATGATGTAATTTACATTGTTGAAAAAGATTCTTCACTAAACTTGGAAAATACCGACACGAAGTTATCATTAAGAAATAAAGTCACCAACTGCTTTAACGACAGAGACGAAGGTAGTTAGTACAATTAATTTATTAACAGTTAGTAAAATTAATTTATCAATAATAAACTGCATTTATCTCGATTTTTGATGATCTTTTGTTTTCTTTTAATTAGTTTAATTCTTAATTAAGCGACTCACATATGAATAAACGTTTATTCAGTTACATCCTGCAACATGTTCATTGTAGAGTTATAGATTTTTTCCAATTTAGAAAATTATTTCTTTTAATTATTCAAATTTTTTATTCTGATTCCAGGTTTATCCAGACAAAAATTCGCAGAATTCCTGAATGCCAACAGTTTCATTGACAAGATAACGTTTGGCATGCTGCATCGCGATTGAAAAAAGTCACCGCGCAATCTCATTATTCAAATTGTTATTTAAATCATTGTTTAATCATTGTTTCAATTGTTGTTCAATCGTTATTCAAATCGTCATGGAAAATCGTTCAGAATAATTCGGAGAAAAAGAAAACAAAGTCATTATAAGAAAACAGAGAAAGAGGAGAAGGAACAAATCATTTGCATGTTAGGAAAAATCTGAAAAGATTGGAAATAAGTGAAATGATCATCAAGATAGATAGAATAAGAAACAAAATAATTCAAATGCTATTAACTAGCCAAATATAAATGGATGCAAACCTGTAGACCAGAATCTGAGTATGTTAACGTAAATTTATCCATAAAATAGAGAGCTAAGAAGAGTTATAGTCACTTATAATATCGATACAGTTTATTTTGATTCAATTGCGTTTATATTAAAATTCTTGAAATTATCAAATTTAATAACGAAAACGATATCCTTTTGTAATACAAAAAATTTTAATAAAAAAGGTAGGAAAAAAAATGAAAATTTCCGCTTAATAATTTGGAAAAATATCTCGATAAATCAATAATTGTAAAACGCGAATTACATAACTATATTATATGAAAAAATATCTATATAAAAAGAAACAAGTAAGAATAAATAAAAAATGTATAAGTTTCTATCTAAATAAATTAAGACAACTTTTTCATTATTATAGCGCCTTCACTTAAAATATCATCTTTCGAATCTGTAAATCCTTTTTCCCAACAATGTTTTATTTTCTTTAAAAAAATTTCTTTAAAATGAATAGATAATGAAAAAAATGTTGAATATTTCCATTCGAGTTGTATATTCATTAAAAGATTCTTCTGTATAGATCTTTTTATTAAAAGATTTTTACATTCATTAAAAGGATCTTCTGTATAGATTTTTTTATTTTAGTCAAGAATATAGAAGTATAAGGAATAAGTATTTGATAAGACAGAAATACGAATTTTTTCATCGAATCAAGCAATTAAAACAGAGAGAACGAGAATAGACCATATTGTTATACTCCATATTGTAACTTTCCACGAGAGAAGGGCCAATCATTTTCGTGGACCAATCATTTTCGGCCAATCATTATTGTGGCTAAATATAGTATGGAGATACGAGAATGGAGAAATGATCGAAAGGGAGAAGATCATGTACATAAGAGATGAGATTAATTAATTATAATAAAAAGTTTGACAAATATTCTCTTGTACCATGAACACTATATTAAATAATATAATATTTCTTAATAAAATAATATTAATGAAATAATACAAAGACATTCCATCAAGAAATAAATAAAAAAATTAAGAGTAGCATTGATATTTCTCAATAATAATAAAAATGTAAGACAAGAGAATATTGTGAAATTTATACAGATTTGAATTTATAAATTATTATCAATGAATTTATCATTCATATCAAGTTAAACAAAATTTATAAATATATTTATATATTGCATTTTGGTATTATCAAAATGATCGGATTATAATATTCCATGTGGTGGCGATTTTTACTTTATTGGTAAAATTATGGTAATCATAAAAGTTCTTTTTATTAATCCTAACTTTTTAATTCATTCAAGGCACTTTTTTTTAAATTATCCATATATATATTTTTCATGTAAAATATATATCTCATCAGTTTGAAATGTATATAAATTCTTTATTTCAACAATATAATTGATGAGGTGTTAAAATTTAATTTTGACATAATTGAAAGTAATTAAAATTTATCCTATGCGACACGAGCCAATCAGAAATCGTTTGCTCGATCTCTAATTAAGGACCTTTAATACATTAATGCAAAAAGTTTAGCAATAAAGAGCAAATCTTTGAATGAAGCTTGCTCTTCGTTTATAGTTTATAACATTTATACATATATCGTATTTATAACATATATTGCACAAGGTCTGGTTCCTCTATCTACGGACCTTGCTATCGCATATGCACCTCCAATGTCAACATATCCCCTCCACAGATTTACAGCGTGTAGCGTCGTAACCTAGCAATCTCTTGATCTGTGATATATTTTTATTTTTTCTGTAGACTAATTTGACAATTGGTTTGTTCATTTTGCTTGCATTTTCCCTTGAATCTCTCTTTCTTCAATCTGAATATATATTTATCTCGTTTGCGAATAATTTTAGGAAATGCAAGTAAAGTAAAGAAACCTGTTGAGTCGACACGTGACGTTTACGCGCCCGATCTCAAATCGATGTGTATATTATTGTTTTATTTTTTCTTGTAACGTTTTGTTGAGAGTCATCACTTCTCTCGCTCGCTCGGTTCCTTCGCTAGTTTTGTTATACATGATTAATCGCGATTATTTTGATGTCTGTGATCATCTGTGATGCTGGTTAGCTAATTGTTATATTACGAGGATTTTCTTTAGAAAGTTGGGTTGAAAGATAATTTTTTAAGTCATGGCTGGTACTATGAGACAACTGGAGGAGCGTCAGCTTCCCGCAGAAGTGACGACGATGTTGTGGTCACCGAAAATGGATCTCCTGGCAATTAGCAATGTGAAAGGTTAGTTTCTGAAAACATGTGTCTACTTAACATTAGGCAAAGTTAATTTTATCTTCTCTCTTTCTCTACAAAAAAAGAAAATCAAGCTTTTCAATTTGTCATATAATGTTTATGTTGTCATATAATGTTAAAAAAAAATTATCTCTTAGAAAATTCAACAATTTCATCAGCATGAAATATTTCAGGTGAAGTCGTTCTTCATAGGCTCACCTGGCAAAGGGTCTGGTTGTTGAGTCCACAAGATGAATCTGATACAACTGTCCATCTGGCATGGAGACCTGATGGCAAGCTTCTTGCAGTATGCTACGAAATGTCCAAGCTACTCTGTCTCATTGATGTTGAAACTAAAAATATTATTCATAAAACCAAATTGCCATCAAATGAATCAACCGCTTGTGTTAAATGGTTGTCGCTGTCAGAATATGAAAATCCACCAACAAATGATAAAGTTAGTGAACCTACAGGCGATTATCTACCACCTTTGGCCAATTTAATCAGAAGTTACAGCTCAGAGCCAGAACGCAAGGAATTTTTGTCTCACATTCTAGATATGCTCTTTGTATGTACTATAAGATACAGTACTTATAACATATTTATGATAATAGTGAATAATAATCACATATTTATCTTTTATAGATTGGCCAGGAAAATGGTACAGTGCTAATGTATATTTTTGGAATGTTTTATTGTGGCATCATAAATATAGGGTATGGACCAATTTTACAAATTATAGGTGGATCTGGTGACCCAATATGGGTTACGTGGAAAGACAATAGTTGTATTAAAACAACTAGAGTATCCTGTTCTCTACTTGAGAAGAGTACAGCATTTCTCAAGGTTTCTTATATATAATATACTTTATAATTGTATTTGTAACAAAAGTTTTAGTGCAAAAAGCATTATTTTTCAAAGTATCATGTATCTTAGCTTAAAATATTGTAAAGAAAAAAAACATAAAATTATTAGAACATTATATATTTTTAGGTTGCCCAAATTCAAGCTCATGTAGAATGTTTAAAAGACTATCTCTCACGTACTTTAATGGCTACTTGCGAAGCTTGGGAGACAATACTTTTGGAAATGGATGAGAAACTCACGCGATACGCGGAATCAAATCCACCTGGTAGTATGGCCGCAGACTTCTTAGAACTATTAATGATCGGAATACCTACAAAAAATTTAGAACATTTTCTACTTCGGGATCTTACGGAGAAAGGATTGAAAAAATTTGGGCATAGTATTGAGATGTGTTATAGTAACATACAGGTACTTGTAAAACATCGAATGTTATCTCTTAATTTAATTGCCGCATTTCGTGTTCCATTTTTAAATGTTAAGATAACTAATGATTATTCCTTTTCAGAAATTGGTCTCAAAAAATTTAACTGGCGTCGGTATGGCCTTAGTTTATCAGTTAGCCGAATTAAGAGGTATGGCACGAGTAGGTGGCACATACGAAGCGCTAGGATTGCGCGATGAAACGCTTGTGACTAATGCCATCAATGAATCTGAGGCTTTCTTGGCAAAATCATATGAAGTTGAGCAAGTGATAGATCAGAGTATGCGCAATTACAAAGCATTTTTCCGGTATAATACAAATTACAAATCGAGTGATTAATTAATATTGTTTATATTTAATTGTTGTAATCGGTCTCGTTATATTTACAGATGGTTATATGTAGCCATTCTTCAATTAACAGATGAAAAAGCACCTTCGGAAGTAAGCCGCGTAAGTCAGCAAGAATTAACGTTTATCGCTGAATTTTTGAATGGTTTTGATAAAACCGCCCCAAGAATGAATGGTAGGATAAATCTAGAAAAATTAGGTCAATATTTGCGTCATGAAAATCTACAAGCTCCTCTGACCTCGGAAGGAAGCGAATGGGCTGCTATGCTCGAGGCAAATAACTGCTTGCGCGATTATGCGCATATAGTGAAACAGGATTTTAATTTATCCTTACTACAGTCTCATGCAAAATTAGTTACTGTTGTGGAAAATGTTTTCGCAGAAGCCTATCGAGGTTTAGTCGAGCATTTTATAATGGTTTCGATCTCTCTACCGTCGTTTGCGTCTCTCGTATCTTCCCAGATTCTAACGAGCAACGGAAATCTCTTATTAGCTATGAGTGATGCTGATAGCAAAATTTTGAAACTTTTTAATATCGAATATTCATCTGTAGAACCTGCATCTCTTGCTTCAAAAATGGTTACGATAGATGTAAATTATAAGCAAGGTTAGTACAGCACTTCATTCTGTTTACAAATATTGAAATTATCTTCTCCATTACAGGATGTAAAAATATAATTTTTCTGTATGTCTTTAGGAGAAAGCACGGATACTGTGATAGTGGATTTACAATTTTACTCACAAGATTATCTTAGTTTACTGATATTAAACAAACAAACTCATGCATCGTCTCTCGTACAAGTGCCATTGCATAATATATCTACTCTGTATCAAGACAATACGGTGACTTTGGCCGATATCATTAGTGCAACGTGGCCAAAACCGTTTCAAGGAATATCCGCGAGACGACTAGCGGTCAGCGGTCCTCGAAAAGTAGCTGCCATTTTAAACGAAAATAATAGAAAGATCCGTTTACTCGAGACTGAAGCAGAACCCGAAGATGAAGAGGATGATGAGGAAGAGGAAGCACGACTTTTAGAAAATATGATGGATACTACGCCCAGCACACATTTCTCTGGAGAAAGAAACGAATCCTAGTCTTATCTTAAATAAACCCTAATAATACTCTTATTAAAAAAAATATTCTTATAATTAACTTATGTATATAAAATTAATAGATAAATTTTTATATAACGAAAAATATATAGATTATAGATAGATAATATATAGATTAATTTTATATATATATAACAAAAACGAAATATATATTATCTATATAATAATATAATTATATATATTGTGTATATATATAATTACAACAAATACTGTAGATAATATATTATTTCGTTTTTTCGGTTTTACTTCTTAAATGATAGTTTGAGATCAAAATGTGTGCGTGTGTATATATATATATATAAACAGAAAATTTACATTTTTGGCTTTTACATAAAAAAAACCATATATAATTAGTTATCCAAAAATAATAACTAATGATAACGCGTTATTTGCTAATCTTGATTTTTACTATACTGGTAATACTATTTGTACTAAATACCACAGTGTGCAGTAACAATTTAAATTTTTCATATAAAATTTTGTAGCTTTCACAAAATCCGCATGCAATATGCAACTGTTCTTATATATTACTTTGCATGTATTTTTTGAAGTATAATAGTAATAGGGAAATAATTAGGTATTCTTTTACTTATGCTTATGTTTATTTATTAATTGTTGCGACGGAAGAGAGTCATCAAACTTGAAAATTTAATAAAAATATTCACAGTGAGCATTCTTTCTTGCTGTCTCGTACGTACTAATTCATTCTATCTTTCATTCTTTTACTTTCTCGCTTAGTCTTTCTCTCTTACACATTCATTTCCGTTCATACATACGTCTGTCTCTGTTGCCTGCATGGCCGTAACATTAGCTGCTTATAGAAAATGCAACGGTGATTGACTTTTACAAAACATGATCCGCTGATGTAGATTTAAAAGTATACTCGTCTTCAATGACGCTGAAAAGTCATACCGTTGTTTCTGAACGCAGCCATTCATGAGCTTATCCGCAGGTATGGATCAATTTTTTTACCATTATGCCGATTTTCGGCATCTGGTATACGTGTAGAATTATGTATGAAAGTGTATGGTTGTGTATGGGTGTTACTTGGCTATGTCTGTGGTACGATGTATATGTATATATACACATTCAATTCTTAATAATTATTATAATAACAACAATAATTAATTAATACGAATAGAAAATCATTTTACGTTGAATGACTTAGTTTGCTGCATATTAAAACTTCTGTTCCCTCATTTACGTCATATTTAATTATAACATTAAAAATGAGAAATATGATTTTTTTTCTTGTAAATATATATATATATATATATATATATATATATATATATATATATATATATAATAGAATAGTTTCTTTCATTATTTGCTTGCAACGATATATATAAGTAATTCTAAATCTGCATAAGTTGTCATGTATTTTCATTGACTATGTAAAACATGCAAATAAAATATATGTGCGTTTACTAATGCAAGTTGATAAAAAGGGAGTTTTCGATACATTAGATATATATACCATCGAAATGCAAGTAATGATATGTGAAAAAAATTTATAACTTATTTCGGCTTTCGTATTTTGTATATATTACAAGAAAAATATTCATTTCTCGCTTCTAACATTCAATATGACTAACAAGAAAACAAAAGATTTAATTCGTCAGTAGTACTTCATAAGCAATGAAGTTCAGTTCAACGATGTTGTCGATTGTTAGCATGCGTGTGCGATCAAACGAGGCCTTTCTCTCGATTACGGTAATTTTTGTTCAGCTCCGATAAAAAAAAAAAAAATTCTCGCGGGAGAGCTTTCGAGATCTTTGCGTTTTTTTAGCTAGCAATTCCTGCTCGATCGGAGCTGCCGATTACAATACACAAAATTGTAACCTTTATTTTGCATAATTTCACTCGTTAAAGATCGATAACAGCGTTGTGTTTTGTGTGTAGTGGACCAACATACACAATTTTATTATTCAATATTACATTTAGTCCAAAATGACGACCATATCTTCACCACGCACTGTTCTTTGAAGATGAGGCGGATGTAGAGGGATCGACAATCTGCGCCATGGCTTACGCGCTGCTCTTCGTAACTCCACCGAGGCCAAAGTTCTTCTAACTCGTCTGCAATTTGATAAATCACAAGAATCAATACATGCACCAAATGCGCTGTATTGTATATTTGTAATTATTAAAGTCCATTAAAAAAGTTAAAGTTCACGGATAAAACTTTTATATATTACAAAATTTTTATAATTATTTTCTCAGTAATTAAACAATAATATAATCAAGTAAGTCAAAAATAATGTATAATGTCCTTTCTGAATTCATATTTAAATTTATTATTAGATATGTGTATTTGTACAACGTATGTATGTATGAATCCGAAAAACTATAAGTCAGTATGCAAAACTTTTGCCTTGTGAGTCATTTCGAAGCGAGTCCGAGCAATTATACGTCAATATGCAATCCTTTTGTCTTGTGAGTTATTTCGAAGCGAGTCCGAAAAACTATATGTCAGTATGCAAAACTTGTTTTGTGAGTCATTTTAAAGCAGTAAACCTAAATAAATGTAAGCAAAAATAAGTAAATTAAATAAATAAATAAATAAATAAATAAATAAATAAATAAATAAATATATATATATATATATATATATATATATATTATATTATATTATATTACACATTATAGTTTTACTTTGTTACTTTAATTTATACTAACTTGATCTGTTCGGTGGCGCGAAAATATACATCATCAGGCGCATCCATCCACGATATAACTTGTTTACGTGCATTACTTCTAGACAACGGTACACCATGGGGTAGCGTATGTGGATGAGTAGCTCTGCCGTTGAGAGGTGGTGCGAGAGGAAGAACAGCGGGCGCAGGATGTTCTAGCGTGTGTTTCGGATGCAATTGTTGTGCATGATGAATCCTCTTTGCGGGAGGTCCACCGGGAGGAAGTGTCGCATTTAGAGCGATACCTTAAAGGAAATAAAGACGTTAGATTTAAAAAGAATTAATTTAACTTGCGAGGTATTTTCGCGATATTAATATTCTTTCAAAATATCACTTTTTAAAATTATTTAATGTGTAGATACTTATATACGCTTATGAAAATCCTATATAGCCGTCGCAGAAAATCGCATTTTTAGCTAACGTTTAGACAAAATAATTATTTTAAAAAATTTAATAATACATAATATATAATATACTTATTAAGATATATATATAAAATTTTTCTTTCTTTAATAATACTTATAATTTATATATCATAAATAGGAGAAAGTATAAGATGACAAATTGTTCTTTCTCTGAGACCATTAATTTTTATTGTTATTTATCAATATCTAATCATCTCTTTATCAAGTGTCTATAAACTTATTTTTTATAATAAAAGACAAACATAAAATATTACATACACGCTATATGATAAATTTCATTTTCAATTATATGAATGTGATTGGGAGCCACATTTCCTTAGAAAAATTGTTACAATATTTTACAATTATATTTGCTAACTGAAATCTTATAGTTTCAAATACTCTCTTAAAAAAAATTATATCTCATCGCGATATCAATTATTATCACACGCAATTATTAAATTTGAATTTTACCTTTATCCCAATCCACATCCGAATAGAAGCCGATAAAAAAAAACAAAATTCAATTCACTACGATTCGAAATTGTACGACCTAATAGACTACCCTAACAGACAATGCGCATCAGATTGAAAAACTTACCATCTGAACCATTGATTTCGTCAAAGGGTCTTGTGCGTTTCAAGATATTCTGTTGAGTCGACATGACTGGTTGCGGTTGGGGTGGCGTCAACGTGAGCCTATCCACTTCGGGTTTATTCGGCACTCTCTCGTATAAAAGACTGCCGTCTATACAGTAGTAAAAATTTCTTATATATACATATACATACACACACATACACACATACACATATATACACAGTAATTTTATAAAAATAAAATTCGACATAAAATTATATCCCCTTCGAAGTCAATTTTTTTATTTAAAACTTTTTTTAATTACCAGATACATGCATACATCGTTTAAAATGAAAACGCTCTTTATGTGCATGTATAAATATAAAATGTTTGTTATGTACCAGGCGCCTTTGGCGGACGTGGAAACGAAACCCGGTCGGGCTGCTTGCGTTGTGCCGGGGTGGTCAGCATCAGCCAGTCCCAGTCGCCGGGCAGCTGTGGTTCAGGATTCAGATCGCCCAGGCGTGAAGCGATGTCTGTTACACGCGGACGCGGCCGAGGTCGTACAGCGCGCGCCAGAATACGGAGTTCCGCGGGACTTTTGGAGGCCAACTGGACACAAAAATGTCGCAACGACATTGTATTTACTGGTTGATGTGGCGCTCGCGCGGCATGACGTGTTCGCAATTGCGCAGGACAGAGTCGTCGTGCGGCGCGGGCTAATAGGGAGGTGCGCAAGTAGAATGCGGATCGAGTTTTCATAACTGGTCGTGGTGATCCACTTCCGCCACCGCCGCTTCCGGCAGCGCCACGCAAATCCACTCCGTGCGTGCTCGCATAGTGACGACTCAAATGGGCCTTCAATTTAAACTCCTTGCCACAAGTGGGAACATTGCATCGATGCGGCCTGTGTGCGCCGCTGATACCCTTGCTCTCTTCGTCCGAACCTGCGCCAGTACGTTTTCTCTCAAGATCGACATCGTCGATGCGCGATGGCACCTGTGATTCAAAATAATAAAACAGGAATATGAAATATACTTGTACTGGTGTATTAAATGCAAGTTATTGAAACAATCGTATAACCTTAAGTCCTCCATATTTCTTCCAGTACGTCCAACAAGGTTGACAAAGACGATACTGCATATGCGATGGTCCCCACGCATACCACTGCGGACTCTGTAAGCCCTGACAGCCTTCGCACGGTTTTCCACTGACTCCGACCATAAGTATCCCAGAATTGTCGGCCACCATGCTACCGTTACTGTTACCATTCAAAATGTTGGTTGGCTTTCCGTTACTATTGCTGTTGCTATTGCCCAGAGGTACGATTGTGGCCGTAGAAGGTGCAGTAGTCGATGCAGGAGTCTTATTATAATTTGGTATGTAAACTTGCTTCAGTTTACTTTCCGCTTCTACAGCCTTCACTCTTTTCTGTTGAACATATCGATCCGTCGTTTTCCACATGTAATAATATTCGATTACATTCTTCAGCGTTTTCCATGGTAACTGAAAAATATACGAAATACATATTAGTGAACTTGTTCGAATACAGTTGGGATTCATCTATTAATTGTGTACTTACAAAGTCCGTTCGTATATCAGCAAAATCCTTTCCGTATTTATCAAGCGCTTCTTCGAACAGATTTGCTTCGGACGCGCTCCATTCTTCCATCTCGTCTCGACATAGTACCGGACCGGTACTAGGTACTAGAGATGCTAAGGCATTCGACAAATCATAGCCGTGCAGATGTAAGGTATCCATCGCATGAAACTGTAATGCAATTCACAAAAAACTTAATAAAATTTGAAACATGAGAAATTAATTTTGTATACTTTCAGAAAGCGCATGGATATCTTGATAAGAAATGAAGTATAAATTCTTACTAGAGTAATGTCTCTAGATGCAGCAGCTGCAGACATGTGCAAAGAGGGCTGCTTGATGGAGGACGAACAGTCCAAGGCTCTCGCAAAAGTACCTACTGATCTACTAATCACAAGGAATTGATCAATCTGACGGTCCGTCAAATTGTGTCTCGGAGTCCAAACCAAAGTTTCCAGATCTTGTAACTTACGAGAATCCGCTTCTTTTTCTGCGGCCGTTAATACCGCCGGTATGTCTATCGCTTGATATCTACTACCTACTCTAATTTCACCTATAACAACAGATATAATTTCATTAATCTCTGAGTTATTTGTAGGATATATAATATTACATTAATAGAAAAAAAAATTAATTGAATATTTATTTTGATACTTTGATTTACCTTTATCAGCAAGCAAAGTACGCTGAGCAGGATCAAATACTAAACAGTAAAAAAATGAATCCTCCTTGTTTAAATAGCTCAACAAGGATTCGGTTTCGTTCAATAATGTTACGCAGCATTTGCCCCGAATATGCGTAGCAGGCATGGTCTCCACTTGTCGCGATAAAAACAATTCTCTGTGTTTCATTTGGTGACGTTGCTTGGTATTTAATTCCGTTACTCCACCAGGAACACTGTCCTCCATCCCTACATCATAAGAAATTGAAGTAATATTTGTGTTCAATGATACTATAAAATGAAATATAATCATTTGTTGTACGAATTGATTTAAAAAGTTGAAATTGCAAAAAAAATTATTAATAATAAAATAAAATTGAAAAAGCTGAATATAATAAAATAAAAATAATATAATATTTAATTTTTTATGCAAATAATTTTGAAATTTTCATAAACGTTTTCTTTCTAAATATATAGAAGACTTTCTCGTTTAAATAAAAGAGATCAATTATTTGATAAAAATTATTTAGAGAAAAACAAATATACCATAATAATGAAAGAGGTATATACTGTATGATATACATAAAGTTATCATTTTTTTCTCGCTTATGCTTTTCTACTAATCGTTACATTATTTGTAATAAAATTAGTATCAAGTAAAAATTAATTTTTCGTATTTCCTCAACGTCATTTTTTCGGTTAACCGAAAAAAAATCCTAGAGGTAACATTATCTTTTCAATTAATCTTTTATTCATCCGATTATTTCGTTCTAAGTTAAAGTCATGAAGTAAATGAAACGCGAAGATCGGTTACGGTACAGAATCATTCAAAACTCGAGTAATATTAAACCAAAAAAAGGAAATATCAGCAAGAGCGGGCAACATAAAGACAAATGAAGAATAATATACAAGGCAAAAACAATAATCTGCAACGGAAAAGCGATTAACTATCGATAGAGAATTACGTCATTTAGAGAAGCCTCAGATTACTAAAGTGTCATCGTATATGATGCGGCGGGATTTTTTCTTTAAATCTGTGTAAATGATATGTGAATGACAGTGAGAATGAAGATGTACCATGTCGGATTGATAATTAATTAACTTGATAAATGGATATATTTGAAGCTAATGAATAGAAAAGATCAAGGTACTGATATTGAGACAAATGTATGATAATCTAATAACGCAATAATAAACAGATGGATAAGGTATTTATATGAATGATATATGAATATGAATGATTTGTACATGTATGGGCACTTTTGTGAGAAAATCGCCGAACCCCTTGTCAATTAACTTAAAAAGAAAAAGGAGCCCGGTTTATGCCCAATTTATTGTCTCTTTGGCCTTACAGTGAAACTTGCCTTAACTCGCGGTACACACCAAGATTACAAAGAATTTTTTTTCTTAAATCCCGCCGCTATGATCAGTAGCCTTATATCGTCACTGGCTTCTATACAAGATTAATGAGATAATCAAAAGATGCAAATCGTATACCGTTTATCGATGAATCTATGCCTCTGCAGTAATAAACGTATATACTTATGTTTTTATTTCTCATAAAACATGTGCAACTCTTAATTTTATTAATAAAATTATATTTTCTTATATATATGTAATAAATCTTACAATTATATAAAATAATATAAAATTATATAATTATATTTAAAAACTATTTTAACAAATTAATATTAATATCAATTAAGATATTATTAAGATATTATTAAGATTAAAAATATAAAATAAAAATATGACATAAAAATCAATCAAGTATTTTTACTCAAAAACACCTTTAATTTTAGAGTGTGAAATATATAGAATGTGAAATAGAAATACAATATAAAATTATATCCACAGAAATAAATAATTACATTATTCAATAAAGAATGTAGAAAAATTAATTTTAGTATAATTAAGTTAGTACATTATATATATATATATATATATATATATATATATATATATATAATGTACTAACTTAATTATACTAAAATTAATTTTTCTACATTCTTTATTGAATAATGTAATTATTTATTTCTGTGGATATAATTTTATATTGTATATATGTGAAATATACAAACTTAATATATTACATGCATAAATAAACCTATTTATATGTTTTGAAATGATATTTTCGATTGATTATTTTGCAGATATAAA
The DNA here is from genome assembly GCF_003227725.1 of Camponotus floridanus. Lineage (NCBI taxonomy): Eukaryota > Metazoa > Arthropoda > Insecta > Hymenoptera > Formicidae > Camponotus > Camponotus floridanus. Next base: position 283,917 of record NW_020229246.1, read on the forward strand.
GCTCGATTAGATTCATCGGTAATGGTCATCTTTTGATGAGTCTACTCTCACTCACCATGGGGCTCTTGGGCCTCCGATAATGGGGCCTTCAGCCAGCCCCCTTTCCCGCCCCCTTTGATCATCACTTTGGGCCCAATCCCATCTTTACTAGTCATTTCCTTAGTAGTGTCAGGGTTCTCGAGTTTCTGATTCTGCGTGCTCGCAGGGGATTCTGACCTCTGCTGCTCCGCGCTTGCCACTGGAATTTTCATTACAAGAAACCCACTCTACGTATTTCTCGTTTTCTAATCTTGTACACAATAGAACGCTTCAAGATATATGTATACGACTGTATACTAACCGCTATACCTTACACCCCGTAAGAAAAACACGAGGAATCCTTCAATCTCTTTACTCCGTTCTTTACCTCATTAACTTATATATCAACTTAAGGGACAAAATCTTCAAAAATCGTCAAATGTATTCCCTCGTCAAATACAATTAAGGATCGCGTATTACAATTAGATTCATCATAATTTTCATTATCTTAGACAATTTTATACATTCGCGTTTCTATTTATTCATTCATAGTCCCGCGTCGTATATTTTCACATTCGCGACATATCAGATCAATACCTCACCACGTTGACCGTTACTCCGCGAGAGCGTGGATCAAAATACCCTCCTCCCATGCATCGATTATTCATTTCGCATTTCAGACGGAACATAATACGACGGAGTAAGTACTCCGTGTAATTATTAGCGCGCGTGCATTTTCGGTTCGACCTCTCTCTTTCTCTCTCTCTCTCTGTCTTTCTCTATCCGTGTGTTGTTCCCGGTCCTTATACGCAAAATAAAGTGGAAATCATCCAACGCGCGGTTTTCACATCCGCGGGCGCTGGTCGATCGCGAAGGGTAAAACGAGGTAAAAATTATTATTACAGTCGGTCGAACTTTCGGCCGGCGTCTAATTAGCCGCTGATTTTTCTTTCTTTTTTTTTTTGTGATCCATCCACGAAAACCCGTATAGAGCGGCGAGAGTATGGACTAAAACCAATTTCTGTACAAAGCAGCCCTTTTTCTTTGACCCCACCTCCCCCCCCCGCCCCCCCCACTCTCATTCCCGTTTGTAATCGCACGCGGGCACACCCGGGTGTGCAATAGCGCCCGTGGTGCATGGTGTATCGACTTCCGCGAAAGACAAAGGAAAAGCGTATATTCTTTTTTTCGCGAAAATTCGAGATACCCGGAGTGCGAGAAAGAGAGAGAGAGAGAGAGAGAGAGAGAGAGAAAGAGAGAGAGACAGAGAGAGAAAGAGAGAATACGGCGGAAAGGAGGAAGGAAGGAAAGGGAAGGGGGAGAAGGGAGAAACCCAATTCGGAGCAAATACCGTTGGACGGACGCATACATGGACGACGAGCCGTTACATATACACACGAATAAGACACAGACAAAGAGAGAGAGAAAGAGAGAGAGAGAGAGAGAGTGAGAGAGACATGCACATATACACGGCGCGCGAAAGACGAGGGGAAGGGAGAAGCGGAACGGGGGCTTCGGCAAGGGGGACGAACGTAGGGGGAGAGTGGTAGCGAATGCTTAAAACGAAGATGGCTAGTAGGGCCCACCATTTTCGCCCGGGCACACACGTACACACACGTGCGTCGATGTCTATGTGTGTGAGAAATACACGTAACATATACCCAAGCAACCCCTGCGTCAGCCATCCATTTAGTTGAGGGTGGTGGGTGGGTCGGGTGGGTGTAGGGGGGAAGAGGGAGGAGGGGGGAGGGGGCGATGGGAGGTAGATGGAGATGGAGGAGGATGAAGAGGTGGAAAAGGGGGACCTAGCGGGTGCACCAGCGTCCCCCTCGTCCACCCCCTGCCCCCTTTTCCTCCCCCCCTCCAGGCAGATCGATACAACCCCCGTCTCTCACAACCCGCCCAACCACCCCCGCAACTTTACTTATTATACATTCCCACCCCAAATCCCCGCGTCTCATTATCTTTGTCATTGCGAAGGAAAAATCGAGAAAGCCCCGGAATAACGTATAACTGTGTATACATAGCGCGTGCTATAGCGGAGAAACAGAAATATGCGTGTGCGTGCGTGTGTATACGTTTCCCGTAATCGTTTTTTTTTTTTACCTCTCTTTTTTTCCTTTCGGAGAAACGTATCGATGCCCGGCGACGTAAACGAATCGTTTCGCGGTATGAAACCGACCACGCGCCTTCTCGCGCGAAATTCTCTAAAAGCGTATCTATATCCCCAAGAGATTCCCATCAATCAATGGAAGAGGAAAGAACATTTTCAATGTTTCCTTTATAATATCCAGAGGGAAATATCTCTCCTCGGATCTTCCCTCGGCAAATGACCTAAGATGCGTGATTACAGCCGTTACGCGATGACAATTACAAAGGTGATAACGCCACGCATGGCTCTTCCCGCTGCGAGTCGCGTTACACGCGGTGTCGGCCGATCTCTCTCTCTTTCTCTCTCTTTCTTTCTCTCTCTCTCTCTTGACTTTTCATCGTCAACTATGTCCGTATCGCGAGAGGTGTCTCTCGTCAAATAATGATTGCTAAAGCGGAGAAAATCGATATCGTCTGGAAATTGCAAACAGAATCTTCCATGTTGGGAGATGAAATTCGTGTATTCGCGGATGAATTTTCCTCACCTATGAACAGATATCGATTTGCTGCACGTTGGCGAGGTTAAAACTGACTCGTCCTTTACTCTTATACTTTACGATAATTCACAGTCTCGCTCGTATCGTTGAATTTTCGCGTACGTTAAAAAATTGTTCAGTTTCGTAAACGGTTATCGCAAGCTTTACAGTATTAGACGAAGAAGAATAAAATGTCTAATACATACATGTCATTCGCTTCTTTTCCTCATGTTATACTAATAATAAGAAAACTATTTTGATGTATTATGTTAGTAATGTGTTAGTATACTATTTGAGATCGGAGTCATAAAACGTTCATCAGAATAGATCTTCGAGGTAGTTTGTTTTTTAGCTACAATTATACGAAAAGGGAAGCGTTATATTCTTTTATATTTTAGCTACAACTGTACGAAAAGGGAAGCGTTATATTTTTTGCGCAAAAACGTGTATGAGATGATAGAGAAAATTTGAATAATTCTATTCTAACACCGAGACTCGAACACGCATAATCTTCCCATACATTTACAAATATTTACGATAACATGTAGTTTGCGCGCGTAGACGTATGCTACTTACATTGATGTTTGTCCGCAAGCATAACTAAGGTAGAAGGCAAATCCCTCCGCCTGAAGAAGCACATGACTTTTGCTTCCACATTTCCATTTGCGGTCTGAAAAACAGGAAACAGATGTTAAAAGGTTAAAAAATATATGTTTTGGGCCTATCGTATTAATAATAATACATATGTATATTTATATATTGACGATTAATTTAAATGAGGCAATTAAGATTTATATAAAGAAGATGAATTTACATAAGATGTATAGACGAACACGGAATAATTCTCGTTCTCGTATCTTTTCAATGAAATGCTATGCTCCGGCTTAATTCTTACCTTATTTAATTCTTCTATCCTTCTAATCTGGTACGGTGATGAGGTGGAAGTCTCGAAATACACATAATCTAAAAATTAGCAAGCGATTAATGATCTGTAAAAATAACAAGAATTATATAAGAATCAAGAATTATTATATATGTGTGTGTGTGTGTGTGTCTCAGAAATTTTAATTATCTTACGAAGATCTCTAAAAAAAAGAATATAAATCTTCTCTTTTTCCTTTAAAATTAAATATACTTATATAGAATATCCTTTAAAATTAAATATATTTGAGATGTGTCTCAAAACTCAAGTGTCCTTGTATAATAGATTCTTTCGAAATTTTGCCAATTTTTCCTTAGTAAAAATATCTAATTTCCTTATCAATAATTTTCATAGGCGTTAATTTTAGCAATTAAAAAGATCTTGCGAATTAGAGCTTTCTGCAAGTTAAATCTTGAAGAACCAAATAAATGATAGAATTAAGATTTTATATTAAAAAATTCCAGATAAAGCTGTTTAAACAAAATTTAATATATTCAGTTACAATATATATATAAATTATATCTTTATTGCTTTTAAATTTTTCGCATTTGATTTGGATTTCGCATTTGGATGAGGTGCTATCCTTTCATTTCTTTCGGCAAAAGCAAATGCCGATGATATCTCCGCTCGTCTCTTTTCTCGATTTTATATCGACAGCAATATGGACATCTAATGGAAATTTAACTTCCGGCTTTAACACGTAGCGATCAGGAATTTTTTTCTAAATTTCTAGAAAGATTATTGTTCGATGAAATACTTTGAAATACATCTTAAAGACACGTGTAACATGTCTGAGACCATTTAACAGTCTTTTTAATGATAGATTTTTTTTAGCAATTGGACCAATTTAATTCTTTAAAAAAAAAACATTGAAAATTCATCTTTGAAATTTTTTAGTTTTTCGCATTATATATAAATAAATAAATAAGTAAATATATATATATATACACATATATAAAAAAATTGAAAAGTCGTAATAAAGATTTCTCATTGATTTTTCCATAAACTTTTCCATAAACAAAATGAAAATATTGGTCAATTTGGCTAAGAAATTCATCTAAGAAGATTAGCTAAGAAGATTATTCGATCCTTTCGGACGTTGCAGGCGTTTTTATGTACTTGAAGTGTTTCGCCGAACAAGCAATCTTTCGCGAAAGAAAAGGAATTTTCCGAACGTCACGTGTTAAAACCGGAAATGAAAATTTCCGTTAGGCCTTTACATGGTTGTTTGCCGGTTAATACAAAATCGAAAGAGAAGCAGCGGGCGGCATCGATTCTTTATCACCAAAAGAAAAACCGTCGCGCGCGCATACGACAGCTCATTCAAATACATCGATACGACTAGAATAGAGAGACGATTCTAATACAGTGTGTATCGCCGGGATCCAATTTTGATCCGCGCGAGATTTGTCGCGCAAGAAATTAGCGTGACCTGGACGTGAGAGAGGACGGGTGTGCGGGTGTATGGGGGAGGGAGAAGGCGGAGGGGGAGGAAAAGGGGGAGGATAGGGAAGAGAGAAGAGGAAGAATGGAGGAGCCGGGCGGGAAAGGGGGAGGAAAAGCCGGAGCGCGTAGGTATAGGACGTTAACAGAGGGGGGGACAGGGAGGCAGGGGGAACGAAAGGGGGAACAAGGGGGGAGTGGAGGGTACGAGGGAGATCCAGATGAAGAGTGGAAAGAAGAGAGGGAGCGCGCAGGGGGGAACGCAGGGGGAGAGAGAAAGAGAGAGAGAGAGCGGTGGAACCAAAAAGAGGGGGAAGAACGCGCCGCGCGGAGGGTATAGGGGACGCCATTGCGATGCCATTTGCAAACATTAATTTCTCGGAGTTAATTAAACCGCCGCTATCTCTCTCTCTCTCTGTCCCTCCCTCCCTCCCTCTCTCTCTCTCGTTTTCTCTCTCTCTCTCTCTCTCTCTCTCGGACTACTCGCGGGGAAGCGTCGTTCGGCAAAGCGGAATGCAATGCGGTTTTACTTTACCTCCCACCCGGTACATGTTGGCCGTCATGTTGCTGGCGTCCTGCGTGGACCCGAGAGCGAAATTGGCGTTCTCGTGGTTACCGTGGCCCTCGTGGTATTCGGCCGGCATCGGCATCAAGGCTTCTCGTCCTCCGCAACGTGTTACAATCTCACGATCCGCCGCCGCCGCCGATCGGCGGCACTCTGTCTCTATCTCTATCTCTCTCTCTCGTTCGTTCTCTCACTCTCTCTCTTTCTCTGCTCTATCTCTCTATCTCCTTCTCTCAATATAGTCCCGCACGTCGCTCGCTATCTCGGACAGTCAACACCTCACAGTGTAATCACTCCATCGTGTTTGTCCATATTGTCGATTTAAACTTTCACTCCGTTCCGTATCTCGCCGCTTCTGCGTCCTCTGTCCAACTGTGCTGTACCCCTCGGGGTTTTCGCTCTTTCTATTTGCCCCGTGTCTCTGTCCTTCTCTATTTCTGTTTCTCTCTCTCTCTCTCTTCCCTCTTCCTCCCTCCCACAGCAGATTCGCACGGTCTCGCTCCGATGTGTCTCTCCTTCGAACGCAATATATACGCACTACTACGAACGAGTTTACGCTCGCGACTGTTAGTTACAATGTACTCCTCAGGTATACCGTTTTCTCCGCGTTCGCAGTCTGATTTATGATCGGTGCTCGGCAACAATGAGCGGCGCGCAGCGCGCGCGCGCACCGGAAGTGAGGGGAGAAAAAAAAAGGAATCCCAAACCGTACAGCACGTACAGGTAGCAATTGGAAGATCGCCACCACACGTGTCCGTTAACGGGGCACCGATTAACACCGTCGGCGGCTCTGACCGCTGCCTCCGACACGGCCCGCCATTTTCGTTTCGGCGAGCCGCTAAGAGCGCACCACCGAGAGAGCGGCCGGACGGGACGGACACGTCGTCCCTCGCCGCCGATTTCCCGACTCGAGAGAACTCGACTCCGATCACTCGCTCCACTCCTCGCGCACTCGCGCTCGGACGGTCCGGTTTGCCGCGTTTGTCGGTTACGTTACGTTCCACCGCGTCCCGAGAGCGATCGCGATCGCCTCTCTTCCCGCTCGCGCGACTCCTGTGCGACTCGCGAGAAGCCAACGCACTCAGACTTCGACGAGGAGAGAGCGGAGGAGAAGAGTACATACGTATACGCGGCGTAAAACGCGCGGCACGAGCGCTACTACCGGATCTGCCGAGGATCGCGCAAAACAGGAGCATCGGTCGAGCACTGTCTAGACGAGGAACTCCAATGAGAATCGCGAACGCGAAACGGCCGGTTCTCATTGGTTCGTCATTCTTCCCGCTTGTATTTGAACTTTGACAGTTGTCTCATCGTAAACGTCAGCGATTTGAAACAGCTTTTTTCGTTAAACGTTTAAATAATAATAATATCATGAGGATTCTTTGTTTCTGTCTATATAATTTCTATATAATGCTTTAAAAATTCTTTATTAGCATCCAATTTGTAATCTTCTATTTATTCTTTATTGTATATCTTTATCTTATCATATTTATTCTTTAATGTATATAGAGAATAAATATAAGTAAAGAATAAATATAAGTAAAAAAAAAATATATATATATATATATATTTACTTATATTTATTCTTTTCTGATATATTCTAATAATATACTTTTATAAATATCTTATTTATTAATATGTCAAATATATTAGTCTTTACGTAAATAACCAGATCAGAGATAGCGCGAGATAGATGTTTCTTCTGTCTCTCTGTCTGTAAGATTCCGATATAATCACCGTTATCGTGACTTTTATTATAGAGCTTAGTTTTTAACGATTTTTATCTCATTTAAATGATATCGATTATCCACACTGTCGTATGTTTACTCTCTACATTTTTTTCTCAATCCATGATAAGACGCATGCGCGCTAATAGATTATTAAAAAAAATTACACGAATGTAATATTTTTCATAACACTTGCTGCTGTCAAGTAACCAATCAGAAACCATTCTCGATTCGATGTTTCCTAAATTAATTACAACTGTATAGATTATATAAAAATATTTCAAAATTATATTTTTATATTTTATTCGTATCTAAAATGTGTATTTTTAAATACATATTTATATGTATTATCGTTTGCTGAATAACGATAAAATAATAAAATATTCGTCTAGCAATAATATTCCACGTTTGTGTATTAGCCTTCTATTCTGCACTTCAAATTAAAAGCGGCAAATTTTAATATTATGTATCAAGCCCACTTTTGATTTTATCTTACTATAGATATACAAAATATATAAACTAAATGATGTATAATAATTGAGTTAGTTGTTATGATTTTCGAGTAATTATTGCGATAATTGCTGTAATAAATAAATAATTGGAAAGATAGATTTATTTAATATTACAAGAAAATGATTTCGTATGTATGCAGATAAATGTGTAAAATTACCGCTAACAGAGAGAGATTCTCCAGAGATTCTTAAGAGAATACAGAGAGCTGATGGTAAATGAAATAACATAGTAAGAGTAATAATAAATAGTATATGAAATATTTATATTTATACGAAATTAGTCTCTCTTTCTATACAATTGCTCTAATACGCAATCACATACTTTTCCAATTCGTTTGAATTGCTAAAGAATGCGTAAAAGTCGAATAATTAAAATTACTCATTTGTAGAACCTGTGCGAGCTTGCCTTGTTTTAAAATAAATGCCTCATGGGCGCCTGACTAATAATAAATAGAGTAAAAAATAAAATAAACATCAATTCGATGCAAACATATACATACATATGTATATATATATATATATATATATATATATATATATATATATATATACATACACACACATACATATGTATGTATTTATACTTGTATACATAACATAAAGATATATTTATTATATACATGTAATAGTGCCTTTTTTACATACATTTGTAAGAATATTTATAATTTAATTTCATGGAATTTGGATAATTATTTGTAAGGCACAACCCCACGGTCTTTACTAAAGTAATTTTGTGTACTCTCTCCGCATTATCATATAAATAACTGTATACTGTTGTGTGGATATTCTATTAGAGCCTAAATTTTTATTATGCGTTTCTATTTTTAAGAATAATTAATATGCTAGATATATAGGCAATATAATAATCTGTTCTGTACATAATCCTATGTCTTTCTTATCGATTCTTTTACATAATATAGATAATATACCATTTTTATTAATGGTAATATAATGACAGTAACATTATAAGAATAACGGGAAAATGCATAAATGAGATGCACAGATGTGCGCGTGCACAGGTTTATATGTGCACATCCTTCTTTGTCGCAATGTATAAAATAAAATGAGTAGTAACGTCGAAAAACAAAAGAATTATTAAAATATACGAATACAATATCACTAGCACATTCGTTCGCTAATACATTTTCATATTGATAATATATAGATTTACGATTGTTTTAAATAATAAAAATTCGCGCGTCGATTCCTTTAATCTTTTTTTCTTTTTTTTTTCTTTCTTCATTCACAAGTCGCGTATGGTAAAAATATGTGTAACATATACACACACATAGTAGAGTGGCATTTTTCCCATAATGTCTTTTTGTTTATTATACCACTCATAATTTGCTCTTTTTTAAAATCTTGCAATATTAATATAAAATAACTATGCCGCCATCGACAATTTATGCATTTGTATATACAAGTAGCTCTCCCAGAATCCAACTATCTGGCTTCTCGTCATACTTCTACTTACTAAGAAGATACTATTGTTTTATGAATAAAAAAATACTAATATATCGCATTGTCGTTGCACGGGCAGTGTTTGCATAGTGTTTCATCCATCGATAAGGCACCAACTCTATTGGGATCCTGAGATTCAACCCGCATGCTTCGACAGATTCAGAGGCATATCTGTAGATGACAGAGATAACTCGTGATTATATTTTATCCTATTCAATTTCTAATATTTAATAACATTCGAATGATATTGAAAAAAACATACCTGAAGGAGGTGTGAGAGTTTGTTCCCTGTAGTCTTTATAATGTGGGGATGATGGATGAGGATGTGGCGGTGCATACAATTGCATAGGAGGCGGATAGTGGACGGGAGACGGATAATGGGGTGCCATCCATAGAGGCGCCGCTCTATATGGTCCAGGAGGCAACATCGGTAATCCATAGAGCGAATGATGAACGGATGTATTGCTAGACCCAATGTAAGGATCGATTCGTACCCTCGGATAAGTGTTGGTCGATGAGTATTTTACAGGCTGCCGGTTATCTGGCTTCAGCAATGTTCTCAAGAAGCCTGGTTCGGAACTCGGTTTGTCCTCTCCCAGGATACTCGTTATACTATACGATGACAACTGTTTCGCGGAGGGAGTCGGCGGCGCACTTGTCGTGCAAACTGGTTGCGGAGTAGCTCGTCTCTTGGATGCCTGATCCTCTAGCGAGACTCTCTCCAACTCTCGAAGTATTCGTTTGCGAGGCGATACAACATTAGGATCCAGCAGACGTGACAGTTTATCGATGATCACACCCAGAACCTTGCCCGATGATGACGTGCTCGATGATGACATGCCCGATAATGACGTGCTCGATGACGACGTGCCCAATGATGATGTGCCGTTCATCAATTTCCGAGATACTTTCGTCGGATAAGCCGTCATTGATTCCGGAACGAGAATTGCAGTTGTAGGATCTAATGGACGTCTGCGTTTCTTTGCTATTAAACGAGGATGCGCGCATAGGCGAGTCTTCGGATTTCGGCGATAGTAAAAATTAAATTCCGTTGTTATCCTGCGTCGGGGATGAGTCTGTTTCCAGCAGTGATCTCTCTGCCAAGGACTCGACTGGATCGACGAATTATCATCGGAAACTGAAAACGAATATAATGTGCAGAAGTTATGTGCTATTTAAATTAATTATTTATTTTTATATAATAGTCAAAATTGAAATAAAAAAAACTTTCTTTATTATGAGAAAAACAATAATTATAATAAAATCTATTTTTTTTCTTCAATTTTTGAAAAGATATAATAAATATACAAAGAAAATAACATATGTATAAAAAAATTATGTATAATAATTATCATCATTTGCTTCAAGACTCACCACTAAGGGAAGTAGAGCTCTCCTGCCGATTTGGAATAGTGCTAGCAGGTGGCCAAAAAGTCTTCTTTGGCACAGGAAACCATGTAGTCTTCTCTCCATCCCTGCGATGAGACAGCTCCAAGATAAATTTTCCATCTTTAAAGAATTTCAAGCGGCCTCCTGGAGTCGGTGGCAAGTTATTATCGATACGTGCTTCCGTGTGATGAGCTGGCTGGGGACTTGAATTTTTACCATTTGCCTTGGCAAGGGTCGGGTGCAATGTAGACGGATCACGCGAGCACATCTCTGTCGTGCCCCTCACGTGAGCTGCGTGAGCATGACATTCTGCTGACTTTTCACGCATGCTGATACTTTACCGGTATCCATTTTCCTCCACTGGGCTTCTCATACTTTAACTTTTCAGCGTTCGACCTAACAGGACTTGCAGATCTCCTGTTGTCTTTTGCTCAGAAGATTAAATCCATGTGCTTAAAATATGGCAATACTCAGATTCGATGAAAAGTATTCTCATGTTCCAAGTTTCCTTCTCCTCTCTTCCAACAAGAGAAAGAGATTTATGATTTATAAAGTCCGAGGCACACGTATCATTGACAAGCAATTGATATTCATATCATTTAGGCAAGACATCAGAAATAAATACAAGACACAGTTGCGTGGGTTCACAGCGAATGATGGTGGCTGACAAATACACAATTTTTATTACTCAACCATAAACCGTGCCTTATATGTACTCTCTGGCAAAGCTTTGAAGAACCTCGCGATCATTCTCCTAGCGTTGCTGGCTCGATCACGGTGTCATCATCGGGGTCGCACGAGCGCTCCGGACAGAGGGGCGACATATATATATAATTTTTTGTACTCTGAAAAAATACAATGTGCAGCGACAATCAACGTATGGTGGATCGTTGAAGAGCGAGCGGATGATACTATCGGACAGCTATCGGCGACAGCGGGCAGTTGGATCGCAACAGTTCGCGCTCCAAGAAATCCGGTGGTGCATGAATGTGGCAGACACCCACCCACCCACGCACACACTGCCTTCCGCCTCTGCTCGCTATTTCGCTCGCATCGTCCGCGTCGAGCGTCGTCGCGCGTCTCTGGCGAGGTTCCTGGCGAGGACTTTGACGCGGCGAACACGACGATACGAGGACGGGCGACAGCACCAGCAGCAACAGTAGTAACAGCAACAGTCCGTAGTCAGTAGTGGTGGAGGGTATCACTCAGTCGCGCGACCCATGTGTTTCACTCGTTCACCGCGAGCGGTCCGCGCGTCCGTTCGCCGGCACTCGGGGTCAGGGGGCCAGGGTGATATCCAGCGAGCACGCCGTGGAACGCGCGTCCGTGCTTCCGCGTGATCGTCTCGCCCCCGTGCCGTCTGGAAAAAAAAGCAAGGAAACTCGCGATCGCCTCCTTGAGTCGACGGTGTCGACCCTTCACGGTGTCGACAACACTGGCGGTGGCGGTTCGCATTCCGCGCGTTCCCCGCGTCCCTCCGCTCGCGCGCTCGGTTCGACTCGACCGTGATTTACGACTCTCGACTCTCATTCCCGTGGGAGATTGCCCCGACGAGTCGATCAGCCTCGTTCATACCTCTCGTTTCTCTCCCCCGAATTCCGCGGGACGACCGTGTCGCTCTTCTTTTGGGTTTTTGACAAATGGACGTGGGAGCGTCCGGATTTTATCGGATCTCAATTTATGTCAAATCGCGAATCTCTCGTTCCGCGTGTTCCGTACAATCGCATTCCCGCTTCTCGACGCGAGATGAAAACTCGCGCGAGATTCGTATCTCGATGCGGCCTGGGTCTCTCCTTCGCACACTGTCAATCGTACGAATGAAATCCTGGACAGGATCCTGCCGTTCTTTTAACTTCAAAACGCATAACTTTGGAGATTAGACTTTTTTTATTTTGCCAAAGATGATCCAAATTTGAGATGGAAATGTTCGATAAAATTCTCTTTTAATTATAATATATTGCGCTTTTTTTACCGCGCTAGCTTTCGTCGCTCATTTATATTACGTTTGTATCTTTATTTTAGAACCTTCTTTCGTTGTATTTTGTTTGAAATGTAAAATGAATCTCTTTTGGAAAAGTATTCCAAACTGGTCGAGTGTAATATTGTTTCTATGAAAAGATCTGCTCGCCTATTTTTTAAACATATCATTCACAAATAGAGTTGCGCTATTTTATACGTTTTATATATCATAAATATTTCTACATTAGAATTTCTGTAAATATAAATAATAATGGTTGTCTCTATAAATATCATTTAGAGATTTGTAACATTAGATATAAATTAAAATCAAGATTGATACTTTTGTACAATTTTAGAACTCCATAAAAAATCTTATTCCTATTACTTTTTAATTATTGTCTTGCAGTATTCCTTTTAGTTTGCAAAATGTAGCAAATTATATAAATTTTTTGTTATATATATATTTTTATATTATTATTTAAAATAGTTAATCAATTTGTTATATATTTTTTTATATTATTATTTATATTATTATATATATTTTTATTTTTCTAATTATATTAAATGGAATTATTTCAAAGAGAATATGTTATGTAACATCTTTGATGCATTAGAGAGACATATTAAAATAGTTAATCAGATATGATTATTGAAAGAGAGACCTCCAAGGCTATTCCAAGGCTATATCATGGATGATAACATGGGATATACAATATTTTTCGTGCGTTTTATAAACAAATCTCAATGACTTCGCATCTCTAAAAATCTCAATTTATGATAATTTTTAAAAACAAAAAAATAGAAAGAATAGCTTAGTAGTATTCATCATCGTAGTAAGAATCATCGCAAAGTATCGTTTATACAAGAAACAATGATATTTTACGATTTTATATTCTTTATATTTTAATACATACACAAACAGTTTACTCATCTTTTAAAAGTAGAAAGGATATATTCGTTTAGCTCGTACTTCATACATATCAGATTAATGCTTGTCCATAGTTGTAAATCTATTGGCCATCGTTGCTTCTCGATAAATATTGTTACCGCGAAGCACCAGGCCTTGACAAGGAGATTTATGTACATCCTCGGTCGGTTCGTCATCGGCGGCTCTCACTTGTATAAGGAACATACGTCGACTTCTATCGGACAGATTCAAGTACGAACCGTGAAGCAGCAAGTAAGAAAAGACGATGATTTCGCCCTTCTTTGCCAATACGGGCTCAGCTTTCGACAAGGGATACTTCTCGGGATTGACATAATGATATGAGTCACCGGTCTTTTCATCGGTCACTCCATAATCCTTCAACGGTCCCAATTTGTGACTGCCTGGATATACCGCCAAACCACCGTTCTCCGGTGTCGTATCATCCAAGTGTAGAAACACGGCTAGCATAGTGTGCTTCTTGTGAGGAAAGTAGTGATAATCTTGGTGCATCAAGTAAGGTGCTCCTTTCTCCGGCGGTTTCACGTGTGCCTTGGTATGATGTAGCACGATATCCTCGGTATCCATGATATCTTCAAGGGCGTCTAATAAATTTGGATGCGTAATTACTCGAGTGAAAACGGCACTATGCATTTGTAGAGCGTGAATAGATTTTACCTAGCAAATATACAGAAAAATAATTTTAATAATTTATACATACATTTCATACATATTCATTTTACAGAATACAAAAAAATATATATATTATTCTCTCTTACAGTATAATCGATGTATCCAGCTATTTTCTTCATGTCATCTCCAATCCAACTAGATTCCAAGCCCGCTAGATTTTCACGATGTTTTCTCTCGAACAATTCATTATAGGCATCCGATATCTCATTCATTTCCTTTACGGAAAATACATTTGTCAACTTTATATAACCATTTTCTTGCCAAAATTGTTTTTCTTCCGGTGTTAAAAATTTCAAACTAGCCATAGTGTCAGATATGAAATTTTAGCACTCTTTAGACAAGATTTAATAATCTCTCCTTCAACATCAAGACTGAATATTGCATCTCGCACCAAATGTTAAAATATGCATTACCCCACTCCCTAGGAATAATTCTTCAGTAGAGATTATCAATTACATGAGAAAATATGCAAATTCATATGTTGATTTCATGTGACTAACATTTTATAATCTTGTTGTGAACTTGCATGATTAAGTAATATCTCTTAGATTAGCATAATAATTTGGTAAACAAATAATAATAATATAACATCTCAAGATAAAAATATTTACATTATATTTATGTATATATAAAATATCAAAGTGATTATATAAAACTTCATTTTTCTTATAAATCATCAATAACATAATTCTTATCTTATCTATCCTATATGTATATTGATCAATAAAATGTTTAATTATTATGTATAATTTTTTGTGGTCCAATTTCTTGATTACGTAACCTTTACATGCAATAAGACTTATCTTGTTTTGTTGATATGAGTAAAAATATCATATTGGTTCTTTCTGATAGCAAATGGAAATTTCTTCTATCATGACCTCAAAGTATTGTCGAGTCATATTCACGTCATTGCAATGTCATTGCATATATAGTATAAAAAATTTTAACTATATAAAATTCAAAACTATATAAATTCATTGAAATATGTTTAATACTGTTGACTTTCAATCAAATCATTTATGATACAAACAGCTATATAATATCCTAAAATGAAAAATTACCTAACATGCTCTAAAAAAATTTGAAATTCTGCTATAATTATTATTCATAAAGTTATGGTCATGTATGGAATTTAAATCCCTTTATAATTTGTTTCGACTGATACCATTGATATAAAGATTGATTAGAACTATTGTATTGTCTATATTGCACATTGTCTTCGTCTTCCAGCTGTATCTTGAATGAGTCATGATATACTGCAACAAGAGATTCACAATTACACTCTATATTCACTTGATCACTCTGGCCCAGCTTGATTCTGAAGCAACTTGTGCTTTGCTGCGTTGGCAGGATATATTGTGGTTTAGGCAAGAAAAAATCCGATGCTGAATTGCCATCATTTTTCTTTAACATGATGAACATGTTTGTCATGCTTAAAGGTATATTCATGGCTTCTTGAAACTCATCACACTCCAACAGAGACCTGTGTATAAATAAAAATTAATGTTAATCGTATTGCAATTTTTTTTATACAAGCATTCTTTTATTGCTATTGACCTCATGAGTTTTAAGAGTGGTTTTCTTGAAGAGTGCTGATATTCCTTATGCTGCTTGCTGTTGAGAATATATGAGGGAAACTCTATCGCAATACAGAGCTTTGGTGATAGTATCGTAGGTCCGAGTAGTATAGCGACTTCTTTTACATCGCAACCCTTGAGAAAGAATTGCGAGAATAATTGATCTGAAACATCCTTCAGCATACTTGACAAGGTTTTAAAGGAGACCGCGTTTCTATCTGTCGCCTTCACGCTCGTCTGAAATCTCGCTAACGCTTCATACGCGAATGGTATTTGTTGCTTTTGATATAGAATATATTTCACGAGTTCGATCACCACTTTTGTGCACGAATCATTAGTCAGCGGCTCGTCTAACATTATATCGATCTCCATTTCGCCTTTCTTATGCCTGGAAAACATTTTTGGCAAGAATTCAGAATAGAATTTCTATAGATATTTGCTTTAAAAATGCTTGTCCTCCCGCAAAAAAAAAAGTTATCAACACAGCACGCGGCGCTTTTTTTCTTTTTTGAAATAGGTTGGGGTACGATAAAGGAAAGGTTGGGTTGGATCGAACCTACTTCACTCTCTTTCTCTGATGTTGGTTGCCATGCCTAGTTAGTTACTAAATTCGGATTATTTACATTCACCGTTGAAATATATGAATTTTGAAGTTTCATAAAGAGCTGTAAGAGAGAAAAAAAGAGAGAATTTTAGATATAAAGTATAATAATGGATCTAAAGACCAAGGAAATGAAAAAGCTACTGGAATATATACAACAGCAGGTGATTAAGCTAATATTTCTATTTACATATTTAATAATTAATATATTTATTAAGACAATATTTTATTTACATAGAAAAAAAATTGAATTTTTCAGATTTACATTATCAAATTTAAAATTTATAAAAATTATAATATTAATGCATCGATTATTATATAAGAATGGAAGCTAAAATTATTTTATTTCTTTTAGATAAGCAAGCTGCATTCGTTGCTAATCAATGTTTCTGTTAATTCATCAGAAATTGTGGTTACAAAATCAACACTCGTTGAACAATTGGATTCTTTAATTCAGAGATTTAAGAATTTAGCAAGTAACGATAATTGTGATCATGAAGAAGCAAATGTGAAGCTTATTGATACAGTGACAAATTCAAAACACACTTCTGCATTAAAGGATATTGATGAGATTGTAAGTAGCAAAAAGCTCTTAATATTTTATAATATATTATTTATTTTTATTAAAATTTAAAGTTAAACTATTGTGTTTTCTAGATTAAAAATATTCAAAGCAATGATATTGATAAACATACAACAGATTTATTACTCAATAATATTACATTAGTTTTACGAACATTAGAAGATTTAGAATGTTTGCCATTGAAGCAGAGGCTTCAAGATTGTCTGGATTATGTTCTAGAAATGAGTACAGCAAATGAGATTGAGGATCTTCAAAATATAAAAGTAACAATTAATAAAACAAATTTTAATTAAATTATATCTTTTAATATTAATATTTAACATTAATATTTTTAATATCAAAAATTTGCTTTTTTAAAGGAACTTGGTACTTCAATATTAGAGGTATTGGAACCATTACAAAAATACAGAAGAAGTTTAGTATCTGCTTTCTTGTCAGAAAAGTTGACTCTTTATTCTTCTCAACTGTGCACATCATTTGAGATGCTAGTACAATTGGCTCAGGAGCAGCATCGATTAAATGCACCAATTTATGTAATAAATTATATATTTAATCTTTATTTCTTTAATGTATATATGTTTTTTTATTTAAATTGTATTTAAATTTTGTTAAATTGCATTTAAATTATTTAATCTATATATACATTGTATATGCAGGCTTGCAAAAAGTATATTTGTGGAAGAATATGTACTTGTTGTGAAATGATCTTAAACTTACTGAATGATTCAAACCCATCACTAGAAGAGGAAGCTTTCAAAAAGGAGAATCATTTTGTCTATAGGTAGAAAAAATATTTTTAATACTCTGTAATTTTTATACTTTGTAATCATTTAACTAGTTTTGATATTATGGTACATTTTGTAGAATGGATTTAGCATTAGACATTATATTAGAAATGTCAAACAAAACACATCAGGAGCAATTATCCGAATGCACAGAACTATGGTTGAGATTGGAAGATGTTTTTTCTCATGCTATGGCAATTACTCAAGTGTGTCAGTTGTACAATTTTAAAGCCATAACGGGAACATGTCAGTCTATAGTAATGGAATATGAAAAATTAAAGCAGCAATTACTATCAGAAACACCAGATTCAGCATTAAATAATTTGTTTATGCACACTTTGACCGATGCTCTTTATCGTTTAGAACGTAAAGTCAATATAGCAGTATTAACGCTCGCATTGGAGGTGTTTAGTAACCCTTATGCAGCTTTGAAAAAGCTCGTTATGACGTGTGGAAATTCGTTAAGCGCGAAAACAAGATCCAAGAATGATTTAAAAAATCTTATAGAAGACTTTGATCAGCTTTTTGATCAAACTATGCAAATTGGAATATTTGCTATTGCTTGTTGCAAGGACGTAAATCGTTAGTCATTTTTCTTTACCAAGCAAAAAATATTAATAAAATCTTTTCAAATTATTAAAATTATCTGATACAAATTTGTCTATTCCCAGGTAATAATAAAATTCGCAATTGTCTCGCCGGATTTGAATCCTTGGAAACAGAATTAATTTCTGCCATAACTTCCTTCTACTTACATCCAGATAATAAAGAAATGCGTTCTAGTGTCAAATTATTGACTACACAGTGGCAACGAGAGATGAACAAGTTTCAAACTGCTGTAAACTTCATTATAAATTCAGCTGCCTTCTGTGAAGTAAGTATTGAATACATTATAAAGAATTCTATTTTTAGAGATTTTACTTGAATATATCTTTTTTTAGATAGTTATGGACAATCTTCAAGAACGTATAACGGCAATCTCGAATTGTTTAGATAATAGACAACCAGTAACACAACTTCAAGTGCAAGGCATTGTTCAATGTGCTTCGGCTTTATCTAGCCAAGTGACAACAGTTATAAATGACATTGGTACTGAAAACATCGATCGTCACACAATAATGATGACAAGAGAATTAAAAGCTGGTAATTATGATATACTTTATTATTCTTTGAACTGTTTGATAGTTTGTCATCAAGATCACATCAAGATATATCATACATGTATTTATTACTATAGCTATATTTGAAGCCAATAAAGCTGCCAAGACTCTTCTGATTGAAAATGCGACAGAGCCTCAGCAATTGCGGGTGATAAAACGGTGTGAATTAATATTGAATGTTGTTCAAAGATTGCAACCTGCTCTATCCATGATCATGAACAGTATAATACATGAAAAATCTGTAAGAACCCAAGCAGATTCCAGCCATGGTATGATAAATAATTCTGTTTAAGCTTTGTATAGAATATAAACGCTTTGCTAATAAATGTCACATTAAATATTAAATTCTTTATATTTTGCAGGTGTAGTTTCAAATACTATTAATTTTCCACTCACAATTTATGGTTTACCGCGCGATGAAAATAGTATGGTTTACATCAGAACACCCTACACAGGTTCGTGTGAAAAGCTTAGAAATATTTCATATATCTTCTGCATATGTTTTTTTCAATTAATATAAAGTCTTATTTACGTTTTAGTAAAAGCATATAAATCGCAAGTGTCCATTCAATCGGCAAATAGCGTAATGCAAAAGCCATCAGATTTATCATGCTTGATACCCTACATAAAAAGCGGTCGCACTTTGCGCAACGAGCATTCCATCATGTATAACACACCACATAAAAATAAAAATGCAACAGAGTCAGTTGTTAAAAACGACATATCCTTTAGGAATCTTTCTAGTATTAGACAACATCTTTTTAGTAGAGATAATTTTAAAGTCAATATTAACATTGATATATCTGAAGATAGTATGGATTTAACAGGTACTGTGTATTTGAAGGAGTCATTTACAGATAGAAATTATGATTACAGTAGAAATTATTTTTTCAGCTGTCTTAGAGAAAATTAGTTTATCTTCATCGGAATATGCAACATTTCCATCTTGCAAATCCTTAAAAGAACAGAATGTATCTTCTGAAGGTGCAAATAAAGAAATTGTACCTAATGCAATCGCAAAAAAGTTATCTGGACCTACTAAACGAGAAATGAAAAATTGTGCAAATAAATCTGCAACAGAGAAGGTGGGTGATTGTGCTATATCTGGTGGCGGTGATGCATCTTTGGTCATGGAGACATGTCAAAAGCTTAATAGTGTTCAACTTTCCAATAGTAAGATTCAAACACCGACATTAGAAAAACATGAAATATAAAGGGAAGATTGCTACTTTTTTATGGAACATTAAACATTAGTACTGTAATTTTTATTAATTATAAAGAGCATTTAAGATTGCAATTATGATATATAATTTCTATTAACGTGTAAGTAAAAATAGTATAAAGAACATAAACATTATATCAATTTTATATTCTAATATATGATAATTAAATCTAACAAGATTTAAATTTAAATTGTACAAATATTGAATTTTATAAAAATTTAATTTGTGTTTATATGTGGAAGAATAAAAGATAAAAATATTTATTCAATATTC
Organism: Camponotus floridanus; assembly: GCF_003227725.1. Classification (NCBI taxonomy): domain Eukaryota; kingdom Metazoa; phylum Arthropoda; class Insecta; order Hymenoptera; family Formicidae; genus Camponotus; species Camponotus floridanus. The sequence continues at coordinate 304,360 of NW_020229246.1, forward strand.
TATATTTTCTTTTAAATTTTATCAATTTCTTGCTCAATTTAAAAGACATTATCTTGACATCAGATATTCTAATCAGTCAAAAGTACAATAAAACAACTCAAATAAGTCTTATTGTTAAACTTCTTAAATTATTGTTAAATTTTTTCATTAAACTTTAAATTAATATCTATATAATGATATGAATGATTATTTTAATTAAATAATTATATATAAATCAGTTTTAACATTATAATAAATATAATTTAATAAAAATCAATTATTAAATATATAAATTAAAAGTTTACTTAATAAAATGAGAATTATACCTTTTCAAATCACTCTCTGTGAAACAATTAAACTTATAAAATAGAACAGAAACTATATTGGAAGTTTCATGCTAGATTTTCGAATTATTTCATCTTTTCTTTCTAGCTACAATTTTCAATTGCTCTCCCAAAATTCTCATTTTTTCAATAAGAAAATGTTAAAAACACATACTTGTTTTATTCCAAAAAAAATAATTAAAAAAATATATAAGATAATTGGAATATTGGAAACATTTTTTTATGTATATTCAACAATTTCTCAATTTCCTCCCTGCATAAATATGTTCAATAAAATTCGCATGGAAGGACGAGTGTGTGAAGAGGTCAAATAAAAAGAATCCTCGGGAAATATACAGAGAAAATTCGCAAATAGTTTCATGCGGTAAATAAGTTAGTGGCAGGTGAGAGAAGGTGAACGGACTAGAGCGATAGAGAGAAAGGGAGGGAGCGAGAGAGAAGGAGAGAACGAGAGCCAGGCAATCCAATTCGCAAGTTGTTCCAAGTCAGTCCACCAAACAAAACATGGACGCCGTAGAAATAAATACGTCGGGTCCGCCGCAAAGTGAGGACGCGATCGCGTCCGCGGTGAAGATATGCCGCGTGTGCCTGCTCGACAACCCGATGATGCGCGACCTCTTCCTCGAGAGCGAGGTCGCGTCCCTCTCGATGAAAGCGATGAGCTTCACCAACGTTAAGGTTAGACATATAGCTTGGAGGTTAGATACCGACGCAAATTTAGCGATTGCTCATTATTATATTATCGTTTCCTTTTATTTCTTCCTACGATCTCCTACCGATTCCTGATCGGCTAAAAATCGAGTTTCTTGCTATTTCCTCTCGAGTACAAGTCGTATCTTGTTGAGAAAATATGACTCTTTACACCCAGTATATACTTGTAATTGTGAGACTGTAATTTGATTTTTTTTCACGTGTAACGAGGAATGTCTAGTAATAATGGATAATAGATCTTATTTTAAAGTTTGTTTGAAAAGTAATCATTTGCGAAGGATTTAGAGAAAAATGCAACATGTGTAGAAAGTCCAAAACTTTACTTAACACAAGCTTGTGCGTAGGTAATCAGTATATTCTCTCCCAATCTCTTTTTTTAATCTTTTGTGATAGAATCTTGAAGAAAATTAGTGTTGAATTTTTTATCTAACACTTCTTGACTTGAATGAGAGAACATTTTGATTCAATTCTGAAGGATACACTCGAGATATTCTCATGCTTCAAGAAACAGATTGCATTAGATATTCTCTTTTCAATTTTGTTCGCATACTTCTTAGAAATGTTAAAAGATATGGAATTCGACTAATTTGTTTCAGAATTTTTTAAAATTCTATCCCAAAAGATTAAGAGCTGTGAAGAAAGCTTAGGCAAAGACATGTTGACATAAGCTTAAGTTAAATAAAATAATTAGACTTCCCATATGTGTTACATTTTTTCTAGAGTCCTAGCAAATGGTTATTTTTTATCAGTTATTTGTATACTAAACCATGTATTTCAATTAGATGTTACCAGGTGACGGCCTACCGGCACAGGTATGCTACATGTGTGCCGACAAACTAGAGTCGGCATATGAATTTAAGTTACAAGTGGAGCAAGCTGACAGTGTCCTTAGAGATAGGTTTGTCGGAGGAATAATAAAGGAAGAATTATTTCTTAACGAGGTCGAGATACACTTAGATGATGAAAGAAATGAGGATTTAGAGGAGATGGATGCCAATTATGAATCTACTGTCACAGTTCTATCAGAAGAATCAGACGTTGATAAGAACTTTTTAAAAGAGCAATTAATGATCTTAGAACATGAGAAGTTGACAAATACAGAAGAAATGCAACAAGGTGAGTAAAATATTTAATAATCAATCAATGATATTCCAAAAAGATATTCAAAGATATAAAAAGAATATTGTTTTAATAATAAGAATAATTTAAAATTTTTCAAGTTTTCTTCTCTAATACATTGAATTTGTTTAGATCCAGAAGATAATTCAGAGGAGATTACACAAGAAATTAGTCAAAGCATTGCAGAAGAGTCTCAGCAAGAATTACTTGATACAGAAGATAATGATATGTCAAGTACTATCAAAGAATCTAGGAATCAAAAACTTTGTATGAACGAAAATATCACTTCGAGTTATATGGAGGCGATTCCAACAGAGGAACATGATTATATTATGCAGCAACAGTGTGTGTTCCCCACTGACCAATTTCCTTTGCAGGAAAGAATACAAGTGGATACACAAGTTGAACAAAGTATAGCGGAATGTCAAGAAACATTATCTGAATTAAATCAAGAGAATAACACTCAACAAATTCATAATAATCAAGTTGAACATATTCAAGAGAATCGAATTGAACAAATTGAAGAGAATCAAGCTGAACAAATTCAAGAAAACCATGTTGAACAGATTCAAGAGAATCAAGCAAATCAAATTCAAGAGAGTCAAGTGGAGCAAATTCAAGAGACTCAAGCAGAACAAATTCAAGAGAATCAATTTGAACAAAATCAAAATGAGGAGAATAAATCTTTTAATGAAGAAATATCTACCACTGATAATGAGCCGGCGATAGGACAAGATTCACCTCAAAACGAAACCAGAAGAAGTAAACGTAGATTAGCTCGTCGGACATTTGCTGAACGGGATTCCGATGAAGAGAATTATTTTGAGAATCTGAATCTCAGTTCTCGATTGAAAAAAGCACAAGCGGATAAAACGGAGAAGATTTTCTTCATGTGTTATTTGTGTGACAAACAGTTCTTGTCAAAGAATGTTCTGAAGGAGCACATGCATTCTCATGAAGAAGTAAGGAAAGCACTCTCCCTAAAGAAAACGCCGGAGAAGCCGCAAAAAGTACAGACCAACATCTCCACTACGAAGACTCCACCATCTGGAAAAAAAGCCAACAAGTGCCCTTATTGCGGTAAAGAGTATCTGTATATAATCTCGTTTACTAAGCACATTAAACAGCACGAACGTGAACGAGAGGAGGCGAAAGAAGACCCTATGCCGCTCGAAATTTCATTCCACGAAGATGAGCACAGTCTAGACTTTGATGGTAACAATTCGGACAGAGAATGTAGAAAACGAACGAGGAGAGGAAGTACAGCTGACGGAAACGACGATGTCAGCGACAACGATCAAGATAAAAGAAGAAAGCGGAATCGCGTTGAAGAATTCGCATGCGACAAATGTCCGGAAAAATTTGATACGAAACGAAGTTTGCAAAAGCATTCGCTCACACATGTTAACTTCAAGTGCAACGTATGTCACGACGAGTACGATACTCTGGTGCAATTGAGAAATCATCGAACGAAGCATGTAGTTGAAGGCGTACTTACAGAGCAGGATTTAGAAGAAGACATGAAGCAGATGATGGCTAAGAGCGATAACTACGATGACGAAGACAATAAAAACGAGGAGGAAGAGGAAGACGATAATGACGGCGAATCCGTCGAACAAGCGAAGGAATTCAAGTGTCAAAAGTGTCCAACGACATTCTCGCGTAAGAAGTTGCTATCAAAACACATGGAGACGGCACATTCTGGAGCTGGAAGCTATGATTGCAAGATATGTCGTCAACAGTTTACGCGGAAGGACCTTCTGCGCAGACACGCTGAACAGCACGCGCGAATAAAAACTTACAAATGTACTCAATGCAACAAAACTTTCGGCAACGAGCTCACTCTGAGAAATCATCTAGTCGCCACGAATCACAAGACGTTTATACATGGGCAAGAATATGATCCAAACAAGCGTATAAAGCGCGTGGCCGCAAAAGCGGCTCAGAAGATCATTGACAAGATTAAAACGGAGGATGGTCTGGAGGATTATGACGACGATAACGACAATGTCGATTACGACGCCAAATTAGACGGACATTATTACCGCCGTAAGCGTGACGCTACATCAAAGAATTGTAAGAAGGAATTAGAATGCGCGACGTGTAATAAGAGGTACAGTTCGAAGCAAGCACTGACGAAGCACATGGAACAACACGTGAAAGACGAGAAAGCGGCGGAGAAGTTGAAGAAGGCCGCTTCGGACAAGAAGGAGGCGCAAAAAACGAATACAATAGGCGATAATGATGACGACGACGATGACTCGGATTTCGAAAGCGGTCTCGATTGGCCGATGGATAGTCACGAATGTGCCACGTGCAAGAAACGCTACAGCACGAAGAAATCGTTGCTACGGCACCAGCTGCTACACGAGGAACCGAACTTCGAATGCGACATTTGCAACGTCAAGTTCTACCGTAAGGATAAGCTAAAGGCGCACTATGATAAGTGCTCCGAGAAGAATCCCGATCAGGTGAGGAAGTGCAATATATGCGGAGACAGTTTCGAGAACAATGAGATCCTGCGGGAACATCGGGCCAAACACGTCACCGAGGGTATCTTAACCGAAGAAGATTTGCGGGACATCGAACCGAAACCCGAGGATAAGAAATCGGGCGAGAAAATCGGTCGAAAGAGAAGAACCGATATCGTGGGCCTCGAATGCACCGAATGCAATAAACAGTATACCTCCAGAAAGGGTCTCTTGCGGCACATTCAAGTACACGAAGGTAAGAAATATTTGTGCGATATATGCCCGAAGAAATTTTATAGGCGGGAACATCTCAAAATCCACGTGGCCAAGCACAATATGATAAAGCCGTACAAGTGCACCCGATGCACCAAACGCTTCATCAAGGAGGAGCAGCTCAACAATCATCTGTCCAAACACGATCGTACCTTCAAGAAGAACAAGGAAACCGATAGCTCGAAGAGATTCCTCTGCGAGATCTGCAGCAAGAGTTTCACGCAGTCGACGACGCTGATAGCTCATTTGCGCGCGCACAACGGCATCAAGCCTTACGTGTGCGAGGTTTGCTCTAGACCGTTCACCACCAACGCCTATCTGAAGATGCATATGCGCACGCATACGCAAGAACGGCCGTACGTCTGTCAGTATTGTTCGCGAGCGTTCGCGCGAGCCGACACTTTGGCGAATCACTTGACATCGCATACCGGAGAGGCCAAGTATCACTGCAAATGTTGTCCGAAGAACTTCCGACGATTGAAGTCATTGAAGGAACACATGTTTATTCATACAGGTCAACGACCTTATGAGTGTCCGACTTGCGACCGCAAGTTCAACAACAACGGCAGCCGTTACGCGCACAGCAAACGTTGTAAGCAGAATCTCTTGCAGAATCAGAACCGTGCTCAGCAGATGATGCAGCAGCAGATACAGCCGCAGCCGCAACAACAGCAACAGCAACCTCAAGTGCAGATACAGGTACAGCAGCAGTCACAGGTCAGGATGCATCAGACCACGCTTGGCCAAGCGCAGGTTGTCAAAGCGCAAAACATCAAGACGATTGCTATAGCGAGGCAGGCGGAACCGGTGACTACGGTGGCCACGTCGCAGCAAGTGATGCCACAGGAGATACTGATGCCGCTCATTTTGCCGCTTACTGTCACCCTCACTGACGTAGGCGAGGAGGTGATACTACCCGAGGGTACAAAGATATTCACCACTTCTTAATCGAGCCATCATCTTCTATCCTTGGATTAAGATATAAAAAGAAAGACATACTTTTTGCGTAGCAAGATACATTGCAGAATGTACAAGTTGAACGAGTTCTGTTCTATAGCTCTCTCCGTGATCCTCCCGTTTTCATTCCCGCCCAATTTTTTCGACGCCCACGGGAAAACTGGAAGCGATGCTATATAACGTGATACGCGACCGACATTGTATGCATTATCGTGAGAATTTGCTTGCATTGAATAACAAAAAGTATGCGTGATGCTAGCTGTACTGTTAATACTAATAATTATGAATTTCCAAAAGAGAAAGAGAGAGATCATTTTTCTCAATTATGTATGAATCGTTGAAGTTTATTTTTACAACGGGTGAAGGCGTTAATAAAGTATATATATATATAAATATAAATATATATATATATATATATATATATATATATATATATAAATAATTTATCTAGAAGTTCCAAAAGATGTGTACCTTTCCATATATAATAATGCGTATTATCAAAAATGAATAAAGTAAACGTATTTGACAAATCATTATGGAAAAATAGGAAAAAGCAGACATTTTTGTCATAAATGTACATGTAATATAGAGAGATTTTTCCTTTTAAAAGACACACATGATAAAGATAAGAGAGTATAATAGCTTTTAAATATTTAAAGCTTAATGTATTAAATAATATCCATATTTTTTTCAATTAATTTGTTCTTCCAGATTTTTCTTTCTTTTTCTTTTAAATAAAAAAAGTCCATATCCAAAATACTTTATTTGCAAAAAGAATGAAGAATAGTTATAAATCTCATAATGAAATTGATATTATTTTATTTAGAAAACACAAAATTTTTTAAGTATGAATAATGAAACATATATATACATATATAATGATATATAAAATAATTTTTATATTATATTATTATCATTCTTTTTAAAAATCTTCTAAGATTTTTTTTTAAATTGGATTTGTTATACTTGCTATTTTTATTAATGCTATTTCATCAGGGTATCACATGTAATATTTCTTATGAAAAGTATCTTAAGCGATTTTATAATACCAATTCTTATATATACAAAACCAAATTGCATGAAGTTTTTATCTTTGTGAAATATTTCTTATATGCCACGTAATCAGTGTCATATAAATTTCATATATTGCTGAATAATTTTTTTTTTTCATTAAAATATATAATTTTTAAACATGCCTTTTGTCCTCCTCGCAAAATTATATAAAGATTTTAGAAATTGTAAATTTGGCAATAGATAAGTTTCATGTATAATATGCTCTTACGGCATACTCTTACACGTAATAATGATTCGTGTCTGCATAACAACTGTAAAATTAGTATGAGACTAAACGTAATATTGCGTGTATAAATACATTATATGAACATTGTTACAATATATATGTGAGATATGATTTCTTACTTAGATTTTGTTGCATAAATAAAGTATTTGTTCTAATCTTAATCGTAGTCTATGATATCGGAGTTATTAAACACTTATTGTATTAACTTTTATTGTACATATATATATGGGTTCGAGCTCTGAAATAATCATTTGTAATTTTACAATGCATTATAATCCAAAGAATAATAAATTATAAAAAATCTCGTTTAAATATTATCTACTCTTTTTTATAAATATGTTTCGATGACCAATCAAGTATAGAAATGAAAAAATATTTAGAAATTTATATACGTGTTCTGTCTTGTCTGAGGAAGATTAAAATTAAATGGATCGAATGAGGAAAATTAAATGGACTTACCGTTTCTACAAAATAATATAATAATTATAATCGAGTTAATAGTACAATTATTAAGAGCAATGCAAATGTTTTCGAGTAAAAGAGATTTGCATTTATAAAATTACAGTTAATTCAAATATTCTTTTCTCATTTTGGAGTAAAAAAGATTATTTGTTTTGTGTGTACACACATAATATGTATAAATATACAAAATATTTTATGTATCTGTATACATTTTTTTTAAATTAGATTATTGTCAAATTAAAATAATATTTAATCATTTCCAAAATATTAATCTTGATAAAATTTTATTAAATTACAAATAAATAGAGATCTTTATAATTAAGGCTCATATCTGATTTTTTTATATATAGTTACAAGTATGTGAATACAAATTTCATTCAAATAATCGATTTCTTTTTAGTAATATATAAATGTTTCAATTTTATTGAGTAATTATTAAATCAAGATGATACAAAAGATGTAAACAGTTATCAAGATATTATAAAAGGGGTGTCCAAATGATAGTCCTAATATCTTTTGATAATTTATGATAACTTTTTATGATACTCGTTTCTTTCCTTTTTTATAATTTAATTCTTTAATAAGATAGCAAATGGAAAAATTTATCTTAGCCATCTATCACCCATAGAATATTGATTCCGGATGATCCTGCATTAACTCGTCCTAACATGCCATGATCTCGTGTTTTGACTATATATAAGAAGAGTAAAAGCGTATGGAACAAATTATTACGTCCCTGGAAATAACACGTCATATAGAAATATATAAAATTATTATATAATATAAAAATTATATAAAAATATATAAGCACATGCTAAATTTTTTAGTTACCCGTTGTACTTCTTCATAATCGCTCGGAAGCGAATCGCCGGACAATGCCAGACTATAGTGCGGCGGATTCGCGGACTGACAAACTATTATCGGACCTTTGTTCCGCGGTAGTTCCATACCAGATCTCGCCATATATCTCGATGTAAACGGTCTAGCGTCCGGTTGGTCTAAGGGCGCTTCTAATTGGGTATCCATATAAGTCGAAATTAAGTGCATTATTATCTACGGGAAATATACAGAACACATGTTATAAAAAGATCGATCGAAATTTATGGAAATATATATTTAAGCTAAAGAGAAGATTTTTATATAATTTTCTATACACACCGCCGAATCAGTTGGCAAACTAGAATCCCATTCTTTGCCATTGTGAGATCCGCCACTGTTCCATTTAAATTCGCTCATAGATCCTCCCTTTGCGAGTATTTTTATTCGTTTTACTAAATACTCCTGATTGTTAGAGAGTTCCAAAAAAGGAACCAATGTGGGCAGAGTAGGAATCGCGGAGACCAGAAATGGTGCTTGCGCGAGCTTTCTCAGTCTGTCAAGTCCCACATGACCTGGTTGCGAATCACTCAAACCATGACGTACCAATGCCGCGCATATACTATCTATTTCCAAAGCCACTCGTTCCACAACCGTTTTACTAATCCACTAAAATATTATATACTTAGCAAATTTAATTCAATTATGCATAATTCGTATTCTTTTTATAACATGTAGAATCACTTAAAGTAATTCTTACCATACGAAGATTGGCAGTCCATTCATTAACTTTATTTAAATCAACTCTGTATTTTCTCCATACATCCAATGCCCCAAATGTACCTCTTGGAGAGCTTCCTTCTTCAGTACCAGGACTAGTCGCTTTTGTTTTATCTAAATAATAGTATAAAGAATATTATACTAAAATAATTTTGCATAAAGATGTGAAACAAATATAAAATATTTGATATGGAATGGATTTCCAATTTACCAATGGTAGGTGCAAGTTGATAAGTACATCTTCTTAATAATGGTGATACTTCACCAGGAGTTCGAGTAGCAGGATGAGACCAGAAGGAACTCAAGAGATTGGAAGGTTGATCAACCTTTGTAGATAATATATATTTTCTTTGCTGTTCAATTTCTTTGAGATAACTGTCTAATTCACATTCATCTTGAATAAGATCCTCATTTGTCATGCTGCTGTTTGAAGAAATGTTTAAGGATCTATACAAACCATTAGAGCTTACGGCTGATTTAGGAGATGTAGGGCTACAGTATTTAAGAAATGTCGAACAGTCCTCTTGAAAAAAAAGATAAATATAAAAAGTTATGCTTTATATATTGAAATATAAAATATAATAAAAGGTCAAATAATATTTTGCATACTAATTTCACTCAAAACTGAAGATCCAAGAGGCGTTGTACGTCTACTGAGATTTATACAAGATAAATTCAATGAAGGGCTTGGCTCTGGAGTTTTCTGCTTCTGAGGCACTTCAGTCTTGAACAGAGGATCATCTTCCGTGATTCCTAAAAGTGGTCTTTGTTTGGGGCTGAGCGCAATTGGCTTCAAACTCAAGGTCGCCCATATATATCGTATTATATGATACAAAGCGTTTAGTGCAAATATAGATGCTAGACACCATTCGATCCAATAAACTGGCTTATAAGCAGGTCCACCATATACTCTGAAAACAACATCAAACTTATTAACATCACTTCCCGTTTCATATCGCTTAAAAAAAGCAGAGAATCTTACATATCAAATATTATAATACTAAGCAACACGCTGTTGATAAAGAACCATGTGATACTGTTACGTGCTTTGGTTTGCATTTGCCTCAAATCCAGTAGTTGCTGTACTTGTGGCTTGGGTGTTAAAACTCTGCAAATGAAATATTTTAAAAGTATTTTATACAAAAATCACACGTGAACACACGATCTAACCTCATCAAATAACAAGAATGAAGTTTTTCACCTTGCATTCGGAGATATACACTTCATAGGAGAGTGAAAATTACTCATTTTAAAAAAATCTGCGCTACGTTAACGCCAAATAATTATTATCACTGTTCATTTCAACAAAATTACTAATTATTTTTCCGCATCTCAAACGCACAAAACGTGACTTCCATTTACATTCAAATGCATGTATTTTAAATTTGCTGCCAACAGTATAATTTTCTGTTATCAGTTCCTATTTCGAACGTCGATTGGTTATCGAATAGAGAATTTTTAAAATCTCGATAATTATTCCACTAAGTGTATGGGGATTTTTTCCTACGCTTTTATTTTTCATTCTATCAGAGAGAAACTTGAGAGCGGCCACCAGCCTCGACGGGCACATTTCTCGATGCTTGACGCGCCGTCTGACAAAGTGGACGTGAACTATGTCCATTACGCTCGGTAACGAAACATGGTTTGTGTCTATGATATAGGTTCATGTCCGAACTATTCAGAGATGGACAGTCATTATATGTATATTTATATTATCAGGAGAATATATTTTGCGAGAAGGTCGATGATGCGTTGATGACCTCTTTACAAATCATGTTCTCCTAATAACGCAACCGTTAAAATTTTCGAAAATTCGTATCTTATTATTTTATATTATCAGGAGAATATATTATGCGAGAAGGTCGAAGATGCGTTGATGACCTCTTTACAAATCATGTTCTCCTAATAACGCAAGCGTGAAAATTTTCGAAAATTCGTTTCTTATTATTTTATATTATCAGGAGAATATATTTTGCGAGGAGGTCGATAATGCGTTGATGACCTCTTTACAAATCATGTTCTCCTAATAACGCAAGCGCGAAAATTTTCGAAAATTCGTTTCTTATTATTTTATATTATCAGGAGAATATATTTTGCGAGGAGGTCGATGATGCGTTGATGACCTCTCTACAAATCATGATCTCCTAATAACGCAAGTGCGAAAATTTTCGAAAATTCGTTTCTTATTATTTTATATTATCAGGAGAATATATTTTGCGAGGAGGTCGATGATGCGTTGATGACCTCTTTACAAATCATGTTCTCCTAATAACGCAAGCGTGAAAATTTTCGAAAATTCGTTTCTTATTATTTTATATTATCAGGAGAATATATTTTGCGAGGAGGTCGATGATGCGTTGATGACCTCTTTACAAATCATGTTCTCCTAATAACGCAAGCGCGAAAATTTTCGAAAATTCGTTTCTTATTATTTTATATTATCAGGAGAATATATTTTGCGAGGAGGTCGTTGATGCGTTGATGACCTCTTTACAAATCATGATCTCCTAATAACGCAAACGCGAAAATTCGTTTCTTATAATTTATATGATCAGGAGAATATATCGAAAATTTTCGCGCTTGCGTTATTAGGAAAACATGATTTGTAAAGAGGTCATCAACGCATCATCGACCTCCTCGCAAAATATATTCTCCTGATAATATAAAATAATAAGAAACGAATTTTCGAAAATTTTCGCGCTTGCTTTATTAGGAGAACATGATTTGTAATGAGGTCACCAACGCATCATCGACCTCCTCGCAAAATATATTCTCCTGATCATATAAATTATAAGAAACGAATTTTCGAAAATTTTCACGTTTGCGTTATTAGGATAACATGATTTGTAAAGAGGTCATCAACGCATCATCGACCTCCTCGCACAATATATTCTCCTGATCATATAAATTATAAGAGACGAACTTTCGAAAATTTTCACATTTGCGTTATTAGGAGAACATGATTTGTAAAGAGGTCATCAACGCATCATCGACCTCCTCGCAAAATATATTCTCCTGATAATATAAAATAATAAGAAACGAATTTTCGAAAATTTTCGCGCTTGCTTTATTAGGAGAACATGATTTGTAATGAGGTCACCAACGCATCATCGACCTCCTCGCAAAATATATTCTCCTGATCATATAAATTATAAGAAACAAATTTTCGAAAATTTTCACGTTTGCGTTATTAGGAGAACATGATTTGTAAAGAGGTCATCAACGCATCATCGACCTCCTCGCACAATATATTCTCCTGATCATATAAATTATAAGAGACAAATTTTCGAAAATTTTCACATTTGCGTTATTAGGAGAACATGATTTGTAAAGAGGTCATCAACGCATCATCGACCTCCTCGCACAATATATTCTCCTGATCATATAAATTATAAGAGACGAATTTTCGAAAATTTTCACGTTTGCGTTATTAGGAGAACATGATTTGTAAAGAGGTCATCAACGCATCATCGACCTCCTCGCAAAATATATTCTCCTGATAACATAAAATAATAAGAAACGAATTTTCGAACATTTTCACGCTTGCGTTATTAGGAGAACATGATTTGTAAAGAGGTCATCAACGCATCATCGACCTCCTCGCACAATATATTCTCCTGATAATATAAAATAATAAGAAACGAATTTTCGAAAATTTTTACGCTTGCGTTATTAGGAGAACATGATTTGTAAAAAGGTCATCAACGCATCATCGACCTCCTCGCAAAATATATTCTCTTGATAATAGAAATTATAAGAAACGAATTTTCGAAAATTTTCACGCTTGCGTTATTAGGAGAACATGATTTGTAAAGAGGTCATCAACGCATCATCGACCTCCTCGCAAAATATATTCTCTTGATAATAGAAATTATAAGAAACGAATTTTCGAAAATTTTCACGCTTGCGTTATTAGGAGAACATGATTTGTAAAGAGGTCATCAACGCATCATCGACCTCCTCGCAAAATATATTCTCCTGATAATATAAATTATAAGAAACGAATTTTCGAAAATTTTCGCGCTTGCGTTATTAGGAGAACATGATTTATAAAGAGGTCATCAACGCATCATCGACCTCCTCGCAAAATATATTCTCCTGATAATATAAAATAATAAGAAACGAATTTTCGAAAATTTTCACGTTTGCGTTATTAGGAGAACATGATTTGTAAAGAGGTCTTCAACGCATCATCGACCTCCTAGCGAAATATATTCTCCTGATAATATACAATAATAAGAAACGAATTTTCTAAAATTTTCACGCTTGCGTTATTAGGAGAACATGATTTGTAAAGAGGTCATCAACGCATCATCGACTTCCTCGCAAAATATATTCTCCTGATAATATAAATTATAAGAAACGAATTTTCGAAAATTTTCGCGCTTGCGTTATTAGGAGAACATGATTTGTAAAGAGGTCATCAACGCATCATCGACCTCCTCGCAAAATATATTCTCCTGATAATATAAATTATAAGAAACGAATTTTCGAAAATTGTGACGTTTGCGTTATTAGGAGAACATGATTTGTAAAGAGGTCATCAACGCATCATCGACCTCCTAGCAAAATATATTCTCCTGATAATATAAATTATAAGAAACGAATTTTCGAAAATTGTGACGTTTGCGTTATTAGGAGAACATGATTTGTAAAGAGGTCATCAACGCATCATCGACCTCCTCGCAAAATATATTCTCCTGATAATATAAAATAATAAGAAGCGAATTTTCGAAAATTTTCGCGCTTGCGTTATTAGGAAAACATGATTTGTAAAGAGGTCATCAACGCATCATCGACCTCCTCGCAAAATATATTCTCCTGATAATATAAATTATAAGAAACGAATTTTCGAAAATTTTCGCGCTTGCGTTATTAGGAGAACATGATTTGTAAAGAGGTCATCAACGCATCATCGACCTCCTCGCAAAATATATTCTCCTGATAATATAAATTATAAGAAACGAATTTTCGAAAATTTTCGCGCTTGCGTTATTAGGAGAACATGATTTGTAAAGAGGTCATCAACGCATCATCGACCTCCTCGCAAAATATATTCTCCTGATAATATAAATTATAAGAAACGAATTTTCGAAAATTGTGACGTTTGCGTTATTAGGAGAACATGATTTGTAAAGAGGTCATCAACGCATCATCGACCTCCTCGCAAAATATATTCTCCTGATAATATAAAATAATAAGAAGCGAATTTTCGAAAATTTTCGCGCTTGCGTTATTAGGAAAACATGATTTGTAAAGAGGTCATCAACGCATCATCGACCTCCTCGCAAAATATATTCTCCTGATAATATAAAATTATAAGAAACGAATTTTCGAAAATTTTCACGTTTGCGTTATTAGGAGAACATGATTTGTAAAGAGGTCATCAACGCATCATCGACCTCCTCGCGAAATATATTCTCCTGATAATATAAAATAATAAGAAACGAATTTTCTAAAATCTTCACGCTTGCGTTATTAGGAGAACATGATTTGTAAAGTGGTCATCAACGCATCATCGACCTCCTCGCAAAATATATTCTCCTAATAATATAAATTATAAGAAACGAATTTTCGAAAATTTTCGCGCTTGCGTTATTAGGAGAACATGATTTGTAAAGAGGTCATCAACGCATCATCGACCTCCTCGCAAAATATATTCTCCTGATAATATAAATTATAAGAAACGAATTTTCGAAAATTGTGACGTTTGCGTTATTAGGAGAACATGATTTGTAAAGAGGTCATCAACGCATCATCGACCTCCTCGCAAAATATATTCTCCTGATAATATAAAATAATAAGAAGCGAATTTTCGAAAATTTTCGCGCTTGCGTTATTAGGAAAACATGATTTGTAAAGAGGTCATCAACGCATCATCGACCTCCTCGCAAAATATATTCTCCTGATAATATAAAATTATAAGAAACGAATTTTCGAAAATTTTCACGTTTGCGTTATTAGGAGAACATGATTTGTAAAGAGGTCATCAACGCATCATCGACCTCCTCGCAAAATATATTCTCCTGATAATATAAAATAATAAGAAGCGAATTTTCGAAAATTTTCGCGCTTGCGTTATTAGGAAAACATGATTTGTAAAGAGGTCATCAACGCATCATCGACCTCCTCGCAAAATATATTCTCCTGATAATATAAAATTATAAGAAACGAATTTTCGAAAATTTTCACGTTTGCGTTATTAGGAGAACATGATTTGTAAAGAGGTCATCAACGCATCATCGACCTCCTCGCGAAATATATTCTCCTGATAATATAAAATAATAAGAAACGAATTTTCTAAAATCTTCACGCTTGCGTTATTAGGAGAACATGATTTGTAAAGTGGTCATCAACGCATCATCGACCTCCTCGCAAAATATATTCTCCTAATAATATAAATTATAAGAAACGAATTTTCGAAAATTTTCGCGCTTGCGTTATTAGGAGAACATGATTTGTAAAGAGGTCATCAACGCATCATCGACCTCCTCGCAAAATATATTCTCCTGATAATATAAATTATAAGAAACGAATTTTCGAAAATTGTGACGTTTGCGTTATTAGGAGAACATGATTTGTAAAGAGGTCATCAACGCATCATCGACCTCCTCGCAAAATATATTCTCCTGATAATATAAAATAATAAGAAACGAATTTTCGAAAATTTTCACGCTTGCGTTATTAGGAGAACATGATTTGTAAAGAGGTCATCAACGCATCATCGACCTCTTTGCACAATATATTCTCCTGATCATATAAATTATAAGAAACGTATTTTCGAAAATTTTCACGTTTGCGTTATTAGGAGAACATGATTTGTAAAGAGATCATCAACGCATCATCGACCTCCTCGCAAAATATATTCTCCTGATAATATAAAATAATAAGAAACGAATTTTCGAAAATTTTCACGCTTGCGTTATTAGGAGAACATGATTTGTAAAGAGGTCATCAACGCATCATCGACCTCCTCGCAAAATATATTCTCCTGATAATATAAGATAATAAGAAACGAATTTTCGAAAATTTCTACGCTTGCGTTATTAGGAGAACATGATTTGTAAAGAGGTCATCAACGCATCATCGACCTCCTCGCAAAATATATTCTCTTGATAATAGAAATTATAAGAAACGAATTTTCGAAAATTTTCACGCTTGCGTTATTAGGAGAACATGATTTGTAAAGAGGTCATCAACGCATCATCGACCTCCTCGCAAAATATATTCTCCTGATAATATAAATTATAAGAAACGAATTTTCGAAAATTTTCGCGCTTGCGTTATTAGGAGAACATGATTTGTAAAGAGGTCATCAACGCATCATCGACCTCCTCGCAAAATATATTCTCCTGATAATATAAAATAATAAGAAACGAATTTTCTAAAATCTTCACGCTTGCGTTATTAGGAGAACATGATTTGTAAAGTGGTCATCAACGCATCATCGACCTCCTCGCAAAATATATTCTCCTAATAATATAAATTATAAGAAACGAATTTTCGAAAATTTTCGCGCTTGCGTTATTAGGAGAACATGATTTGTAAAGAGGTCATCAACGCATCATCGACCTCCTCGCAAAATATATTCTCCTGATAATATAAATTATAAGAAACGAATTTTCGAAAATTGTGACGTTTGCGTTATTAGGAGAACATGATTTGTAAAGAGGTCATCAACGCATCATCGACCTCCTCGCAAAATATATTCTCCTAATAATATAAAATAATAAGAAACGAATTTTCGAAAATTTTCACGCTTGCGTTATTAGGAGAACATGATTTGTAAAGAGGTTATCAACGCATCATCGACCTCCTCGC
This sequence comes from Camponotus floridanus, assembly GCF_003227725.1. NCBI lineage: Eukaryota > Metazoa > Arthropoda > Insecta > Hymenoptera > Formicidae > Camponotus > Camponotus floridanus. The sequence goes on from NW_020229246.1 coordinate 321,393, forward strand.
AAATATATTCTCCTGATAATATAAATTATAAGAAACGAATTTTCGAAAATTTTCGCGCTTGCGTTATTAGGAGAACATGATTTGTAAAGAGTTCATCAACGCATCATCGACCTCCTCGCAAAATATATTCTCCTGATAATATAAATTATAAGAAACGAATTTTCGAAAATTTTGACGTTTGCGTTATTAGGAGAACATGATTTGTAAAGAGGTCATCAATGCATCATCGACCTCCTCGCACAATATATTCTCTTGATAATATAAATTATAAGAAACGAATTTTCGAAAATTTTCGCGCTTGCGTTATTAGGAGAACATGATTTGTAAAGAGATCATCAACGCATCATCGACTTCCTCGCAAAATATATTCTCCTGATAATATAAAATAATAAGAAACGAATTTTCGAAAATTTTCGCGCTTACGTTATTAGGAGAACATGATTTGTAAAGAGGTCATCAACGCATCATTTTCTTATAATTTATATTATCAGGAGAATATATTGTGCGAGGAGGTCGATGATGCGTTGATGACCTCTTTACAAATCCAGTTCTCCTAATAACGCAAACGTGAAAATTTTCGAAAATTCGTTTGTTATTATTTTATATTATCAGGAGAATATATTTTGCGAAGAGGTCGATGATGCGTTGATGACCTCTTTACAAATCATGTTCTCCTAATAACGCAAGCGCGAAAATTTTCGAAAATTCGTTTCTTATAATTTATATTATCAGGAGAATATATTTTGCGAGGAGGTCGATGATGCGTTGATGACCTCTTTACAAATCATGTTCTTCTAATAACGCAAGCGTGAAAATTTTCGAAAATTCGTTTCTTATTATTTTATATTATCAGGAGAATATATTTTGCGAGGAGGTCGAAGATGCGTTGATGACCTCTTTACAAATCATGTTCTCCTAATAACGCAAGCATGAAAATTTTCGAAAATTCGTTTCTTATTATTTTATATTATCAGGAGAATATATTTTGCGAGGAGGTCGAAGATGCGTTGATGACCTCTTTACAAATCATGTTCTCCTAATAACGCAAGCGTGAAAATTTTCGAAAATTCGTTTCTTATTATTTTATATTATCAGGAGAATATATTGTGCGATGAGGTCGAAGATGCGTTGATGACCTCTTTACAAATCATGTTCTCCTAATAACGCAAGCATGAAAATTTTCGAAAATTCGTTTCTTATTATTTTATATTATCAGGAGAATATATTTTGCGAGGAGGTCGAAGATGCGTTGATGACCTCTTTACAAATCATGTTCTCCTAATAACGCAAGCGTGAAAATTTTCGAAAATTCGTTTCTTATTATTTTATATTATCAGGAGAATATATTTTGCGAGGAGGTCGAAGATGCGTTGATGACCTCTTTACAAATCATGTTCTCCTAATAACGCAAGCGTGAAAATTTTCGAAAATTCGTTTCTTATTATTTTATATTATCAGGAGAATATATTGTGCGATGAGGTCGAAGATGCGTTGATGACCTCTTTACAAATCATGTTCTCCTAATAACGCAAGCATGAAAATTTTCGAAAATTCGTTTCTTATTATTTTATATTATCAGGAGAATATATTTTGCGAGGAGGTCGAAGATGCGTTGATGACCTCTTTACAAATCATGTTCTCCTAATAACGCAAGCGTGAAAATTTTCGAAAATTCGTTTCTTATTATTTTATATTATCAGGAGAATATATTTTGCGAGGAGGTCGATAATGCGTTGATGATCTGTTTACAAATCATGTTCTCCTAATAACGCATTTAAAAAAAAAAAAAAAAAAAAAAATTCGCGAACAATTAATGTTCGAAATAATTTACGCATTGCCATCCGCGTTTTGTGGGCTCTTAATGCTCTTTACTTAATTATCATGTTGATAAATACATAGAGCCGTATTATTTACCAATTTATTTTGAAAAATATTTATTTCATCTTTGAATATTACAGTATCTGTCGCGATTGAATAATTTATTTATTATCAATTTACACACATAAGTATTTAATTGTTATATAGCACTGGTGCTACCGGCATTTCGTGCACATAGTACGGAACAAAACCAGAAATTGTGCAATTATATATTACCCTCTGAGAACATTCATGGACTTTGACTTTGTAGTTCATGTCCATGTTTTGAATGTCCATAGAGGGAGTATCACTTTTGGGGTCACTCCATTGCTTGGACATGAACCATAGCTCAGACACGAACCATGTATTATTATCGACTGTTATGGATGTAGTTGACGTCCACTTTGTCAGGGAGCGCATTAGGACAATATACCCGTTAAAGCGAGGTGGCCGCTCTCAGATTTCTCTCTGACTTTATCCTATCCTCCAATCAAATTGAGTTTCGTGTAACGTTCGTATCGTTTCGTCTGATGTATGCATGAAGGTGCAATTTCATTGACGCTAAAAAGTAGCGTCAACAATTGGTTGAACAAAGAAGCAACTACTTACTTCTTTGTTCAACCAATGGTTGACGCTACTTTTTAGCGTCAATGAAATTGCACCTTGAGTGCTTTCTATTTAGCGATATTAGTCGCAAAAGTCATTCTATCTTTGTTATTCACTGATGTTGAAAAAAGACAGAATGATGCTTGTGTTGCTAAATGGAAAGAATCCACGTTTTTGAAGTTGTCAGAGCTGTCAGAGATAACGCGAGAAACGTAAATTATGCATAGTAATCGCGTATAAAACGCGTATATCACAAAATTAACAAGTCAGAAAGATTGTTGCTAGTATTTACATCGAGAAATTATTTGTCAACGAGTGTGTTAGCTGCTTCAAATATGGCTTATGTGACAGGCGGTAATATACTTTAACCAGATTGATATATTTGTTATATATAAAATTCTTCTAACTTTCTCAAGTTAAAAACGAGAGAGAAACATTCTCCAATTTAAGAAAAAATTTATATTTAAAGGAGAGATGTTGAACCTTTGCATTCTATATATATTGTATTTCTCTCTTTTATAGATGGAAATGTAGTAAATTCTACTCCTTGGGGATTAAGAAGAGTTTTTGGATTCTTCACAGGAATAATTTACATGGTCATTATGTTGTAAGTGTACTTAATAATAATTTATTCTAATAATTTACCAAATTTTATTTATCTTTTGATTTACTAATTATATCATTATTATTTAATTATATAATGATTTACTAATTATATAATTGTTCTTTTCTATTCTTTTAACGTATACTATAATATACTGGAAATAGTTTTCAGACATTAATCAGTCCTGGCATGAATAGAGCAGAAAGTCAACATACAAGAGATTACCGACCAGGATCTGGGTAGAGTATTTTTTTTTTAAATAGCACGTATCGAACGATAAACATGAAAAAATAATAAATTTTGTAATTTTATTTATTACATAGGCCGCGACCTCCTCCACGTAGGCTTGGTAGACCAAATACAGGAAATAATGTCGACATTCCATTCTTCGGAGGTTGCAGTAGTTGTGCCAGATAAAATATTTTTTTAAATTTATCTATAATATATTTAAATATAAGAAAAGAAAATACCTGGCTTTGACATTGATATGATTGAAAAGTTAAATATGCAATTGTATTTGTGTCAACTTGTCTAATATAGTTACAGCATAGTAAATAATTATCTAATATATCAAAACTTATTTTTGCAGTAATTATCTCTTGATTCTTTTGTAAATTTTATAAAATAGTTGAATATTTAATATATTAACTTTTAAGAACTTAAGGATGCATTTTATCATTCATCAAACTTATTGAATGTATTCATTATTGGTTAAAAAATCTTTAATTTTCTTAAAAGAATTCTTATAATTTTGAAAGTTTTTTGCAATAGCTATCAATCAATATATCTGATAAAGCTTATCAAACGACAAATGTAATATGCCCCAAAATTATTTTTCTAGTATATATTTAACACTATACTCTTTAATTATTAAGAGATTCAAATAACTCTCTCTCAAAAAGCTACAATTGATGCAATCATTAATGAAAATAATGTAGATTATATTTTTATTGAACATATTAAATTAATTGTACATTTAACATATATTACAAACACAAATATATTATACAATATATATTAACTAAGAAAAAAGTCTTTAAGTCAATGAAGTCTTTTGTATTATTGTAAATAAGATAAAGTACAACCTATCAATTTTTATTCATGTTTATGTAATATATAAATACAAGAGCAATGCATATATTAGATTTAATTGTAAGATACCTCTGTGAAAAAATTGTGTTGCGTATTATTGAGACTCTTTTTTTCGAGATGTATAGATCCAGATTTACAAAATTTTTGTAATTAAACCAGCTGCAATGGTGGTACCTTCTAATCGTAACATAACTCTACCTAGTTGCTTAATATCTTTGTATAATTCCATGCAGACTGGATTTTGTGTTGCAACCTCAATGATTGCGCTAGAATTCTTCGGTAAACAACGTGGTTTCTTTTTAATCACATCACCGGTACTTCGATGAAGCTGCGCTATTAATTTCGTGATGAATGCTGGCTGTACCAAAGATTGTTGGTGCATCACCACTGGAAGCCCTTTCGTGATTGGTCTCGCTATTGCAAATATAACTACGTGTGCTTGAAAGCATGTTGTTACGGGCACCGGATTCTGCGGATTACAAATAATATCGCCAACGCCTACGTTTTGCTGATCAATCCCTGCTAATGTCAACGCAACGTGATCACCGGCGAATGCATTTGTCGTCGAGATTTCATCCGATTGGAGACCTATATGTGAAAAATTATAGTAATATTATAATTCTTACACTTCTTTGTACAATGATCTATAGTTGTAGATTCAACTTAAAACAAACCTTTAACAACTGCAATTTCATTTTGTGGTAATATCAGTACCTTGTCACCTAAAGATACCATACCCGTTTCAACATGGCCAGATACACAAAATCCGGATCCAGTACCCTTAAATATATCATTGACCGAGAAACGGAATGGTTTATTTACAGGTCGTTCCGGGCACTTGAAATTATCAATTACACTGATTAAAGTAGGTCCAGTGTACCTATAAATAATTTAGTTAGAGACAAATAAAAATATGTGGAATATCGAAATGCGTTAATAGTTACCAGTTAGAGAGTTGTTCTTTTGGTTTTGTCACGATGTTTTCGCCGGATAAACCACTACAAGGTACGAAAGTGACAGTGTCTTTAAAGCCAGCTTGTTTCAGGAAAACGCTCATTTTATCTACTATTTCGTTGAATCTGTCCTTGGACCAATTTACAGTATCAAGTTTATTTACAACTACTGCCAGTTGCGATACCCCTGAATATTCGATCAAAATTTGAGATAACACAATTTCGAAATAAAATTGTCAATATATATCCATTTCTCATATAATCAATATAAATGAGGATTGCTGAGATTACCTAAAGAACGAAGTAAAAGTGCGTGCTCGCGCGTTTGTCCTCCACTGTCAAATCCAGTTTCGAACTCGCCTCTGGTCGCATCAACCACTAATAAAGCTACGTCGGCTTGCGTAGCGCCAGTTATCATATTTGGAATAAAATCCTTGTGGCCAGGCGCATCTAGGAGAGTGATAGACTTTGTGTCTGTTTCAAACTTCGAATGGCCTATATCCATCGTTATTCCTCGTTCTCTATTAAAGATATATATCATAATGGCAATATATTTCCCTGAAATAATTTTGTGAAAGACTGATGATACAATGTCGAGTAATCACCTCTCTTCACCGGTTTCATCGAGTACCCAAGCGTAGACGAACGATTGCTTTCCTATTTTCTTGCTTTCTTGCTGGTACTTGTGAATGAGTCTCTGCGACACTTGACCTAAATCGCATAGTAGTCGTCCGAGTAACGTGCTTTTTCCAGCGTCGACATGTCCTACAACTACCAAATGAAGCTGCTCCTTGCTATCGCCTCTCTTATCCTTATATATTGCTTGAACATCAATTTTCTCCTCATTAGCTGCATTAGATTTTCCCTTGTGATCAAATTCCGGTGTTACGTGACCTGATATGGGTGATTGGCATCTCGGACTGTTAGTTTTCGACGAGACCGTTTTCTTCTCCCTTTGTATGATATCCTCCTTACGTTTAGTCTCAGGACTATTTCGATTGGAAGACGGGCTCTCGCAGCACGGATTCAATAAATCTGCGTTTTCTACACCGCTTAGATCGAAACCTTTTACTACGGGTTTCGTTCCAGCGGGAACTACCTTCACAGTAGAAGGTGTTGTAACTTGCAATGCAGATTTAGATGATAATTTGTTACCTGTTATGAAATTTAATTGTACTAAGATAATTACATGAGAAGATAGAATAAACTTTTATATAATTTGTAGCTGTATGTATATATGTATATATATTCTTAATATTATACAGAAATTATATAAATTTAAATACGTTGTATATAATCAGTAATATACTATATTACTATCAATAATATAATATATAGTGCTGATTTTGACATGTAATATGTTGCAACAAATTACATATCAAATAATGTGTATATATTATATATACAAATATATACATAATGTATGCAATATATATATGTATGTATATATACACATGCATACATACGTATATATATGGATGTTATATATATATATAGAGATACATATATATACATAATGAAAGAGATGTATATAATTAATTTTCTATTAATTTTATAATTATTTTTTGTATAATTATGTATATAATTAGATATCTAATGGAAAACATCCTGTTCTCTCCTGATTTTATTAATAAAACCTAAAACTGTTATAAGAAACTGAAGATAAAAATATATATAATCATCTTCAATAAAAGTATCAATTCATTATTTTTAAATGCGTTTAATTATTAAGATCGATTTGGATATCTTTGATATGGAGTAGAAAAATCAAAAGATTTAACTGTGTCATAACATTGTATGGGAATTTTAAGAACTGGTTTTTTCGTTTTCCACTTTCTACACAAAGTTCTCCCAAATACTGAAACATTTTTTTTCGTATATGGAAGCTCAATGTGTCTTAATGCGCACAAATTTATAGTAACAGGTAGCGTATTCGATATTACGCTATTTTTATTATCTTCGATACACATTTCTAAATTAGGCATATCGTAATAAAATTTTTTCGAAGCAGTTAAATTAGCATTAGAGATGCAGTCGGTCAAAAATTCCGCTTCTTTTAAAGCAGTACTCAAATCAATCATCCAATTGTCAGGCGACGGAGTGCGTACCTCATTTACAACATTTATTGGATCTTTAAATTGTTTTTTGGATTCTACGTTTGTCACATCGTTATTTTCTAAAGAAATATACATGTCCGAAAAATTTTTTTCTAGTAAATTAATTGGATGTTTGCTATTTGCATGTACTGACTGTTTTTTACTATTGTTATGAAGTTTCAACGATTGTATATTCTTTACATTCGTGTTATCATTTTTCTTCATTGACAATTTTGGAATAACAAACTGTGAATTGGGCAATTGTTCCTTTTCGCGAAATTCTACATTAGCACTAGATTTTTGCAAATGATGCGCAGTTAAAGCTGCTAAAGAACCAAAACACTGTGTATCCATATTATTTTGTGAAGTTATTTTTGCTGTATCTGAATGTATGGATTCTGTGTGATGGGATATAAGTCCAGCTAATGATGAAAACGTTCCGAGAGAACGTTTTTCATTGCTTGAATTATCTATGTTGTTTAGATGACAATATGCAGTTGAAGTAGAATCTTTGAGTAAATTATCTTTTTTTTCAAAAGAAAGCTTAGGTATTGTAAACATAAATGTGTTAGGCTTATCAACTGAAACACCTTACCTTACCAAGATCAAGTCCCATACAAGAAACATGAAAAAAACAAAAGCATGAGGTCATTAAATTGTTTTAAATATTCATATCTCTTATTTTGAAATAATGTTAAGCATTATTTCAAAATGATATAATTTTATGCAACACATACCTGGATATCGTTCCAACCGTTCCTTACTTATCACTGGATCTGTAAATATATATATTTCAAGATTTATTTTTATATCAATTTATATCAGTTGTTATATATTCATTACATCAATATAATAAACATACCATTTTTCGGCGAAGATTCTTTTAAAATAGCATCAAGTGCTACATCTGTATCAAAATTTGATGTAATAATCTTTTCCTTCAACTTAGATTCAGGCACAGCATCACCTATGATATTTCTAATTGCTTCTAAACAAAATATTAATTTTGCTTTTTCCAACTCGGAAAGATTATATTTATCTTCATTGAGTGATGACGAAGATTCATCAATATCTTCATTGTCTTCCACTATATCTGGTTCTGTGATAAAGGAAGCAATATTCTGTTGCTTGCTTCGATCAAATAAAAACTGCTCCGCTATATATATATGTATGAGATTAATAATTATGTAATTGTTTTATTAAAAATTGAGAAATCTATGAACCAATAAATAACATACCACTAGGTGATACACAATAATCATCCTCCATTGAATGTCCATATACATCATCGTAGCCATCATATTCTGTACAAAATATATTTTTATGGTCTCAAAAAGATTATTTACTATATATTATCTATTGTATATCAAGATTATACTAACTTCTATATATTTTTAATAAGTAAAATATCAGAAAATATATTTATAATATTTGTAATATGGATGTAGGAAGAATTTAGAATTAAAATTATAATAATAAGAGTATTATCATTCTTTCAATCTTATAATAAAAACAAAAAATGATGCTCAATAGTATAAATTATAATTAAAAATTCAATGAAAAATAAAATAATTTACACATATGCTCTATGTAAATTGCTTACCATCTGAATAATTCATACAACGAACGTCTCGATGTCGCGACATTTTTTTATATAACGATAAATTTTTCAATCTAAAGAGAAATTATTTACAAACTTCCATGTGACTTCGAATATGAACCACGCGTAGCGAAATTAATTGCAGACGAACATAGTTAACCGCAGCATGACTGTAATTGACAATGCACTCATGGACGAAGAAATATCTAGACGGAACGTAACATGATTTGAGGTATAGGATTTATGTAAAGGTTCTTAAAAGCAGAATCGCGACCTTCTAAAATAAAGTTCGTTCTGTTTAACCGAGCTTTTTTTGCACATTTCTCGTCTATCCTTTCTTCCTTTCGAACTTGTAAATATATATCTATCTCATTTTCTATTTCGGTTTAGTTCAGTTAAAAGGGACAAGCCTATTTAAGAGTAGATTTTCATTTGACACTCGACGCTCATTTTCAGCGTCAAGTGAAAACCTACCTTAAAGGTCTGCGATCGCGATGATTGGTCCACCATTTTTCGCCACCTCTGCTTACATTTGAATTCTGATAATTGCATTATTATTTGAATGATATATTTAAAAAATAAAGGCATGGAAAATTGTCTTTTTATATTAGACATCTAAATGATAGTATTAAAAGAATTTATCGTTTATATTAATATAATAATAATATTCATAAAAATACTTCTTGAATCAACAGTCATGATGCATAAACAGATAGATGCGATATTTGATATCAGCGATTAATGTTCCCTCTATGTATTTTAAATTTCTATGGTTCCGAAAAGCACAGTTGAGAATTATGGCAGCCGGTCCGATCGCGGAACGTAATCAAGGTATATTTCAATTTTTTGACTTAAATAGCATACTATCTTGAATAAGTCTTATCACTTTCGATATTACATGTTTGAAAAGAAAATTGATTAATACTCATACTGTTGCGCGCGCGTTAAAAAATTTGATTGAGGTTAATTTCCAATAAATATATTTACATTTCTTCAAATTTGTAATCAATACATTTATTCGAAATTTAATTTTTTTTTAAATTTATGACATGTATTTATACAGATATTTACATAAAAATTTGTAGATGCAACAATATATGTCGGAGGACTGGATGACAAAGTCACAGAATCCCTCATGTGGGAACTGTTTGTTCAATCAGGACCTGTTGGTAAGAGAGCGAGTTTACATGTTACAATTATAACTATTACAAATAGATTTGAAGAAACATATTTTTTATATATATTTTAAAAAGATATTTTTGAATCATATAAATTTAAATACTGTTTAATTACTCTAAAAATATACAATTTTTTTCAGTTAACGTACACATGCCGAAAGATAGAGTAACCCAAATGCATCAAGGATATGGTTTTGTTGAATTTATGGGAGAAGAAGATGCAGATTATGCCATTAAAATCATGAACATGATTAAGCTCTATGGTAAACCTATTCGAGTGAACAAAGCTAGTGCGCATCAAAAGAATTTAGATGTTGGAGCAAATATATTTATAGGGAATCTTGATCCAGAGGTGGACGAAAAATTGTTATACGATACATTCAGCGCATTTGGTGTGATCCTGCAAACACCAAAGGTACATACTTCATTAATTTTACTATAATAATTTTATATTATGAACTGTAGAATCTTTAACTGTCAATATTTATATAGCTTCCTTAATTCTAAAGCACATATCAATGCATTGTAGATAATGAGAGATCCTGAGACTGGCAACTCGAAAGGCTTCGCTTTCATCAACTTTGCTTCTTTCGACGCTTCGGATGCGAGTATCGAGGCGATGAACGGTCAGTATTTGTGCAATCGGCCAATCTCTGTATCGTACGCCTTCAAACGCGACGCGAAGGGTGAGAGGCATGGTAGTGCCGCGGAAAGACTTCTAGCCGCTCAGAATCCGCTGAGCCAGGCGGACAGACCGCATCAATTGTTCGCGGACGCACCGCCATTGGCGCCGCCGCCGATGCCAAACTCGAACGCGAACGCTCATCAATCTGCCCATCATCCTCCACATCATGTGATGCACCATGGAATGGTCGTGCCTCCGCCGCCCCCGCCGTCAACTCCAGGACCACCGATGGGTCATCCTCCTCCGCCTCCTGTGCCCGCACCGTCTGGTGGATTTCCACCGGCGAACATTCCTCCGCCTCCTTTGCCACCTATGTCTATGACGCATCCTCCTTTACCACCAGGTATGCCACCCCTTTACCGCCAATGCCCGTACCGACTTCACAGGCGCAATCGGCTGCCTCGAGGATGATGGCACCGCCGCCTCCGCATTGGGCTATGGGAGGGCCTCCGCAGGGACAATTTCCACCGCCTCCTCCGCCATCCGCTACCGTGGACCCTCGCAATACGGACAGTTTCAACCATCACCTCCAAGACCTCCCCCACTGGCCACCACCCCCCCTCCGCCTTTCCCGCCATTGGTAGGCCGCGGAAGACTTCTAGGCTCAGAATCCGCTGAGCCAGCGGACAGACCGCATCAATTGTTCGCGACGCACCGCCATTGGCGCCGCCGCCGATGCCAAACTCGAACGCGAACGCTCATCAATCTGCCCATCATCCTCCACATCATGTGATGCACCATGGAATGGTCGTGCCTCCGCCGCCACCGCCGTCAACTCCAGGACCACCGATGGGTCATCCTCCTCCGCCTCCTGTGCCCGCACCGTCTGGTGGATTTCCACCGGCGAACATTCCTCCGCCTCCTTTGCCACCTATGTCTATGACGCATCCTCCTTTACCACCAGGTATGCCACCCCCTTTACCGCCAATGCCCGTACCGACTTCACAGGCGCAATCGGCTGCCTCGAGGATGATGGCACCGCCGCCTCCGCATTGGGCTATGGGAGGGCCTCCGCAGGGACAATTTCCACCGCCTCCTCCGCCATCCGCTACCGGTGGACCCTCGCAATACGGACAGTTTCAACCATCACCTCCAAGACCTCCCCCAACTTGGCGACACCCGCCCCCTCCGCCTGTTTCACAAGGTGGTCCACCGCCTCCACCTCCTCCTCAATTTCGACCCCCTTTCCCGCCAAGAGGTCCTCCGCCTCCGCCTCCTCCTCACGACAGCAATCAATATTAATATCTCTTATAGTTTAACATTTTTACATTGCGTGGATAATATAATTGATAAAAATATAATACATAACAATTTAATATTTTACAGTCGATGAATATTATTTTTGCAAAAATTAGCCTTTTTTAAGTTAAATTTTTATATCTAAATATAAATTATTATATTATAAATAAACTACACATACACATACACATTGCGTATAGATTTTAGATTAATTATAGACTAATTGATTAAACGAAGTATTGATCAATCTTAAGTTTAGTTAATTAACTGCTTTAATTAATTATTCAAAGTAATGCTGAATTAGTTAAGGTACGCGAGAATGGAACAACGCTAATTATAACAACACGGTTTGTTCGGTCATTTTTCTATCGATTAGTCGTGTTGCGTGAATAACTTACCGCGTTTGTTCTATCGATTATTTTGTGCCTGTCCAGTCCAGTAAATGATAGCATTAGTCGAACACGGAGTCTATCCGTTGAATATCCTTTAAGGAAACGTTGCGTCAAGCGATTTGTAAAGATTTGCCGTGTTAAATGTAAGAGAGTGATAAAGTTATTTTTAAGGATAAATTGTTAAGAAAATTCATGCGATATTTATCTCATTGATTTAGCTAAGTGGAGCAAAAAAATAATTTGTTAACGCGAGAGGGAGTCAGCTCGTGTTTGTCGAAAATAACGCTAGATATTTTTTTAGACTATTTATTCGGATGCAATGCTCTTTCGTTGATCTATCATCGCGCATTGATGTGTCGAATGTTTTATTATGAAAACATGAGCGGTGGTCTCGTCGATTAAATTTTTAATTCTTATCGTGTCACGCGGACAACAAAGTGCGATGCGAATGCCCAAAAGGGATAGACATGATACAATATTACGAATGTGACTTTAAAAACGACAGTGACAGTGACGTGATCGAGTACGCGTGCACATCTGAGTATTGTTTGTATTGTCGTAATTCGCAGTGCTGTCTCATACTGCAACGGCGACCACGTCACCTCTGGGAGACCTGGTATTTTTGGCTCGGCGTTGTTTTGCTCGCTGTTTTTCTCATTTTTTCGGTGAGCATAATAATAAAGATAAATTAAATTCTTGTAAGGTATACTCGATACGTGCATCTAACATCACAGGATGTATTGCACGCAGGATGTCTACTTCTTGCGAAAACTTGAAATTCACAGGAATTTTTTTGTATCTGGAAAAGTCAGACAATTTTCATGGAATTTTAAAAAAAATTCTCTGATAATTAATACTCTTATGTTGTTAACAATCGACAATACATCGATAAGTCAAGTTGCGTTTAAAATATAAATGTTAATATGTGTTTATAACATGTATTCAGTATCTTAACAAAATATTGCACATATTTTTTCTTATTTAATTTTTAGTAAAATGAGAATGCAAGTAAAATATTTATCTTACTAAAACTATTTTTTTTTCATTTAATTTAATTATTAATTCATTTTTTCATTTTTTTCATTTAAATCTACTTGAAACTTAAGTGGTTCTGTATTTTTCCTTAGTATGAAAAATAGTAGAATAAAACAAAAAAATTACATCTAAAAGATATCTAACTAATTCTCTTTATCTGATTTTAAACAAAAATATTTTGTGGAAGATCAGAAAATTTTTGTACAAAATTTGAGACATCCTGTGTACGTTAATACTCTCTCAAGTCGAGACATTTGAAAAAATATCTTTAGTATTACAATTTCTTAATAACGTGAAAGAGAGAGAGATAAGTTTCCTATGTCTCATAGTTCATCATTATTTAGAACATGTCGTGCTAAGCTAAGGAAACTTCTGATTCGTTTTGAAACTAGGTGAGCAGCTATCTAGTCAGTAATCACAGACATAACATTCAAGGTACAATTCCAATCGGACAAAATGCACAGAATGTCGACGATAATAGATGGAATGACCGGGAGCCCAATCAACTGAGAAATAATCAGGATCAGATATCTATAAGCGTAATTTCTTCGACATTTTTACCACAAAGGAAGATGTTGATAATTGATGCGCAGCCGAGCATCATGCATATGAGTAAGGGAAACTAAAGTTTTTCTCATTTTACATTCACCGCTAGGCTATACAATGTACACTTGCACGCGTATCTGTGAAAAATCGTTCAGGATTGACATTGAGCTAGAGATCGAAAGTAAAGTTATTGACTTGAATAAGATAATAAGTTTTATATATGTGAATCGTGGCAAACTAAAGATAATTCTGTTCTCTCCATTCTCTCTGTATCTCTTTATATATAGATAGTTTTTCATTATTGAATTATATACTTTGCCCTTTTTTCTGGATAAAAGCTTTAATTATATTTTTTTTAAGTATATGATTTATAATAATTTATAATAATTATTTTTTGAATATATGATTATTTTATTAAATAATAAAGTCACGTATAAGTCTCTCTTTTAATTCATCTTCAAATATTTAATTTTCTAAATCTCTATGAATATATTGAGGGAATAAAAATGTTATAAATGTATCATAATATTAATTTTAGTAATATATATCGAAAAAAATGATAAATTTAACTTCATTTCTTAATAATTAAAAATAAATAGAAAGAGAGAGAAAAGAAAGGAATACAATTTTTCTCATTTTCAAATATAGTAGATATACAAATTAATTTTAGAATCCAGGAAAAATGTATAAAATTTTTTGCTCATGATAAAATTTAAATATCGTTGAAAATTTATCAATGCAAAGAGGATATCTTTCTTTTGAGAGAAAAACTTGTTCAAATATAATTTTCGTGTATTTCGTATAATTGTAGTTTCACATAATAAGTTTGCACTGCTTTTGAGGTCATTTTTTTCACGGACAAAGAAGTGAGAAGGATTACATGCAGCACAAACAATTTATATATATACACACACACACACACACACACACACACACACACACACACACACATATATATATATATATATATATATATATATATATATATCGCGCGCGTTTTATTAAAGTGTAAAATATCGATTTATATTTCCAGCACCCGTTGTTGCGTAACAAAGCGCCACTTTGCCGGTTGCGAGACCGAAAGACTGGGAAACGTGACGTTCTCTTCACAACGCTTACATCTCGCAACATATGATAATATATGCTATGGCACGCATATAATCTTCGCAACGTCTTCTCATCTTCGATGAAACGTCGTAGTCTCGCTCTATTACGGAGACTCACGCAACACTTAACTCGAGTACACTTATTTATTTTTCGCTCACGTGTAACAGTCGGTAGCTGGCTATAATGCGCTATGAACATGAAAAACTTCCGATAATCACAAGGAAAACAGAGACAGAAAGAGAGAGAGAGTTTTATTTTCGAGATATGAATTATTTTTTATATAAAAATTAATCTTAATTAACTTCCATAATGGATTTAGAATTCTTATGGTCCAAATAAATCTCACTATATTTTGATTAATACTGTTACAGAGTGTCTACTTTCTGAAAAAAATATGGAGAATTTGAAATTCAGGGATATTTTTATATCTGAGAAAATCGAAGGATTACCATAGAATTTTATTGAAATTTTTTAGAAAATTTAAAAAAAAATGATCTCTCTTTAATAATTTTTCGCTCTTATATTATAAGCTATCGCTATAATCCATCGATTGGCCAAGTTATGAATTATATTTATTTAAAATATATTATACATATATATCTATCTTTATATATTCAATATTTCTGAATAGAATAGACACTCTATTATAACACAATAAAATAGGTTTTATTAAAGCGCGATAATTTTGCACACTTTATAACGTATTTCAACAAACATCGATTTATTTTTAATTGTTTCCTTCTATATATAAATCATTGATACCTGAATAAATGTCAATGATATAAATAAAAAAATAAAACTTTTCTAATATGCAATTCCAGAGCAATTAAAGATCGTAAATTGAATTAAACTTTTTGAAAGCTTTGAATGTTCCGCGATGGAAAATTTAACTACAAGATTGTTTTAAAACGACGATGGTCCTTTCAAGAGTCATCGATTAATCGTAATCACTTTCCATTAGCTCCGATGAAAGTAGTGGCGGTGCTTCAACTCCGGCTCATTCATGTCGTTGACGATAATCTGCCGATCAAATTCATGCAAAGATGTAACGACGCACGTAGCGTGTGTGCGTATGTGTGTGCGTGTATATGAGTATATGTGAAAGCAACGGCGATCTTTTCCGAAGCTATTACGGGAGAATTACAGGCCTCGGCCCGCTCGCTGTGATTTCGCTCGGCTCCGATCGATTTAAACGATCAACGCGCTTATTCTTTCTCAGCAACATCTCACCGAGACAGCGATAATCACGATAACGACACAGCCGAGCTCTTTACTTAGCCCCTCGCGTAGCAGCAACCTGCTCGAGAACTCGTTCCGCGCGACCGAACGCAATTCACCGCCGACAATTAAGAGGATCCGTGTCTGCGTGATCATTGTATCCGGACGAGGACGAGAGTGCAGGAGCTAATTAAAAAGGACGGCTCGACTCGATTGCTCCTCCGAGTCTACACCGACCTCCTACCGTTCTCTCTTTCTTGACGGAGACTTCTGACATTTACGCGAATTATTATTCACTTAATTAATTTATATAGGATTCGAAATAGACGTGACGAGATTTTATTCCGCCTTAAATTTATATATTTTTGCGATTCTTTGCATGAAAATCTTGTAATGCATATTCGAGTAATATTTCATTCTGCATCAAGAGAATATTAAAATCAATTATTATTGCGATATTTTGCATGATTTATCTATATGCGTCATATCCTTTGTATGTCAGGCAGGAATTCGATAAATTAATTATGCTACGCAGAAAGTTAAGCATTAATGTTAAATGCGAAACAATTTATTTTTGTAATTATGAGAGAATAATCAAACTATCCGTGTAAAAATGTATTAAAACGAATATAATTATGCAGGAAAATAATCAAACTATCCATGTAAAAAATGTATTAAAACGAAATTGTGAGATTCTAGGAAATTCTCTAAAGTTGCTATCAAGACTGCGAATACGCATATAAAATATGTAGATATGTAATATATAGATTATTGTATTCTATTTTAAAACGTCTTGTGATATATTTTCTCTCGCATATTACGATTTTGCGCTTCTACTAATAGATCCAGAAGAGCAATCAGCTGACAAGCTAGACTTCGATACATCATTCATATGTGAAAGAAATCCTTGTACTCATCCGTAAATCTTTTTTATCGCGGACACTCGATCCATTTGTGCAGTAAAAGAAGCGATCGACGAACAGACTGTTAAGCCTCTGACGCGACCTCATTAAACTGTAACCAAGTGTCATTCCCGATAACCCAACTCGGCTTTTACTGTCCCTCGACTCGGAGGTCGATAAAAAAATGTGCAGCGGGGGGGAGGCGGAGGGGCTCTGGTTAATGTTGCGCGTTCAGTAAACCAAACGAGGAATGCAACTCTCCTGTCTGCTGCACTTCAAAAGACTTAATGACTACGCGCCGCGATTGAGTCATTGAATGTCGATCGAATGGAACACACTTATATCGCTGTTGGCGAAACATTTTAGCCGTTCAATTCATTTCCTGTCGACTGATTGTGTCTGTATAGTTACAGCGGTTCACCTACTGTCACGCGAAAACGGCGGAGAAACGATTTCAAGAATAAATTCTGAATTTCTTTTATTATACTCGTCCATCCCGTGAATCTTTTATCGAGTCGTTTGCTGTCTCTACAACTTTTTTCAATAATTTTCTTTTTCTTTTTATTTTCCTCTTGGGATCCTTTCCCCGGTCGATTCTCTGTTTCAGAATGACATACTAAATTGAGCATATATATCATTATTATAATTTACTTAATCATATACCATTCATGAAGATATGTAGATAAATATAACGATATAGGAGATAAATAATGAAAAGATATCTTTCGATGGAAAAGAAAAGGAGGAAGAAGATCTCGTGCTGTGTGCTTTGGATTTTTCCGCTAACGAGGTCTGCGACTCCAGGTCGCTGGCGCCGTCTCGAGGAGAGCACAATGTCTCACCCTCTCGTCAAAGGCTCGTTTACACCCGGACCGTCATCGGCGGGATGAATGCGGCCAAGTCCCTCGGAATATAAAAATGTATACGCGGGGGAGTCGCGCGGCGATGTTGTTCTTCCAATAAATTGGCCGACTTTAGGAGGGAGCGCGTCGATTTCCTCGCGAGAAAAGAGGGAAAGATGAAAGCCAAAAGGACCGGAAATAAATCGGGCCGGAGCCCGACAAAATTCACGCGGCCGCGCGAAATAAAATGTTGCCGAGAGATGACGGAATTAAAATAGATACAGAGAGTAGTAAATTGTCGACAACACCGGGCGACAACATCGAGCCGGTGCGACGCGACGTGGCTCTTTCTAGTGGGAGGCGCTAAAATTAGAGGTGCCAGCGTGTGAGTAGCCGCGTTTCAGCGATACTCTTCTCCATCGAACATTTCCAAATAGTGGTTTGAACCGATAAGACGGTTACTTCGCGCCCGTGATCGCTCCTCCGTCAATCGCCTCGAGAAAGAGAGAGAGAGAGAAGGAGAAGATCGTCGCGAGATTATGGCCCGCGGTCGCTTTAACGGGCGGCGAGCGATAAACGTAGGTTCCTCGACCCAATAAACGCGATTTCCGGAAGTCTTGGAGAGAAGAGATGCCTGCTCGTCGATCGATAATCGGTCGATCGTTAGCCGGATACCTCGCCGCGATGTGCATCGTGTGCTCGCTGCCAACGAGCCTCGGGCAAGTGGAAGGTAAGTGAGTCGCGTGTCATCGGCCGCTTGTCTCGCTGAGTTCTTTAATTGGCAAAAAATGCTTGTTAATGACGACGAAAGACGCGTCATTAATTAAACATCCTCACATGGTTTGTTAAAATGATTCGATAATACATATAAAAAGTCGAATCATATGGGAGGTTCAACGTAGTTGGCCTATTGTATTCAAGGAACCGGTCTATTTTAGAGAATCAAAAGATCGATTTTCTTATAATTTCTGAAAGTGTGATATCTGGAGAATGTTTTCCAACTTTTATTGAAAAATTTGTAAAATTGACAGAGTTATAAGACTTTCAATAGAATGGCGCGCGGGCCTTGAAATGGACTTGCAATGCGTTTTTCTCAAAACACTGTTTTCAGAGTTGATATGATATCATAAAAATTAATGACTCAAATAACTTCAGTTTTTTTTAAATAAAAGAGAACACTTTCTAAAAAATGAATAATTAATATTTTCCTTCAAGAAATGAATACAAAAAATTGAAATATATATTATAATTTTTAAATAGTATATCTTATTATTATTATTTATTTTTCAATTTTCTTTAACAAAACTAGACAATTAAGTATCCCATAAATTTCCTACAGAATGAAACTAGGTCGAGTCTTTTTATTTTAGAAAATTACACGCGAGGCAATCATTATCACACCAAAGTAAATTGTACATTTTCAAAAATATTCGTATTGAACAAAAAAGCTAAACATCCAAGATTTAAAAATACTGACATACTGTTTAAACATTTATAAAAATATATGTAATGTATACATATGCAAAAAACGCTAGAAAATAAAAAGAAAATGCAAATTATCAATTTTTCATGCTACTAAAGTAAACTGGGATCTTAAAATATATAATTTTGTAAAGATTATTTCTTCGAGGAAAATTAATTTTCGAATAATGGAGAGAGAAGATTTGATCTTTTAAGAAATTTTAATATAAATTCCGCTTGTTGAGAGAAATTATTTTTCTGTATTTTCGGTATTTTTCTTAATTGGTGATTCCTGTCTTCGCACGCAAGATTATAAATTGTTATGAACGTGCCAATTTACATTTGTAGAACTGTTGAGGCTTGCTTCGGTCGTCTTGTCTCATACAATATTATGTTTCGTAGGAAGAAAGTGCGTGTGTACGAGCAAAGCCTGCAAGGAAGCCGGCGTGGATACTTGTAAAACGAGATTCTTCTGTTACACCGAACGTATTCTGACAGCGGGACAAGAAATCGGTGAAAGTACGGTCACAAGAGGATGCACAGAGTGTGTATATCATAAATTAATGACGAGATTTTTAACGAAAATTATATACAAGTATATAGATGTACAATGTTTTTCACACATGCGATACAATGTTTAAAATGTTTTTCTTGCCTGAAAAAGATAATGACTCTAATAATCTTCTTTTTTTAAGACATTGGAAGAAAAACTTAACTCAAAAACTTGAGTTTCTTTCTTCATTTTGTTTCTCAATTTTTATTATTTTAGATACTATAATATCTTTTCTCAGAAATAGAATATGCGTCTTATGCAAGTTTGACAATATCACAATATAAATTCAAGAATACGTAATGTTACGACGAATAACCTTGACGAGATAATTTAGAGAAAAAGTCTCCGCGATTTTCATTAAATATCTCATTAATATTACTATCGTGACGGTTGCGACAGTGATTCGCTCAACAAAATCCGGATATTATGTTAAACACGCTGTTTACTGGTTTTTGCAGAAAGTCTTGTTGCCCAATTTGAAATTCAATCCTTCGATATTCAAGCCAATGAAAGAAATAATATCCATCTCGATGTAGAAATAATTTCCATTAGATATTGGATTTTTAATTTCAAATAATTTAATTTTAAATAATTTTCGAATAATTTTAAATTGTTTTTAATTTAATCTGCGAAATAGTCATATCACGACGCTTCGATGACATTAGACATCGCATGATAAACGTCATTGACTCTATCTCTCCTCAACAAGAGCGAGTTCATGGAACTTTATCAATTGATAAATTCGCAATATCATGTATGCAGGGGTGCCACGCCATTGTTATGCGAGACGAAGTCCTGGGTCACGAGATCGCGATCGGTCAACGCCGTGGAACCACCGGCCGGTCCTCGGGTTGTGCCCAGCCTGAAATTAAAATGCTGCGACAACCGTGACTACTGCAACGTCAACGATGACGACGAGGATGACGATGATGGGGTGAACGCGAATACATGGAAAAGGACGCAAACGGAGCGAACGCGTTTCGATGCGACGTCGACGATGCAGTCTGACCGGAAGTACGACGATTCGGCGGAATCGGTCGATCGACTTCTACGGGATCGCGTCAGGGCACTGCACGTCGCAGCCCTCGTCCTTGCTATCGCGGCCCTCATATCCGTCTTGGCATCCTGCTACGTGGTTACAAGGTTCGCACATCTCTTTCTTTATCTCTACCATTCATTTACGAATATAAGTATAATTCAATCGTTTATTAATACACTTATTTACATTTATCGATTTTGGAATATCTATTCCCGAAGGAGAGTAACATTTCGTTTCATTTTCTTAACTAGTAAATTATTGAATAAAGTAAATTATTGAATAAAGATATTCGAGTGAAAAATTAATACATCATATTAGAATTGAAAGAGATTAAAATGATAATTAATGTAGAAAATATATGCCATTGTGCAAAGAGATATCAGTGCATATCACAAGGCTTTGCGCACTGTTGTTAATTACCATTGGATATAATTAACGATCTGCTAAGAGATAAATCTATTTGAAAGTAGTACTTTGATAGCGCAGAGGGACCACCCCACGTAACAGATCGTGAGCATCGAGGCCACGAGGCGAGAGTATACGTTTATAGCAACCACCTACACGCGGCACAGGACTCGTTTTTCCCACGTGAAGTAGTAAATCACGTCACGATTTCTCGAATAGCAAAAATCTACAATGCACTTTCTGTTATTATGAATTAGATTCGGAGTAGTTTGTATGATATTGTAAATATGAGGGAGAGAGAGGGGGAGAGATTTAAAGCATTCGATTCACGACAGGAACTGATAGATAGGATCAATGATGCATTCATCGAACTAAAGCAAGATAAATATGAAATTCGTAGTATGTTCAATCTCCCAACAATATTAGTCTTACAAACGAAGGATGATATTTTTTTTAATGAAAAATTAAATAAACTTCTTTTTTCATCAATATAATGCAATAATATAATGCTTCTAGATCTATATTTATATTTCTCTCTCTCTCTCTTTCATATTCCTACTCATATAAAATGGCAAAATTTAATCGTTTATATATGTTTTAAATCTCTTTCTCTCTCTCTCTCTCTCATATCTACGTATGTATCCACGCAGTCTGTCAGTGCTTTTTTAATCTAATTGACAGCATTCCTTTTAGGCTCGCTCCTTATTATCTGTCGCGTTTTTTTCCCTTTCTCCGATCGCACATTCTCGGGGTAGTTTGTCGCGATGCACTAAAAGCCGCCCTCTTATCAGTCTTACCTCCCGGCGAGGGGTCTCTGCCGGCCCTCAGGACCTGAAAGACGTAGATAGCGCGACTACTCACAGGCTACTCATAGACCTGCCCTCTAATCTTGCTTCTCCGAATGGTTAAGTGGGTTTTCGAGTTCGGGAATGTCTCGGTTCGACCCGTTTTGCGTGTATACCTTAGCGAACCTGTGCGTCGTTAGTCCCTTATTCTTTTTCTCGAAATGGATGGCATCGCGAATGCGCAGCCTCCATGAAACGCGCCGCGTTTCACGACCGCGATAAAAACCGAGTGCCCGAAGTTATTTCCTTTCCGAAAGAGCAGTAATCTGTTATTTGATCACGCGATTTCAATTTCAACTTATATGTGCCGCGAAATAAATGTATAAATTCATAAATCCAAAAGTCATTCATAAATTATTTCATATCTAATAAAATAAAAAAAAATATATTTTTTTTAAATTTATATATGTATGCATATTAAATATAATTTTAAATTATATATATAAATTATTTTATATTTTTTCTTTAATGAAATAAAAAATAGAACGTACTAAAATAAAAGATAATTGACTTATATGGAAATATATATAATGTTATATAAATCCATCCATTATAAATGGCAGAAAATTTTCACATTCAAAACGACTGGAAATCTAGGCTGTGCTAATAGTGTCACATTAACAGACGTCAATGTTTAATAATGAATGCTGATTTCTCCCTTTCTATCCGTCGTGACATTTAGATGTAAATTTAAACCCATCGAAAGAAAATTTTCCCTTTCCCTCTCTCTCTCTCTCTTTCTCTCTCTCTCTTTGCCTATCGTTTTTTTAGCCGATAAAGACATTGACTCTAGTATATAATTCACAAACAAGTATCACTTAGCGTGAATAATTGATTCCTTCAACCATTGTACCGCTAACGATCATTTCAGTTCCGCGCATTTTATGTCGAAGGATTGTTTTCCATCACGTCGTCCACGGTTTCTAATCCTCCTCAGGCACATCCGAGTAAGTCCGGCGAGGGGAAGTCGGGATAAGATCCGGTTTTAAGTGGACCGGCATCTCCGGACACGATGCGCATCGAATCGATTTTTGATCGTGATTTATATATACAGGAAGCTCGCGACGAGTCGACGCGATAAAACCGTGACGAATCCATTTATGAGTCCATTCACGTGTTTATTTTTTATCAGACGGAATAAACACACTCGTGCACAAAAATCATGTAGATAATTGCCATGTGAGAAGTGGTATTTTAAATAAGTGATGATAAACATTCCTTGTTACAGATTCCTGAAAAACAATCGTTATGCAATGGACGCTGTAAATTACTCGTGAATATATGACGTCGAAGCTATTTTAACATTGTCATTCTACTAAATCTAATTGTGGTCTTTCCTCCAGTGGGATGAAATTAAGATATAGGTAACGTATACGTGGTCGCATTTTTTTCACAAATATATTATAAAATATTATAAAATATTTTGTTGCAAAATATTATAAAAATTTGTAAATTTGAAGCTTTTTTATATGCGCATTGCAATGTAATCTTATTCGCATCTTTTTAAACATACTATTGCTATAATATTTTGTTGCAAAATATTATAAAAATTTGTAAATTTGAAGCTTTTTTATATGCGCATTGCAATGTAATCTTATTCGCATCTTTTTAAACATACTATTGCTCTATTTATCTTTCTCTCTCTCATAAGTATAATTCTCGTCTTGATCGCATGCCACTGATCAACTAACGAACGGAAAATATAAATAGAAGCTGGCCGGGAGATAACTGCTGCCGACAGGCCGGTCGAGTCTCTGTATTAAAGCGATTTTTTGTTACGTCCGCTGAATAGCTTTCGAGTTCCAAACAGTAGCGCCGGCACGGCTGTCGGATCGTGGGCTGCGATTGAATATCGCACGTTAATAATATTATCTTTCCTTTCAGCACATGCATCTATATATCTATTCACTACCGTAGCATATTCGAAATAACACGTATCGAGTGTATACATTACAACATGTCCTAAATTCGAAATTATTAAAAAATCACTGTCATCCATTAGCACACTGTAAATAGAATTGATTACAATATCTCGAGAGATACTTGAATTTGAATATCTTAAAACAGAGTGTCTACTCAAAAAATATAAAAAGGTTCTCTGATCTTGTATGACATATTTGTTCAAAATTCCAGATAAAGAGAATATTTTAAACATTTTTTGGCACAACTTTTTAAAATAAATTTTTTTATTGAATCCGTTTTTTATTTGTAAGAAAAAATACAGTCATTTAAATTCCAAGTGCTAGATTTGCAAATCTACTGAAAAAAGATGTAATGATATTCGTAAGATAAACATTTTTTACTTTTTATCATATTATATTTTCATTTTTTATCACTAAAAATTACAATAACAAATATGCAGTACATATTCAATATTTTATTAAAATTTTTGTTAAACTGAATATAAACAGAGAGATAGATATATATTCATGATATATTTTAAGCACATAATTCACTTCTTGGTTGTTTACCATAAAATGACAGAATTATCAAATATTCTCTTGAATTGTAGAATATAAGAAAATATTCTTTATAAATTAATTTAAAATTCCCTTTTATAAAAAAATTCCGCTAATAAAATTCTATGACAATTCTCTGATTTTTTTCCAAGTAGGAAAGAAACTCTGAATTATAGGTTGTCCATGTTTTTCCACATGGAATAGACACCCTGAAAAATTATGTTAGATTTTTCATCCTTTATAATTTTTCTAATTATGTGCATCCGAATTGATTCGTTCGCTTTTTGTGCCATCTTCAATTATGCCGAGTAACGGAGACAAGTTTCGTTTATCTCTGTTTAGGGATAACTGGGATATCGGGGAGGTCCCGGGGAAAAGAGCCACGTCATACCCGTGACGGACGACTCGGGGATACGAGATCCGACGTACGCGTATTTAACGAAGCTTCCTGAAGAGCAAACCAACTTCACTGCGCGCTCTGGGCTCCTTTGTTCTACATCGTATGACTAACGGACGATGTAGCTCGCATTCTTCACCGCCGTCGAGCGAGACCCCTCGAGGGACGCCCAGTGTATGCCAGGTGAACCGGGCCCCACCGATCCCGGCCCCCGGTTTCAACATAATTAGTCATCCTCCTTCAAGTTGTTCAACACATACACACATATGTACACGCATCCTGCCAACGATCAAGCGAAAAACGGCAGAGAAATAATGAAATAGGGGACGCGAGCCCGAAACGTCATGTCATCGTGAGAAAGAGAAAGAGGGATTTCATCTAATGTAAATAAATTGATGAAGAGAGTAACATCAGGAATGAAGCGCGAGTACAGTGAATCCTCTGTAAGTCTAGCATAATCGCGCGTTGAAGTTTTCGAGGTTGGCGTGCTGGATATGTAAAGCTCTATCAGAAGATGCTTATAGATGCGTCGCGGTTCTCGGTATCTCAAAAATTACACACTGTACGTAAAATTGAAAACGCTCTGCATATTTCGAGAGTGTAAATTAATACGATAATTTTAATTATTGACGGTATAAAATCACATAACACTGACGCGGTAAAAATTGAAAATGCTTCAAGGTTCTAAGAGGGGATCCTTATATCGATATAATTAGAGGTTTATGAAAATTTGGTATTTTTTTTAATTTTTAAGACATAACTTTAAAATCTTATACTATAAGATTAAGGAATTTAATTATATTGTACAAAGCGTTTTATTATATTGTATATCAAATTATAAATAAGAATTATAAATAAGAAATAATATATTTTGATTGTATGTATATATATGCAATGTAATATACATATAATCTTTCATCAGTTTTCCATCTTTCCTGCCATCTTCCGCCTGACTGCTACCTGACGCTAAAATAAGACAACGAAATACGTTTGACTATTGTGCGTCTGATGTAAAAATCGATCCATCACGCTATCATTGTAAAAAAAAACTGATATTTATTCTTTATCCTAAAAAGAGAGAGGCATGATATACGTATCAGTGATAGAGATAAAAACGAGAGGGAAAGTGTGCTTATCGCAACTAGAAAAGGAATAGCTAATAATTGCCTCTATTTAAACAATGATATACCAATCGTTTGAGGTCTCGTGTTTAGATCGGGGGAACAATGGAGCGAGATAGGGAGACGCAACGGCGACGGAATATGTATAACGACAACGTGTGTACCCCAGAGTGCGGTGGAAAAAGAATGTCTCTGCCGACAGTCCTGACATCACCAACGGCTGACGGGAAAAAGCAGGCAAAGACGCGTCGCGTCGCACCACTTTGGCGTCGTCGGGGATCAGGCGCCACCACCGGGTGTCCCCCTCCGACCCCGACAGTCTCACCGACTTTCCGCCGACAAACCGCACGCACACACAGCGTTTCGCACGCTACCGTGAGATATACCGTACACGCACACACACCCACACACAACGAGCGTCCCGGTGACGGCTGATCAGGGACTCACGGCGTCGTTAATGTAAGTATGGCAAACCGCGTGTGTCCTCCTTGGAAAAATAATCGAATTCTGGTGCGACCGCGTCCGCTCGATTATCTCGACACGCAAAACGCGATAAACTTTCGCCGCCAAGCAATAGTGGACGAAAAATTTGGTCTCGCGTGTAAAACGTATCTTGCGTTGTGTAAAGAAAAAACCGATACAAGGCTCTGAAAAAGAACTATCTCCCAACGAGGCGGGAAGGGAAAGAAAGGGGAGGAAAAAGATATTTAAGGAATCGTAGAGAGTCATACAAATGGAGATAATTACCTCGCGATTGCGCAAGTTGAGGGACGTTAGAGATATAAATAGAAAAAAACTCTCTCTCTCTGTGTGATAATTTGTTACTGATAGTTTTTTATGATATTTTTGTTAAAAAACAAGTCTAATTTCTCTTATCAAATTTTTTGATAAATGTATGTTTAATATTCTTACTATTATTTAAATCTCTTACATTTGGCTTCCTTCATCCCTTTACAATTTATGAACGTAAAGGAGTTTCATAAACTAAAAATTAATTCTTTTCATTTTTTATTACGTTTTGAATTATAATAGATTGATAAAATTTTTATGATGAAAATGATGAATATAATTCTCACATATTGCTAGATGTATAATAAAAACTTTTGTTACGCATTTAACTGAAAATTATTGTCGTGTTTAGTATAATTTTAAATAAATTAAAAACACAAAAACTTTAATGTTATATTAAAAATATAATATTTGAAAAAATTATGAAAGAAACCAAAGTTTTTTTATATACAAGAAATCGTTTTTTTACATCTCTAAGATCCAATAGCATCAATATTATTTTGGCTTTAAGCAAGATATTTAAGTACGTATTTGTCTTTATTTATTTAGAAAGAAAGATAGATACATATTTAAGTCTTGCTTAAATCTAAAATAACGTTGGTGTAACCTGGCCTAAGATCTGAAATAATTGCACCAATTATTTTAGCTTCGAGACTTAAATATGCGTCCGTCTTTATTTATTTAGAGAGAAAGATAAAGATAGATATACATTTAAATCTCGCTTGAATCTAAAATAATGTTGGTGCAACCTGGCCTAAGGTCCAAGTGCATCAATATTATTTTGACTTTAAGCGAGATTTAAATATATGTCTATCTTTATTTATTTAGAAAGAAAGATAAAGATAGATACGTAGCGCATAGTAAAACGCGCCCGCGCCATCGGCATAAAGAGCAAGGAAGAAAGGAGCTCTTTCGTTTTAAAAAATATCCGAGAGGAAGAGAGAGAGAAAGAGAGAAAGAGAGAGAAGGGCAAGTGCTCCCCGAGCCGGGTGCCTGCCTGTTTGCGGGTGCGCGCCGGCCACGGCTGGCTCCGAGACGACCGGCGGCGGCGACGGCGCCGACGTACAGACAATTGTGAGTCAGTCAGCCGCCGGACAGCGACGCGGTAGCACGTGGTTCCGTGTCGATCCTCCGTCTCGCCTCTTTCGCCGATTTTCCCTCTTCGCGAGACTTCAACTATCGCCAACTTTCTCTCTTCCTCGTTATGCGCGAAGCGATAACCGGACGGGCAACGGCAACCCATCGATCGTGACGATTTCGACGGCGACGTCGACGAAGACGACGACGATGATCCCGAAGATCTAATTCGGGAGAAACACATGTGCGCGATCCTCGGAGGACGATCTCTCGTTTCGACGTACGCCAGCCAATTGTCGCCCGAGACTCTTCGTCCGCGAGATTCCAGCTGATTTCAGAGAGTTGCATCCTTGCGGAATGTTGCCGCGCGACGCGTTAACCCTCGTGATGTTGATGACAGGTCTCGCTGCGACCGTCGCCGCCGCCGTCACCAGAAATCCATCGGATCCAGCGAATGTAGATTCGGAAGATTATGGTTTGCTCGACAACAATGAGGCGCGACCTGATAAAGGTAACAAAAAAGGTAAGAAATAAGATATTTTCACAAGTAAACCAAGCGAACGTTCTCTTACAGGTAAAAGAATCTTATATACACAAGTTACTTAACTAAGGATGCCTTCACTTAGGGACACAAGTCGACGCAAGCTTATTCTTTTCTCTCTCTCTCTCAACATTATTGAATAATAAAAATAAAATGACACTTTTGTCGTTAAATGGAAAGCTCTCGCCGAGCACAAGAACAATCGCATTGTACTTCGACACATAAAAGTTGTATCTCAGTCTCATTGTTATTTACTTCTCGCGATAATGTCACCCCTTCGATGTTCACCCAAACGTGTTCGTATCGCTTTTTCATTCCGTGCTACTTTGAACGTATCGATAAGACGTTCGATTCTCTCATAATGATGGATTTTTCGCCGATTTCACAAATTTTCTCTCAATTTCCTCTCGTTATTCTAACATAGAAGTATATCATAATGCTTCGATGTTCATTATATTACTAGCAAAGGTGAGATACTCGCGTGCGTATGATCGCAGGAAGCACGGCGTGTGCACGTGCTCGGCACGCTTGTCTTACTAATTCTCGCGAATTTAGTAATTCGTATCTCTTCAAGGATAAGGCTATCTTATTAGTATGATTATCCTAGTCTATATATGAGAATTGCGATATGAAAATTAGAAGCTTCAATGAGACTGTTTGACGATTGGAAAGTTCGCAAGAAGAGAAGAAACATCGATTTCTGTATTTCTGTATTTTACGTAATCGATACATTTTTAACTGTGCGAGACAATTTACTTTTTAAAATTCTTTTCATCGAAACAAGAACACACAAGTTTTAGAGACAACAAGTTTTATAAATTATTTAATTATACAATATTAATAATAAAATAATAACAATAATAAGATAAAATAATAATAAAATAATAATAAAAATAAGATAATAAAATAATATTAAAATAATAATAAAAATAAAATAAAATAAAAATAATAATAATAAAATAATAAAATAATAGAAATAAAATGAAATAAAAAATAATAATAATAAAATAATAAAGTAATAAAAATAAAATAATATAAATAAAAACAATAATAAATTATTTAATTGTATGTTTAAAGAAAGAACAAGAAAGAGAGAGAGAGGGCGATGAAAAAGATTCCACGTGCTTCTCCAAAAATACCCGGCGCCAAGGAGTTTGTTCGCGGCAATTCTCGCTGCAAACAAACAAAGGCTATTACGCGATGGTGTAAACCACGAAAGGGGGGCGATCTCTCGTCCCGTTCGCGGAATGCTCAACGCGAGCAATAAAATCGAGTTTATTCGAGCCAACGAAACATGACGTACGAGTGATTCATGATCGATGGATGATAGATCTACATCCGTATAAGCGGCGCCTGCTCTCGCGATTTTCCTTCTCTTTTTCCCCAACAATCTGCCACGTCTATTGTCAATTACAACGCTGTATGTGCATCTCTTAACTGGTCGAGTAACGTTACTTTTTTTCTGTGTGAGTGGCCGACCGGAGTATCTCGATAACGCATATAATTAACGTTATCTGTATGTACAATTTCACTTATGTATGACTCTGTTTCTCTCTCGTTCTCTTCGTAGACAGAACAAAGACTGTATACGGGGTATGCGAGATAATAAATATTGAAATTTCGTTGTTCGCACGATAGCGAGTTTAGAGAGAAAGAGAGAGAGAGAGAGACGATAAAATACACTGGGCGCCAGCTTGACGCGCGAATAGCGGAGTTACATAGTGCGCTATATACATGATACAAGTACACGCTTGTTGCACGCGTATCGCGTATATTGTTGCGTCTCCTGGCCCCTTTTTTTCTCATTGCATAATAATAATGTTTACATTAGCGGCAAATAAATTTTTCGATCACGCGTTGATTTCTTTTCGTGTCACTCGAGTCTTTTAAACGTGCATCGTCTAATTATCTTCTCCAAGTTTGGCAGTCTCAATTTCAATTTCATTTCGTTTAATTTTGAAAGATATTGAAAGTTGTTTAGTGTTAATTGTTACTACTGTAATAAACTCTTCTGTCTAAAGGCATTTTTTTACGTTTATATAGACGAATAAATTAGTAAATATAAATTATCTTTAAAGTAGATTTTTATTGCAATGATAAATTTATTTTCCTGAAGAAAAGAGAATTGAAACATGAAGTCGATATATGCAATCGATAATACATATATTGTGCGCAAATTATGCATGTTTAATCAATACCATCTTTTTTTAATCGGTTGACAGTAATTATTCAACTGATAAACATCAATGACTCGCGTTTGCGAGAATTTAAATTTTAAATATATTTATACGCAATATGTTGTATGCATTTTTTTTACAATAAAAATCGAGATCTCGTTTCTTTTTTTTTGAACGAAATATATCTTTATTTTTTAATTCATCTTAGAGAGAAAAAAGTGAGAGAGAGAGACGGTCGACGATTGCGCGGAACCATTTCGTCGATTATAGTTTCTCGAATGCATTTTGCATCTCTGGCAAAGCCGCAAACTCTGATATCGCTTCTGAGGTCGTTAATCCCAATGCGTTCGGCGAATTACTCGTTAAAGCATTCGCGTATTATGGCAGCATCCGATGAAGACTCTTAAGTATATGCGAGCAAAATGAAACGTCCATCATTGCCTAATGAAATCGAACCGATTTTATAATGAGTCGCGCATTGAGACTGAACTGCGTTCATTCGACACTAATGGAAATTATTATATTTCTGCGATGTGAACATTTCACGTACGTCTATGTAGCGCCGATACGATGGATCGAAAAATATATAATGGGTGGAAGGCTGTGCGAAGATACTATTTTTAGTTCATTACACCAAGTTGCTACGAATCGCGTGTCTCTCTGTCGAAATTGATCAGATTATGGCTTTTATTCTCTGCTCTTTTATCATGCAAGGGGAAAATTTTACAATACAACTTAAATAAAACATCCCTTTTACGATATTTATTGTAAATCTGGAAATATAATGATTAAATATAATGATTAAAATGCTGGAATATAATGATTAGAATATTTTTATTATTATAAGTATTGTAAATTATGCTTTATTCTCTGTTAACGATTATGTATTTGTTTATGCATCAAAATTATATATATATATATATATATATATATATATATATATATATATATTACAATACTTTGTGTTTAAAATATTTAATATGTTTACATATTATTGAGAAAAGGTAATATATATTTCTTTTAGATACTAGTACATATTTTATAAAAAAATTATTATAAAAATTATTATATTAATTTTTATTATTTGTTACTTTTTATTTTAATTTTTAATTATTTAATTTTTATTTTGACTTTTGATATTTCAATTTTCACTGTAATATTTTCTCCGTGAGATTAAGACCATGATATTAAAACAAAGTTTATGAGAACAAGGTGAACAGAGATCTTTTACAGAGACGAGATATAATTTACATCTAATTATTCTCCAAGAGATATAAGACAAGAGATAAATTTATCTGACATTGTATTCTCTAGATGATTAGTTGAAAGTTTTTCGCTCAACCTCGAGACTTCGATTCGTTACTCGTCGTCGGCGTCGGCGTCGGCGTCGTGGTCGTCGTCGTGGTCATGATCGTGGTCGTGGTCGTGGTCGTCGTCGTCGTCGGCGTCGTCGTTGTCGTGGAGCCACCGTTCTTTCGAGTGGCAAACGGCGCCGACGACGAAAAATGCGAGCTCATCGACGCCAACGACGAGAACGAAGCCTGCGCACACGCACAAGCACACGCACATGGCCGGTTTATCGCTGTCACACACGCGCACGTCGTAAGTAGCACGGCGGCTACAGCTGGCGCACGCTGGCGTTACGCTACGTGCGCGCACACACGCGCACATACACGCACGCATGCCACTCGGTGGCGCCTGTCGGCCACACGGACACGCATGCATGCGTGCGTGACGAGTTTGTACCTCTCTTTACGTACGTATGTACGTGTGCGTGTGGCGTTACGTGCATGTACGTACCGTGCATAAATATTCCGGGTAACTGGGTGTACGTGTGTACGTGTGTAGACACGGTGTGTCCCGCGAAACGATCGCGATTTGGATTCCTAACGACGATGAGTCGCCGTCTCGTTTCGTCGAATTTCGCTTCGGGATCGCGTTACCTTTCGAGGCGATCTCGTCGGTTTCGCGATTAATTTTTTTTTGCGACAATTTTTTGTCGGATATACGAAGCTCGACGCTCTATACGTTGGACGTTTTTGTCGCGACACCCTTGACATGGCTCGTTACTACTGCGTTCTGTCTGCACGCAACAATGACAGACGGAAATGACCATACCACCGCATATAATCATGAATGCTCCTGCACACGCATGTCGTAAAAATGCGCGCCGAAATGACATTTGTACGAATCAAGATACTTGCCGACAAAATTCGTCGAACATCTGAATTTTGAACTACGTGAGATGCGCAAGAGATACGGAAGACACGTGTCGAGAGATACGCTGGTGTCTTCTGCCAAGTCACGTGTTTCAATCGTATCTACACCGCTCGTCTAAGTATCTCAGATTATCTGATCTCACTAACTAGTTTTGATCGATACGTGTACATCTACTAATTATTAAATAATTCAACCGTTAATTAAGATGCGAATTATGGCGGACATAAAAGCGTAAGAGATCGTCCAAGAGTCATCGCGTTAAATAACTGCGTCAGATAGAACAAAAGCAACTTTCGACGCGCAAAGTTAACGACTCGTTCGATGGCTGTTGATGCTAGCTTTCCGTTTAGAGCTCGTTAATCGATGTCGGAAAGTCATGTCGGCACGCAAACGACTCCGCCAAGGTTCGTCCAAGTATTTCCTACCTATTCCCACTCGTTCTCGGGCTGTTTCAGTAGTTATTTAAGGACGGCGAAATTTATGCGCCTGATCTGTTTGCGCCGCCGCGACTATGCGCGTGTAGGCGAATGACAGGCATTCCGAGATGCTAATTCATGTAATCCCGATCTCGCTCACTACTTGTTTACGATTTAGTGCCACTTACGCCGGCATCATTCCAAGTACCGGAACCTCGCAGATGTTTGTAATCGCTCCGTAAAATCTTCATGTCCAGAAGATATCTTTGTACAAAAAATGTTGTTTTAATTATTATATTTTTCCACCAGAAATCGCGATATTAGAAAATCATAGTTTAATAAAATAAAAATCGTTCTGTAAAGTCTCGACGTCGAGAAGACATATCATACGTGTTGCTTTAACTATCATATTTTTTTCCAGAAATCGCGATATTGAAAGATTATTAATTAATAAAATAAAAAATTAAAATAATAAAGTAAAAACTAAAATAATAAAATAAAAATTAATAAAATAAAAAATATATGTTACGAATTTAATTATTTCAGTATCAATCAATAATTAAAATATATATAAAATGCAGTCGATATTTTCTCTCGATCGCAAAACTTACGAGATATATTTTCGAAAAAAATTTCTAAAAGAACTTAATAAAATCGCGTGTAGAATCTTTCGAGATATTCGCACGATCGTTTGCAAAGCTCGCCTTGAGAAAGCTTCTCTCTCGCCGTGCGTTTGCGAAGAGTATGTATCGAGAACAAGGATACTCTGTGAATGAGCGAGTAAACGTTGGAACACGGGTGTGTTTACACAGTAAGGTAGCAGATTTAAATCAAATACACGCAGATTTTCAACCGATGAATCAGAGAAACATCGTGACCGAAGAAACTCCCTTGCAAAAAGATCTTGAAATTATTAAGAAAAATTCTCTTGTATTTTATTTTAATTTATTTCTTTTATTTCTTTTATTTTAATTTATTTCTCGTTCGAAAAAAATATACTGACTATCCAATTAATGATTCGCACATATTTGCACCTCTACTTTTATTACCGATTTAATATCTCATTCGCGCTTTTGACGCTTCCGCTTCTGCCTCTTCTTGTTTATGTAAAAATTACGCATCGCGTAAACAATCACGTGCCTGCTATAAACGCAGCTGTTTTCGGGATACGCATATTCTGTTTTATCCAACTGGAAATATAACGCGCGATCGTCTGTTAAATTCGCGAAAAGTCGAGGAAAAAAGTCACTCCTATTAATATTCATCGAGTAATATTTCCAATATTCCTTTCGCCTTCCGGAGTGTTCGTTCTCATGGCAAATACACGCACACATACGGACAAACGGAAACTCTTCTTTTCACCCTTTGGCGCCCAAGGCGCATTCCACGATATCGCTCATCAAAGATGTACGACAGGACGCAAAATCGCGCGCGTCACCCCGCGCATAACTACATAACTATACCCGGGGAGACGTTTGCTTTTCGCTATTTACAATCGGCTATCAATCACCGCGCGTGTTATATTCGTGGCATTCGGAATAAAGACGGACGCGCGCGTTATGTTAATCGCCATCGCCTCTTCTCGTATGCGACGCGACGCCGAGTCGCGCACAAGCACGCACGCACGCACTTGTGCACGCGTGCATGCGGCATGCATACATGTGCAACTTGGAGGATCGAGATGCGTCGAATCCAAATGAACGAGCGTTGTCGCAATCCTCGGAGCTGCCAGCTCCGGCGATCAACGAACTTGCGATGCGCGATGACTGACGGGAGCTAATCGGGGTGGAAAGGACGCGCGACGCGTCTCACGTCGGCTATTATAATCTAAATCGACAAGAACGAAGAGAGGCGATTAAAGTGTCGATGGAGAAAAAGCGGATCCTCAACTTGGAAATGTAAAGAGTTGTATATACGAAGCTTTGGAAATATACACAGTGTCTTGACAGTAATACCTTGTTTCTGTTGCTATTTTCGATTTCATTTCGAGGAAGTAAAATTGGAAGATTTGATTGTTTTCTAGATATTTCACATTATTTGCAAACGAAAGGTATGAAAAAATTTTTAGAGAGAAAAATTACTCCTTTTAAACGCGATTGAGTATATTTTTAATATACTAATTATTTAAACAATTACAGAGTGTCTACTCTCTAAAAAAATATGGAAAATCTGGCATTTTTAGGAATTTATTTGGAAAAATGAGAGGATGCAGAAAATTTTTTAACAAATTTTCTCTGATTTTGCTCTTATAAATTATAAGCAATTTGTCGATAACAAGTTGTAAATTAATGTGTTTAAAATATATTGTAAATATATATCTATCTCTGTTTACATATTCAATGTTTTAGCAAAATATTGAATATGCAACGCATTCCTTATTATAATTTTTAATGTTAAAAAAAATGAAAATGTTATGCAAATGAAAAATGTTTATCTTATTTAAAATTATTTAAAATTATTTAATTTTCTAAATACATTTGAAATTTAAAAGGCTCTGTATTTTTCTCTCGCATGAATGAAAAATATTAGAAAACAATAAAGAAATTAATTTTAGAAAATTGCATCTTTAAAATATTCTCATTATCTAGAATTTTGAAAATATCTGGAAGATTAGAAAATTTTCAAGAAATATTTTACAAGATTTGAATAGACACCCTGAATTACAAACAAAAATTATACCTAATAAAGCACTATACACATACACACATTTCAGTTTCTTAGTTTAATATGTTGAATTTCCAAACCAAAAAATTTAATTTTCCCTCATATCTTTTTTCTTTCGTTAGTTATAAACGATATAAATTCGCGAGAATTTTTGTGAGTTTGACTTGATAATAGATGCGAATAGATAAAGCCTGTCATTACTTTACGATGAAAAAAACTCGACGTGCTTTCGTTTGTGCGTTCATTTGCATTTTCTCCGCGCACTCGCTGCCAATTACTGGAATAGAAATCTCTTCTTTTCTCTCTCTCTTTTTCTCTATATATTGAATCGCGCCTCGCATCGGGATCACGTGCCATCGACACTCGCGATAGCTAGCCAATAACGGCGCGGCCGTTCTGGATCAATTAACACGATTCCGAGCTTCCCCCCTCGCGGCAGCGCTTTTTGCGGCCCGATGACGTGCGCGAATTGCTCGAGGCAAGCGAAAGTAATCGCGGAATAGAGGAACAAGAATCTCGGTTCAGGCTCTCGTGTTCCGTATCGTATTATTGCGAGGGAACGTCGATGATTAATTATCTCGCGCAGAATTAAAATTCCCGGGCAGAAGAAAATTGCGCGTTTATCTCCGAGCATTCCCTCACCATCTCTATTTCCCGCCGGAATTTGTGCGTTTGGCGACGAGATACGCGTCTCTTACAATAACAATTCTTGTATCGATGCAGGCGCACAATAGGTTTCTATAAATAAACAGCCGCACGCGATAGATTCTCGGGATCAATGTCAACGATTCCAAGGAAACGCGTCTATAAATACGCGCGTTGATGTTACTCATACCAATTTTGCATTTCTGTTTCTTACGAATGATGATGAGATTAATGCCAAGAATACGCTTACAATGGACTTCTACGCAAAAATATTTGCATGTGTGGTGTCAAATAAAAACGATGCACCTCCCTCAGCCTCCGCAACGGAGAGGAGAGCTCCAGTTTCATTGATGGGACTCGATGAAGCGTGATCGAATCAGGAATGTGATACCGTTTTAGTAGCCGTTTGCGTGCACACCTCGGCACGCGGCCGCTCGTCTACCTGCTGTCGCGAATCTTGACGTGCGCACGTGAGCCAAATTGTCCAAATTTACCAATTTCTACATCCTTCTACTTTGCTATAGGCTCCCCACTTCGCACTTTATAAGATATAACATCACAAAATTATATGTATCTTTCCTATAGCAAGATGAGTCTAAACTAGAGCTGATGATTTTATTTCGAAGATCGAAATTTCGAAACTTCGAAGGTATAACTGCGATAAATACACATTTATAAAATTATATAATAAAATTTGAGTAAAATGTTGCAATTATATTGCTACATTGAAAAATATATCTAAAAATAATTTTTTAATCATTTATTTTTTACATAATTTTTTGTGTATGTATATATTAATTAAGTCACTTTTATTTATAATATTTTAAAATTTCTTGCATGAATATTTGCAAAAATATTTTTCAAAGGTTAATTTTGAAATTCAAAGATACTTCAAACTTCAAAGTTATCGAAAGTAACAGCTCTAGTCTAAACCAGCAACTGGTTGTTATGGGTGTGTCATCTTTTTCCTGTCATATAACAAAGGGTTCGACCTAAAGGGTCGAAATTGTTTCGGACGGTTGGTTCGCACTTCCTTTCCATATAAATATTGCACATGCTGTTAGATGGAAAGATGCTTCGAATTATCATCAATTCGAATATATTATGAGAAATTTGAAACAATTCGAATATTATTTTTGAATTTATACAATTTTTAAAGTCTTGAAAATTTTTCATCTTAATCTTGAAAAGTCTTGAATATTTTAATAAACTTTAGAGGCAGAAAATATTGAATATTATAAATAAACGTAGCATATTAAATTTTCTTTAAACAAGACTTATTTATTTATTTATTTTATAGGAATAAAATTTTTATCGATATCTCAACAGATATTTTATCGATATTTGTACAGATATAAGAGATCGAGATGATAAATCTTTCAAAACCTTCAGGATCAATCAAAACTTTCAATATTATATAATTTTAAATAATATTGAAAATATTTCTAAGCAATGACTTAATTGATTGAAATTAATTAAAGATTTAATTGAATGCACGTGCCTCTGCTCTCGCAATAAATCATCCAACACACTACAGTATAAAAAACAGTATACAATTGTCAAAAACGAGTATTACGTTGAGCGACAAACGACGCTGCATATGTTGCATTCTTGAGTCGCGGGGGAAGGATGAGAAAATAGAAATTCGCGATTGCTCGTGTGATGAGCAAATTTGAGATCGCGTTGCGCGACACGCATCGGTCGACAATTCGCTTCGCGCAATTACACTTGCAGCGGCTTGGCATCGTCGGCTGAGCGCCAGCTGATGCTGTTGTTGATTCGCGTTAACCGCGCATGCAAACGAGCGGGAACAAAGGTCTCAAAGGGACATTATCCCGGGGCGTTACACGCGAGACGGTATCGCTTTATCTTTTCGCCGCTTCCATGACAACCGCGAAATTAAGAGAACTAAGAAGTCAAATGTTACCTCTTACCATCGAGATAAGATGATGCAAAATTTGATGCAAAATGCGATCGATCGGAAAATAAGACAGACGTGACTGAAGGATAATTTGGTCGCTGATGATTAAATCAACAGAGCTCATAATCGAGAAACGAATCGTGTCCATTGTCGATGGAGATGATTGTTCGTCGAATACACTTCTCAACATACACTTATGATTCAAAGTTTAATTAACCCAAAGCTCGAGCTAATCATGAGCGCGTTCGGCGAGCGATAATCAAAGGTAGATTACGGTGAGTTGGTTTTGCAAAAAAAAAACACCGAAAATTATCATAAAGGGCCCCGTGTTCTTCAAGGACCAACGCATGTAATTTGGAGCAATTTGGCAATTGCATATAATTGATGAGGATGCCTTTTACTCGCCGATGGCCGCTCGCGTCGCGTCCGCGTATCCGCAGTTAAGTAGGGCTAATCACCAGGTTGCCAGGGTTCTCGGGAACATCAAGAACCTGTCTTCTAGCGCCGAAACGTCGGAGCCGCGTATATACTTACGCCGATCCCTATATTCGGTCGGGGCCTTAGATACGTGTACCTGGTGCACCTCCTCTTTTCTCTCTCTCTTTCCCTCTCTCCTTCTTTTTCTCTCTCTTCAATCTACAGAATAGCAGGGGCCCCTGGAGAAAGACCCTCCGCCTACTTCCCAGAAACAAGGACCACGGCTCCCCATTGTTCTTGCTAATTGCCACTCCGCTGTAACCGTCCGAACGGCGTCCACCCGCTTCCCGGGCCATCTTAAACCTCCCTCCCCTCTCCGCCTTTCTTATAATGGTTCGAATAGTTCGGCTCGATAGTTACAAGTCTCAACGCAAATACCACCTTCGGTACTGCACCTTTGTGAAACGGAAATTGGCCGCAAGCCGGATCGTTCGGATTGTCTCACGCCCCTCTCGTTCCTTGCCCGAAGGGAGGTTCGTTTACCGCATAGCGAAAATATTTTACCTGTTAGTCTCCCTCTTTTTTAGACGATTTAGAAACATAGGAAGTTACTCTTTTATGGGTTATGGGATGATTCCTGCGGCATTACTTTGCACATTTTCGCAAATCCGACAGATTTTCCAGCCTTCTTTTGTGAAGTTGACAGTAACGAATATTTATTTCGTGAGGATTGCTTCTCTCTGAACACCTGCAACAAATAATTATATACAATGAATAATATGAAAATATCAATTAATGATTTGTAACAATTTTAAATAAAATTGATTTAAAAATTACAATATATAATAATAATTATAATAATAGTAACAATAAAAATAGTAAAATAATAATGATAATAAAAAGTAGAAAATATAAAATAAATAAAAATAAAAGCCAATAGATGGGAAAATTAATGGAAATAATTATTCTATACATAAAATTATAAAATGAAAAATCCTACTATATTATTCCTCACAAATTAACACGATTGATTATTTAATTCAATCGCTAATGAGTTCTGGCATGGCTTCAGTAAGAAAAATCTGTTCTCTTTTATACAAATTATGTGAAAATTTAATATCAAATTTTTTTCAAAATCACGATAAGATTATCGAATGGATTGTATGATTGTGCGCGATTTTCATCGAGACTTGAATCGCAAACGCAGAATTTTTCAAAAGTTTCTCACGAACCGCCGACAACGATGAACGGACCGGTCTTCATCGCCAGCGCTCTTTCGGCCATTCCTTTCGTCTTTCGATCCTGATGAGCCGTCCGTCCTTTCTTTTTCCCTTTTCGCATAACTCCGCGAGTTCATAATCCACCCGCTCGTAGGTAACAGGTGTCTCGTTGGACGTAAATCTCGGTCCCAGCTGATCTTTCTTTTTCAATCCGCGAGTCGTTTATAATTCTCACCGCTACCTTAATATTCCTAATGGAATATCTTCGCCGCATCGCGAATACGCGACAAGAAAATGAAACGCATTGGCAATATCTGACGATCTGGCTTGTTGGTCACTTGACCAACAAGTATTTCGAAATCGACTCTGCCGCGACTCTCGCGCATAAACTCGAAACATTCTTTTATTTTTCCCGCGTCAAACAGAGACGTGATTTGTTCTCGCTCTCACGCTAATTACTGTTACGCAGACTGTAGCGCTAATTAGAAAAGCGCGTTCGCTAACGCATTTGGTTCAATACAGAGTTCGCAATGTACCTATGCAAAGCGTTGTGCAATCCGCTTTCGCGGATTATATGGATATACTTGAGGAAGCTCGTTAGTTTCATCACTGCGTAGCAAACACTGGCGTCTATGTCTGGAAGACAGGGCCGCTATCAATAATAAATCCAACAAGCTTATAAGGCTTTATTATTACATTCAAATGTTTTCATTCATTCGTTGCTGGCTACGATATTTCTTTTAAAATTGAAAAATAATATCAAATTGTTTAAGATTCAATCATATATTGAGAAACAATAGTTTGTTTTTATCTTCAATGTCGATAGAATTTTTAAATAATTTTGTTATCTTAAAAAAGCTCCATATTATTATTATCATCTATTATTATGATTATTATTATCAATATTAATACTATTATATATTATTATTAATAATAATATTAATATTATTTCTTTAAATGTATTATATTATTTTTTGCAATGTTCTCATCAATAATTCAAAGACTTTAAATATTTTATTCCTCTTTCCGATTTTACGATGGCAATTTTTTTACGCTTGAAAAATTATATTTCCTTCTCTTAAGTGGATATTTTTGATCCAAATATTCAAAATATCTTTTACGTTAACAGCGGCCCTGGATTCAGATACCTATTACATATATGTACTTGTGCATAGATCGCCGCTCTTCTAATTGCATGTACATACAAACGGTGCTCGAATCAAGTCCAGTCAGAGCTTTCTATCCTCGGGCGGGTGACTCGAGCCTCGCTCTCGAAGTCTAATCGCACCTTTATCTTCGAAATGTTTCTCTCTTTTCGTACGATAATATCGTCGACTATCTTACTTATCGATTCTATGCTTAAATCAAAAGAGCCAATAGAGTTATCTTTGAATAGAAAATATTTTACACGCTCAAGATGCATTTCTCTATATATTTTTGAATAAAGCTAATTTTTTGCGGGCTCAAAGTTATATAATTATAATATATATAATATAATTTATTCTGCTAATGATACGACAGCGGAAATTAAAAGTCACATTTGAAAATTTCAATAATCGAGACAGGAATGTTCGCGGTATTCGTTGATTATCGTGTACGTCAATCTCGTCGATGGGGCCCGCTATCGAAGAAACGAGAGAAGAGAGAAATATAAGTAATAAAAAAGCCAAGGGAGGGTAGCTCGCCGAGGCCGGGCCGTGGAATAATTAATATACCGTGGACGCATAACGAACGACTTTGCGATGCAGTCTGTTTGTTTTCGGACGGATATTCCCCGGCCTCAGGCTCGCCGGTCGTATCTCTCTTTAGTCGGGCCCCTCGACCTCCCGCTGCTTTCTTCCCTTTCTTTCTTTTTTTATTTTAAACACGTGCGCACGCACACATGGGATTGTCTTCTGAGTGCCTCTTCTTTGGAGTCTCCTTTTGGAAGCTACTGTTTCTTATTTCGACTCAACTTTATGGTAATAGTTTCTCTCGATATGCTTTCTTTTCGAAAATATATGCCTATTCAACATAACAATTAGCGATATCTGAGCTAAAAGAATTACCAGGATGTCTACTGAAATCTTGTAAAAAAAATCCTTTAATTTTCCAGATAATTTTATTTAAAATTTCAAATAAAGAGAATATTTTAAAAATTCTTTGGTATTAAAATAAGTTTTTTATTATATGTGTTTTCTAATGTTTTACATTTATACGAAGATAAAACACATTTTAACAGCCACTTAAGTTTCAAATGTTAGATTTGCAAATGTACTGCGAATAACTTTTGTAAGCTAAATATTTTTTATTTTTATAACATTTTCATTCTTTTTATCACTAAAATAACAATAAAGAACATATATTACGTATTCAATATTTTGTAAAGACATTGAATATACATATATAAATAGATATATATTTATAATATATTTTAAATATATAATTAATTTATTGATTGCTTGTAATAAAAGAGCAAAAAGAGAAAAAATTCTTTAAAAAAATCCATGAATTAATGAAAATTCCTTGAGAATTCCTTTATTTTTCCGAGATAGAAGAGAAATACCTGAAAAGATTTCCAGATTTCCATGTTTTTCTAAGAAAAGTAGACATCCTGATTATTTTTACCCGTAAAAATTATGGACGTTTTTTTTTATTCCAAACCTAAGTATCGAATAAAATTCTCGGTTCGATGAAAGGAATGTCGAAACGAACGAAGTTTCATCATCGAAGTATGCACATTTAACAGGACGACGTTCCGAGAAACCGAGACTATATCTTGCGACCTCACAGTCTACGTGTAATTTTCCAATTCGCGAAATACGTAATCGTCGCGATGATATCGTCTCAAGTGGCCCTATTCTTTGTCTCGCGCGTTATTTAGCACAGAGTTGCTCCGAGAAAGAAGGAAGGGAGGACGAGATACTCTCAGACGAGGCAGCGCCGCATGCCTCTCCCCATATATCCTCTCCACTTTAATCTTTCTTTTGTGACTCGACTGTTTTAGCGTTTTTTATTCCCCGATGAGCTGGTGGACCCCGACAGGCCGAACGGGGGGGAAGGGCCGGCGAAGGGAGAGCCGGAGAATGAGAAGAGAGACGGAGGCAGGCAGCAAGACACATCGCTGCGGGCTTATTAGCAAGAAACCGGTGGGGAAAGACGCGGAGAGGCGCGAGGGGGAATCGGCAAGATGGTTGGACCCGGGGGTTGGGGCAAACGAAGCCGAGCATGCTCGCAATATCATAATAAACGTATCTCGTCTGTCTCTTTCTCTCTCTCGCTTCTTCGTCCTTCTTCCTCTTTGTTCATCCCGTACGGTTCTCATTAACGCACAGTCGCGTCAGTCGGGGATGCGGCCACCCTCGTTGCGTGCACTCACGCTCGGATATAAAATTTTTCTCGCGCGCAGTCGGACTCCTCGCTCGAAATCTCGATAAAGACAAGACTCCTCGAACGATTTATGTGCGCTTCAAGAGAGATCAGACGGTTCAGGTCCTTTGTCTCTGTCGACTTTCCGACTGACAACTAAATCACTCGTATTGTTCGTTAAAAAGAAAATGATGACAAATCATAGAATGACAGCGACAATATGATACAATAGAATTACTAAGCTTGACGAAATTAGAAAGCGTCAAATGTATATTTCAATGTATCAGAAAATAATTGGAGTTTAATCTCTAATATATATCATTTTTTTTATAATATAATATACTTGTAAAATTATTTGAACTGGAACAAT
Source organism: Camponotus floridanus (assembly GCF_003227725.1). Lineage (NCBI taxonomy): Eukaryota > Metazoa > Arthropoda > Insecta > Hymenoptera > Formicidae > Camponotus > Camponotus floridanus. Next base: position 365,430 of record NW_020229246.1, read on the forward strand.
TGAAATGTTTGAAAAATTTTATATGCTCATAATTTCATATTTTGCACATGCAAATATTTGTATATTTTCATATATCAATTATTCCATTCAACATTCGATTTGAAAAGTATTTCATTGCAGAATTACTGTATCAGTCCCATTTTTTCTTTCAGACTCTTCTAAAGTCGGAGAAGTGAGATGTTACTGCAATAAACCGATATGCGTTCCCCAATCGTACATGTGTCGCGGTGTAAGATGTGTCACGAAGTTACCGAGGAGCGTAGACTTGCCGCTTTTGAGAGCGGGATTTGACAGCGATTGCCTAAACGATACGTACCAAAAACCAGACTGCCCCGAAAATTCTTTCTGCTGCGACAAGGATCTCTGCAATCACGAGGACAGTCCTGCAATGAAAAACATACTCGACAAGATTCTAAGAGAAGGTTCGACAATTTTTTCCTCTCTCTTTGCGTTTCCTGTTCTCCAACATTCCGGTCACCGCATCTATCATGTTTCAATCATTGCAATATAACATCTTGATTCGTTCGATATTTAGGTATCATCACGTGCGATTAGAATCTTGCTTCGCATTTTCGCACATTATTAATCGAATTAAACATATGTTTTTTTTTCATCTTGTGCTTCTCGATGTCTAATTTTCGTTGTTGATGATATCGTTGCAGCGATGAGCAATCAGCGACCATACTTGGCTGCTTTGTATCCGAAGGGTCAGGATGGAGGTCAGACGACGGTTCGTTGGTTTCCGAGCGCGATCGTCGTGGCCATCTGCGGATTCATCGTCCTGCTGATCATCGCCAGCCTAGCTGTCAGATGGCTGCATCCCATACCGCCGCAAAATACAAACAAGTTCGTGCCGTGTAGAACATCCGATAACGGACCGCCCTTGCTTGGACTACCGAAAGTGCCTCTGGTTTAAGAAATCCCACGCGATCCAAAGACAAGTTTTTCGATGAAGGTGTTCGAAATGATAGTTTAATTAGTAGAGCTGACTTTAATATATGACTCACGGACAATCGGAATTGTGCCATATATTTGCGTAGCAAAGAAATGCTACGCATTAGAATCTTTATAAGTTCTGGATAAAATTACTTTACAATATATAAATAGTAATCTTATTCCAATATTTAACTTTGCTTCAATTCCATCGATTTTTTATAGCATATTTTATAGCATATATGTGTGTGTTCAATATACAAGTATGCAGATTTCTGCGAGATTTTATAGAGAGAGATATGCCGGAGTCATATACTAAGCGTCCAGCCTAGGCTACCTAGAAAGCTAGCGGGCCGTTGGAGGCTCCATTCGGCTGTGAATTTTACGAAGAAAGCAACTATTGTAAATTATATCGTAACAATTAGTACGTATTTTACTTGTTGCATTTCCTCGAAACGTCCGTCGCGGCGGCGAAGAGTGAGAAACGAGGGGTCCGAGACTTGAAACCCTCTAAACATGACGTTACGACAATACAGTATGTCTACAGTCTCTGTATCGTTGTAAAATTGTAAATATAGATATATGTACACTTTATGTATTTTTTATCATATTGAATTTGACGATGTTGCTTAAATTACGATGTAATTCGCGTAAATGCGATCTGTTAACGTTGCAATCATCGTGAATTCTTGTTCCCTAAAAATAATATTATTATTATACATCATTTTTATTTACAAACAATACCCTTCGAGTAAACTAAGGAGAAATTATATATTTCACAAATCTCGTAACGGAAAATAAATTTGTAATTGATATAATTTTGTTGTGCCGTTGCGACTTCAGTCACAGCCATTAAATTTGTGAAAGAGCGTAGACTTTAAGAACTTAATTATATGTATATTTTTAAGCGTATTCCGTATAAATATTATATTGTGATATATAATACGACGTAATAATGACTAAATAAATACACAGAGATCTGTCTAGACTTTATTTTACATTGTGTTACTTGTGAGACATGAACAAAAAAAATCAAAGTAAAGTGTATTTTAAAGCGTCTTCTCAATGCGTTATGGTTTGTTTCTCTATTTATTTGTTCCTTTTCATTGATAACATATACATACCATATCGGTATTCAGTATATAGGAAGGATACGTCATTACTCTATAAAATAAGTATTATTCCTCGTTTAACAACTCAGAATATGGAATCGTGTGATTTTAATCCCATAAAAGACGCGCATATAATAGAAACATTTTGGCATCACAGTTTAAAAACCGTTCATTACTTTTCTCGTATATATCATATTCAATTTGCCTCATAAATTTCTCATTCATTACATGTTTCTTCTTGCGAGTCATTATTTTTTTATTCTGTTTCGAAAAAGGTTCATTGCTTTATAAAAATACTGTTCAAGGTATTATACTTTGCTTTCTATTTCTGTATTTTTTTTTCTGATCCTTGGCCAGAAAATGAATATTCTCTTTCTTTAAAAGAAGTGGTTTTCATCTTCTCAGGTCAATTGAATTTTGAGCGTGAAATTACGCGTCTTGTCTACATATGTACATGCACATGTAACATAGAGATATCGAGATTTAGTTTACTTGTTTTATCAGTCACAACCCATACGACATGGGTTTTTCCGGGATAATATTACAATAATAAATGTGATGATTTTAGGAGAGTATCTCTCCGAATGATTTGACGTAGGCCTCGTGAAGTTTGTTGATAAAATCCGGATCGCTTTTTAATAGATAATTGAATGCCTGTAAAAGTTGATTCCTTGTCAATGGTTCTAATGGTCTGTTTAAGGGCTCGGGTGGACTGGGAGCGGCAAACATTACAGGAGGTATTAACGCTGGCGCTGATCCTCTTCCTGACAACGTAGGCGCTGCCGGAATAATGTCGTCCGATGACTAAATCAAAGAAAAATAAGAACTAAAATATGTACATATTTAATAAATTTAAAATAGATGAATTTTTTTAACTTTTCTTACTGTGCTTCCAGAAGCGTGAGCAAATAATGATGCAAGCGGATTAGTATTATTGGTATTGGTAATGTTTGAAACTTGATGATTTCTTAAAGTAGAAGATGTCGGTGTGTTGGTTGGGGATTGTATCCTGAGGAATCCAGTGGTTCCATTCGAATCGTTAACGTTCTGAGTTATGGGTAGTGGCAGATCTTGCGAGATCGGCGCTGATGTGGACATTATCGATTCTTGTTGGGAAATCGGTTTGTTCCGTCTTTTGGATCTATTCACTGTAGGAATTGTCGTCAATTGCAACTGATGAGTACCAGGTTGCGGTGTTATAGATCTCTGTTTCTCAATATGTTTTTCAATATGTTCCAAAGTGTGCGCTGCTGGATAGGACATTAAACGCGCAAGTAGAGGTTTATTCGACTCGACTGCGACAGTTCCTCCCGAAGTAGGTTGATCACCTGGCTTGAATTGCCCAGTGTTCACCTGGTCGACAATATACAATGAATGAATGAAGAATCAAATATACATTTTGCTCTAAAAGTATAAGATATGATATTACTAACCTTAGCCTTAGCAAAAAAATCCATTACACTTTGTGAAGTGACGTCAGGTCCTAAGGGAGCAGATAATGAACCAGAAATATTGTCAGTCGTAGGTGTAACCAATGGAGACTTTGATCCGATTATTGTGTTACTGTTGTCGCCACCACCGCCTCCGCCACTTCCACTGACTCTGCTTGTGTTAAAATCTTCTTGCGCCTTGCTGAGCATGCTGAATATATCCACATTGTTTACGCTGGGTCCCGATACTTTTTTAATTTTATTTTGTGGCTTGCTATTGATCTTGCGACTTTCTTCGCATTCCTTTAAGAGTTTATTCAACATGTTTGCAATACGAACGCACTCTTCTTTTTCATAAAACCAAATGCCATAGATATTGCATCTGGAATTTCTATACAACAGAAATGGCTCTTGCAGTTGTAAATCCAAACCCGGAGCAACTGGTTCTACTAAATTGTTCGTATTTAATCTGCAATAGATTTCATTTTTTTTTTGACATATGATTATGTATATTATCAACGCTATGAATGGAAACATAAGTGCAAGAAAGGTAGAACTTGGATTAAAATACTTTGCGAATCTTTCGAGAGTAACCGTTTGAGTTATATACAAAATTACCTCGTCATGGAAAGATGTATACTACCTGTTCATTATGAGAATACTGTTGTATGGCTCGCCGTTTCTTGAGTAGAGAAATAGAGCGCCCTCGATGTCGGTCTTTTCCCATTCGTTCTCATCTCCATTGAATGTATATAAAGCGACATGGGTCGCCGTCTCGAGGATATCCTTGACGTACGGGTCGACTCGTTTTAACGCAGCCACGTTCATCCTCAGCTCGGTTCGATCCGTCATACCGCTGATAATAATTGTTGAGATTAGGACACGAGGGGCTCGAGTAAATTAGTAGTTTAACGTAAGCGTATAGTTTTCACCACTTTCCGGTTAATCGTATCAGTCACGGAGAGTCGTATTTTCAAATAACGTAAGCAGCTGCTTCTGCAATAAACGCCATACTGGATTTTCGGGTTGATACGATTGTGACGCTAAAGAGTTCGGCAAGTCTTCGAAAGATGGCATGGTGGTAGCATTTTGTTTTTTTTCGATTTTTTTTTTAAATCGGATGATTACGTTCCAATTTTATTCTCGAAATAAAGGCCGCAGCACACACTTTTGCATAAGCGCATAACTATAAGCATAAAAAAATTGATTGGTTCATTTTCTTATGCATATACTTGGGGACCAATTAATTTCCTTATGCTTCTGATTATGCGCTTATGCAAAAGTGTGTGCTGCGGCCTTAAAGCTACATTTCTTTCTGCCCAACATTCTTTTTTTTTTGTATCCTTGGATGTTATGGCATTTCCTCGTTCTAAGATCATAGAGTTCTTTCTTTTTGCAGAAATATACTTGGGAATACCTTTTCATTTATCTTCTCAGGTGCATTTTTAAAAAATGTTTAAATTATTGAAGTCTCCTTTTCTCTAATGATTAATTTGTAATATTATATAACAGAGAGAGAAAGAGAAATAGAAGATATATTCATACAATACAAAAGCTTGCAACAACATTGCTACAATGTTGCTGCGAGTTTCTGTGCTGTATGAGTTTATTCTCAAATTATTAGGAGGTCAAGACTGAGGGTCACTTTCTTTTTATAAAAATCCTATATAAATATAAATAATAAAAATATAAATAAATATAAGTATAAATCCTATATCCTATAATAGCACGCGCTCTGCATTATTGACAATCACAAAGCATAAATTCGGAAAAGCGAGAATGAATCTAGATAGCGTCTTCTTCATTATATTTAATCATTCTTGCGCATAGTCGCAAGCGTTAGGATTGTTTATTTAGGAAAAAAATGTGATTTGCAATTTAGTTATGTAGGACTTTGCTAAGTAATGTCATTTTAATTGATATATAATAAAAGTTGAACGCGATTAAAGACTAGTCAAAATGACTGATCAAGATACAAATAATAATTCTCTTCCGTTACGGGAAAGTCTAGTAAGTTAATCGTAGAGATCATTTAATCACAAGTTACATAAACGTAAAAAAATTACTTTACATATCAGTAATTTGTAGAATTAAATTTATTTAATTGTAATAGATTATTCATGCGCATGTATAGTAAAGTAAAGTTCCACTCATTGCTTCATTTTAATATAAATTCACATATTAAAGGTGAAGACGGCAGTACAGTTTCTGCAAAATCCCAAAGTGTCATTGAGTCCATTGATGCAAAAACAAGAATTTCTTAGGAGAAAAGGCTTGACGGATGAAGAAATCAAAACAGCTTTCAAGCTAGCATCTGTTGACAATACAGTGGATCGCAATGCTTTGCAGAATCAGAATCCATACACTGCTGTACAAATGTCGCAAGGACCTATTTATCCATATCATCAGACAAGCATTTACCAATCGACATTTTTGCAAAAAGTCAGAGATATCTTTAATACAACTGCATTAATTGGCGCGACAGTGTATTTTGTCTATTGGCTTTATAAGGTATTTTGAACAATACAAAGAAATTAATATAACAGCTCTTATATAAGATATTGTGAGAAATTGTTAATAATTTTATGCTTTCGTTGATCATTCTTGGATTTCAATATGCAAATAAAAATAGACTAATAATTTTCATTTGTTTTACATTAATAAAATAATGTGATTTCTAATTTTGCAGAAATTTATAGAACCCTTTTTATTTGGTCGAAAAAAGAAAAGTAATGTGGAAGACAGGATAATTGAATTAGATAAAACTGTTCAAGATACTATGAAAGAAGTAAAAGATTCTATTTTAAAAATGGAAAATGATGTGCAAAAGCTGACTCAGCATCAAGCATTGGATCCTACTATTCCACAATTGGTGCATGAATTGAAGCATGATTTGTCTAGTCTAAAAGCTTTACTTTTGTCAAGGTATATCCAATTTCTTTTTTTATTTATACATAGTTTCTTACATTAATATATAGAATGTCCCATTTTAAATAGGGAAACATAATATCATAGTTTTGTTTGTATTGTTAATTTTAATTTTATCCTTGAATACTTTTATTTATAGCAAAATATTCGAGGATTAATATCTTTTTCATATATTTATTGATAAAATAAATTTATAAGATAAATTTACTTTTATTAAAAGGGCAAATCAGTTAGTCAGTATAACTGTTATTACTGAACATAATTTGTATTAGCATTTTATTTTATATCAGTAGTCCTTTAATATGATATTATTAATAGATACACTTATTGATCTACATATTTTGGATTTTGATCATTTAAAACTATTTAATTTTTATCTGAGGTATTTTTTTGATATCATAAATGATTTTAAGGAGAGATATTCACATTATGATTTAAAATAGGACAATCTGTACATCATAGATAATAATGCATAAAAGTCAGTAATAGCAATTTATTGCCATACAATGAGATTATTTCGTTTAAACATTATTTCCCATTTTATTCTTGTATGTAATATTTGCTTATATTAAGCAAATTATTCTTTTTACAAGAGATCAACCATAGTTACAATCTTGCACTTCACACATTCGTACATATACAATTTTATTCAAAATTGTTTAAAAAATTGATACTTGTGTTTGGATGATTTTTTAAACAAGAATTTTATATGATTTTACAAAATACAACTTTAAAATATAAATTTGTGCTTTTCCTTATCTTACTCCTATTTTTGACCATTCACGCTCTTGAATCTTTTATTGTAAAGTTTTCTGATTATATACATACATATATCTTTTCATATTCACGTATGTAATACATGAGAAAGTTAATTGTAATTTCAAATTTTCACAGATTTATCATTTATAATTGTATGTCTATTATCTATTTTTAATTTTCAATATGTTTAAATTAGGAAACAGTTTCCTAGTGCCCCTGCTTCTATTCCACCATGGCAGTTAGATACAACAAATGTAAGTCAAGAAAAAGCAACTGAACGAGAGGATGATGCTGGAAGTGGAAGTAGTACTAACAATTCAGATAGTTCTTTGGAAATGATTCGAGAAGACCCACCTAAAGAATAAATTTAGGAATTTTATATATATATATACATATTGTAATCAGATATTTTTCAATATATGATGTATTCGGTATATGTTGAAATGGATGGTGGTTTTCCAATATTATATTCAATATTATATTCAATATTATTCAAAATGTTTTTTCAAATTGTTTAATATTAAAGAATATCCGCTTTCAATTTATTATTAAAGATATTTAAAAATCAAAGGTACATTATTTTTACATAAATAGAACTATGTAGGGTTTTAAATAAAAACTGTTCAGAATTAGGAAGAATCCTTTCTTTTTTTAACATTTTACTGATAGCTGTAAATGTATATTTTTAAGGAAATTTATGATTTTTATGAATATTTTAATATTAATCATTATACAAAGAACATCTTTGAAGATTCATGACAAAAACAAAATAATTTTATATATTAATTGTTACCTTTGTTAGACTAAGATCATGAATAAATTAGTTGACTAAATATATTGAATGAATGAATAATAATGTGTTTCCTTACTTTAATAAAATATGTTCTCTATAAAATATGTCCAAAATTAAAACAATTGTTTATAATTTCTTGTTTCGATACTTAATATTATTACTGTACATATATAAGATACAAAATATATAGAGTTAAAAATTTAATGATTTTTGTAAGGTTTTTAAATTAGATTATATAGAAAGAATAATTTCGATTTTATAACTGCAAAATTTATGATAATTAATGCGTATATTGCATAAATATTTACGTAATATGTAAGAAACTTTTTTGTAGATTTGTAAGAATCAGATTATTTCATGTAAAGACTAATCATAATTCACATGGAAATAAGATTGTAAAATTAACTGCTAAATATTTTATATAAATATCAATGTTTTTAATCTCTAGTTAAACTGGAAAGTCATAATATAAAGTATCGTATTAAAGAATCTCATAAATTTTGTATCAAAGATAGAAAGAAATTTTGTGTCATTAACATTATAAACTGAAAAATTCGTGTATTTTTACATTATAATATTTGTCCATATCTGCGTCACAAAATTATAGATACGCGCGTATATATGTACGTATCCAGATATAATTTTATTGATAATAAATAGATTTTATAACATTATTTCCATTTAGAATATATTATATGCATTACCCATGGATGGTATCATGGAAAGAATGATTAATTGTTATATACAACAGAAAAAGCAATTCTATAATACAATACGATAAATACTTAAATAAAGAAATTTTATTGGAAAGTGATTAATGTTATTAAATCTTATACGCATGGGCACATTATTCCTTTTTCGAAAGAGTGTATGAATAAATCGATTTTACATTTATATATAAATGCATATGTATGCATGTATATATATATGTACATATGTGTAAATATTTTTCAGATGTAATATTTTATAACTTATATATATATATATATATATATATATATATATATATATATATATATATCGATCATTCATACAAAAATCAGTCGCGCATTAAATACATTCCGAGTAATATGTACAAATTGTATAATGTCAGATATTCCTATTATACGATTAAATGAGCGAACAAAATACACAGGCGTGTATGTGTGTGTTACGTTGTAGGTTTATTATCTTGCTATTATCTCATGTATAAAGAGAGTTTGTGACATGCGATTCATCGACCCTTCTTCTCTTTGCGAGCACAAAGCAATTAAATTATGCAATTTATAAATAGGAAAAAAGCGCATTTCTTTCTTCTTAAATATTATAATAAAATTTGACCAAAAAATTTCAATAAAATATATACAAACATATTTACCGAACATAACTGTAACAACTCAATACTATAAGTTTTTAAATTGTAAGATTTTTTATCTCTTTGTTGCATAATTTTGAATATCAAAAATTAAGAGAAATGATATAGTGCAATATTATAGTATCACATGTATATATGTATATATATGTATATTTTACATAGCAAGTATATAATATACTATAAATAATATACTATAATAAATATATTATAAGAATATGATGTAATCATATACATAGTTTACATACAATGAGTTTATTATAATTAAATTTTTATTATAAAATAATACAAATTTAAATATATATACAATTTAAAAAAATGTTATATATTGCACTCCCTTTTATATAAGATTGATGTAACATTTGATTATTTTATAAAAGATGTTTTCTTGAACGAATAATCGTATTTGCATTAAAATGCTATCAAGAGAAGATTATAGAATAATTTGCTTACAATTTTACTATTTTATTGTTACAGTTATTAAGTCAACTTTACAGCACTTTATGATAGTCAATGAAAAGGCTCAAACACTATATAATTATGTATGAATGTTTTTATAGTCAAATTTTCTTAGAATTTTTAAGAAGCCTTTTTGCTTATAGAATAGTAGTTGCAATTATTACGTCATATAAAAAAACATCAAAATTAGTGAATCGTGAATGTCATAAACTCCCTTGTTAAAACGCTTACCAACACAAACAATGTAATCAACATTATAGATCATAATAGTAATATTTCATTTCAAGAAAGTTTTGATGAGAACAGATGTGATTTTTTTTTCCTGGTTTTATATTAATACTTCTTATTATAGATAACCAGGACAACTGCCTCACTGATACAGTGAGTGACAGCAGAATCCGTTTGACTTAGTATATATTTATCTTTCTCTCTTTCTCTCTATACATCCTAGATGAATAATATACAATAATCAAAGTACTTCATTTCGATATTTTTTTCTTCTTTCTTTCATGTATGTGTGTGTGTGTGTGTGTGTGTGTGTGTGTGTGTGTGTGTGTGTGTGTGTGTGTGTGTGTGTGTGTGTGTGTGCTGCCAGAATACACATATAAATAAAAACTTTAAGTAATCCTTACCTAAAACGAAAAATCCTGCTGGCTAGCAGTCCTATCTATTTTCGTATCTTTCGGTCTTTGGCAAAGGTTTACATAACAGAGAAAATAAAAAAAAGATTTGTTTCACGATTTTGCACACATAAGGACTGTACAACATAAAGAATTATCCTAAGATGTTTTGTGCCGACATAATTATTGGCTGTATTCATCACCTCCCTTCAGTATTTACTCGTCGCTGTTTGTTGAGAATATAAAAAAACAAGAATTGAAGAAGAGGGTTTTCTCATTGTCTCATTATACGGGCAGCGATCTAATGTTGCTATTATCAATAACAATAATAATTCTAAGCTAGACACACTAACTGAAACTGTTAACAGCTTCATTTCTAAAATACCTAGTGTATCGTTTAATCTCAGCTATGCTACCATGTATGATGTAAATGTAAATTCCTTGATAGAACAGATCGTACATCCTGCGTGAAACGAAGAGCGTCCAAGACCGGAAGTAAGCTTAATAAAGCAGTATCTCCCGCATCGCTGAACCATGATTTTATAGGTATCGCATTATCTATGACATAAAGAAAAAGAAATAATAGATATGCAAGATGTTCAAAATCAAAATATAGTTATCTCTCTCACGTGCATTGCTTTCCTATAAATCGAGATTGATTAAAGATGCAATTCAATAATCGTTTGTGTCTCAATTACATATGATTGTTTTTCGATAGATTTATAAATAAATTATTAGCACACATATCACATTTTTCAAAAAACAGAAGAATGTAAAATTTTATGTTCAATTTGGAGAGAGAATAAAAAAAATATGTTTACTGTTCTTGACTCTTTTTGTTTTCTTTAATACATTATGTTTCAGCACAGAAAAAACGATTAAAATTATATATACTTACGTGGATAGGCTCTGTAAGCCCCTGGACTATTATCAAGAATAAAGACTGAAGAGAGATCTGAGCAGATTGCTGACAGATCTTTGGTATAGGAACCCATTTCAGGTGTACAATGTTGCCTATAATATCTGCGCCTTAAGATACCTCTGTTGTTATCTAGTTTATCTGCGACTGCTGCCCCATAAATTTCCATGGATGCAGTGAAGACTACAAGCTCGTACCTATAAGCATAACAATGATGTACAAACTTAAAAGAAAATAATTGATGCGATCTTTGATAATGCACAAGAAGTACAAAGTTTAAGTGCAGAGATTTCAAAACAAAAAAAAATTTCAATAAAATACTTAAGCAATCTTCCTTTTTTATACAATAATACTTACCACTGACTAACTATGTCCAAGAAGAAATCTACGTGTGGTCTTTTGTGAACAAAAAATCTAACAGGATGTCTGTCTATTGTAACCTTAAGAACAAAATCAGGAGGGGTACCAGGCCTGACAGTCGGCCTTGCCACTCCATCGTGATGAGAATGAATTAATGTTTCGTCTAAATCCAATACTAATACTTTTCTTTTAACTATACCTGAAACATTCTCGTATTACACACACAAATATTAAGAATATTAATTGCAATGTAACAAGTAAAAATTTGCACATCATTGTGATACCTACTAAGTCTGTGCCTAGATAAAGGTGAAAGTGGGAAGATTTCATATTTGACTGGTTGCATCTGCGAGATCTAAAACAAAACAATAAACACTCAATTTATATATTGTAGATTTGTAAAAAATATAAATATTGTAGATGCAAAGTGCCAGTAGCTAAAATTGCTTTTACAAAAGAAGAGATTTCAAAAATATATCGATATTTATTACAAAATAACAAGATACTTTTATATTTTTACAATTCAGAGAACAATTTAGTAAATACATTACACAGTATGATATGCTGCGTGATTAGATATGTGATTGGAAGAAATTAAAAGTGAATAGATGTATTATTTACATCACATTATAATTGAAATATAGATTATAAACGGCAACATATTAAGTAACTACTTAGACCTTTAACTTATTTATCTTTCAAGTAGGCACGAGTGATATGAAATACAATATGTATATCCAAAATACAAATTAATATTAAATGTATTAATAAAATACACTTAATACATTATTAAGAAATTTTGTTATGATACAAAAATCGGTTTGAAGAAGAAGGAAGAGTAAAACTCTGAATCTTACAAATAGAAAAGTATCTTTGCTACATATAGTCTTGCGTAAAGTTAACGAAGAAGGAAACATGATAATATTCTTAATGCTAGCTTCACTAAACTTCACTAAGTTTCTTACAAAAAAGTTTAGCTAATTATTCCAGAAACGCGGGTAATTGTCATTATCACCCGAGCGAGCGTCGCATCCATAACAAAGTCAACGTATATCTATATCGCTGGAAAAATAAAAGAGAAGCGAGCGGGAAGCTCTCGTAAACGAGAGCGGCGTATTCGCGATGACATGTCCGGCTCCGGAAGAAGGCGCGAAGCACCTACTTACGGCTCTAACCTGCTTCTTGAGTAGAAAGCAGATGCAGGTCCACACGCGGGAGGCCATTAAGAGGAAAGCTCTCATTCCCATCTGCAATTGCTTCAGCATCTCTACTGGTCTTCTCACCGGGCCGAAGTCCGGCGACACTTTATCTCTCCAGTCTCTCTCTCCGGGTCTCCGCGCGCACCGAGTGTCTTCCTTTTTCCCTTCCCCCCCCCTCGCGAATGCGTCTCGCCACTTTACTCCGCGGGTCGCGCGATGACGCGTGCACCTGGGGAGAACCGCCGCCGACGACGACGACCCGCCGTCGAGGAGATCCGCGCGCCCCGAAAGGGCCTCTTCCAGGAGAGGGCTTCTGCCCCGCGCTTATCGTAAACAAAACGCAAGGCACCCGCGCGACTCGAGGCGGAAGCGAAGCGAGGGCGACGTGGACGGCGATGAGCGTCTAGGTACGCGATGTCGCGTGTGTCAACGTATCCTCCTCACCGCGGGTCCTTCATGTTTTTCCTGACGATACCAGACTCTTATGCGGAGTGCGGAGTCTTCCTACCAGAGCTACCAGCGCTGTCAGATCCGCGACACAAGCAGAGCTGCCAGATCCGCGACGCAAGCACATGCAACACGTGGAGGGGGTAACGGACATGTGAGCGTAAGCGTACGTGTGAGCTCGGCGCTTCGGCTAGCTTCGGATGGTAGAAGAGGACAGAATCCGTATCCGAAGCTAGCCGAAGCGCCGAGCTAACGATATAGAAAATGGTACCTTTATTTAAAAAACGTCAAATTCGTAGCAATGCTACGAAAAGGCGCGAAGAAGCGAATAGTGGTGAGTTATAATAAATAATCGATTTCAGCGTAGACTAATTATAGACATCACATGTCTATTAAGTTTGGTTAAATAAAAGAATTTTAGGTTATGTCTAAGTAAACATGTAAATAAATGTTTGTACCATTTTTTACATAGATAGCAGCGATAATCCTATAATTCAAAGTGAGTATTTTTTATACAAAGTGTTACAAAATTAATATATAATTTTCTCTCTCTTAGTTAAATTATATTATTAAATTATATAGTTCTTAAATTTTAGATAAATTTAGAATAAGACGTTTAAGTCTGATCAATTTTTATAAGTCTAATAAATTTTTGTTTATTTAATATCTAGTAACAACATCCCCAATAAAATTAGTAGATAGACCTTTAATAAGGCCAAGGCAAGTCTCCAAATAGCTTTACCAGCTAGTCCGAATGACCAAGGAGCAACAGCTATTCTTCAAACAGAAACAGAAAAAGATAGAGATGCACAAGCATTATTTGAAAAAGCTCAAAACGTAAATGTATATGTGAAATCATTTATTCATTAAATATATTAATTAAATTTAAAATTGATTTTATCTAGAAAGATAAAATTAATAATGTTGCCTTTATTTACTTTTTTACTGGAGAATGTAATAAGAGTGGAGATAAAGATGATAAAAAATATGAGATTTACAATAATGAGGAAAACTTGCCATTTAAATGCTTTATCTGCAAAAACAGTTTTATGGATCCAGTTGTCACAAAGTATGTATTAATAACTTATTATTGTTATATTAATATAATAGTAATATTAGTTTAATAATTTTAATATCTAAAAGAAACTAATCTATTTATTTATTTTACTTTAGATGTAAGCATATTTATTTTTGTGAAAAATGTGCTTTGAAACAATGTAAAAAAAGTAGTTATATTTGCAATACTCAAACTAATAGCACTTTTAATCCTGCAAAAGAAATCATTGCATGAACTAAAATGAAAAAAAAAGAAAAAGAAAAACTAATTACAGCAAGCAAAGCTTCTAATGAGGATTTAAAAAAATAAAGTAATTTCTATTTCTAAACGTATAATTTTAACAATTAATGTATAATATGAAGAGTGACAATTTTTAGAAATTGTAAGCATTAATATAAATTGTTTTGATATATGTTGTCGATGTATATAATGTATTTATTATATTTTCTGGAGCATTTAATGACAAGTAAACGCTTCTTTGGATAGTTTTCCAATTTTTCCTTTATACTTATGAATTAACGATAGATTTTGCTAAATTTAGAGATTGGAAAGTAACAAAAATAAAATTCAAGTTGAATCGCCTCTCTATTATTCTCGTTGAAGTTGCCAAACAAAAATTAGAATAATCGAATTTTACGCAACATATCGATTATTCACACTTAAATAGAGTTCAATTTGAAGAAATTTAAATATACTAATTTATAAAGATTTATAGAGATTTTTGTTTGCAATAATGAGTGAGCATTATATTTGTTACATCCGTAAAATGTGAAATATTTGCTAGAAATAGATTTATTAATTACATTTTTAAATTAATACATTTGCTTGCTAAATACAATGTACGATCAATTATGTATACCTATAATCATTATCAAATAATAAACAACAAAATGTACAAATTTCCACTAATAAAGTACAATTCTTTATACAATTCCTTAAACTCGATCAATTATTTTGCTAATACATAGTCGAACGTTTCCTTACTTATATTTTACTTTTGTACTTTACAACAAAATATATACATAGAGCAACATTACAAATTGTAAGTTACAAGAGGAGAAATAAATCAATTATATGTCATTTCATATAGATACACTTATAACTTATGGAGATTTGTATATATATGTGTACAATATTTATGTATATATCATGGATTTATCGTAATATATTTATGATTTTAATTACATATGTCAATCTGCAGAAAATGATTATCATTTTCATGAACTACTATATTTAATGATAAGTCTATGATATATACGTATCAACATTAATAATAAAAGATGAAATAGTTTGCTAAACTGTCTCTGGAAGTTACATAAAAAATCTATGTACTAGCATAAATAATTAATCAATTTCAATCTTTAGAAATTAGACAGTACAAAATATATTACAATAACAATTTAATAAAAGGACATAACTTGTAAGTAGGAGGAAGGAGAGGATCCTGCATTTTTTCCATTTTTATCCTTGATAAATGATATTACATATACGCTGGTTCTTTGATAACATAATGTTATTGTCCATGATTCTCCAGAAGCAAAATGACTATGAAAGAAATATCTTGAGAAATATGTTGGCAGGCATGAGTGTGTCTTGCTGTGAAATATTAATTGAAAATTTGATTTTATATGCGCAACAAAAGACGAATTTCTAAGTAATTAATAATAATTACTGATTTTCAAACATTCTCAATATTATTATAAAAAATTTTTTCGTCTTAACTTTATTATCAGTTAGAGATTGCTGTATTACGATAAACAGAGTTTACGTCTCTTCAACAATAATATGATATTAAAAAAATTACTATATACTATTATCTGTTCTACGGATATCTTTCAGCGTTTTATTATCTAATGTATATGATAATAAGGCGTTTTCGATGTTTAACTTTTTTTGCAATACAGCAACAGAAAGTGTTTCTCAAGTCTTTTGTATATGTATGACAGATCAGCTATTACGACTAGCTTAAAGATCTCAAAGGCACCTGCTTCTCTGCCGCTAAATTTGTATTACATGCAACAGCATACATAAAACGCTAATAACATAAAAAAATTATAAATTTCATTAATACATATAACCATCTTTCTATATGAAATTATTATTAAAAAAAGTATTAAAAAGAGAAAGCTCTTTCTCTCTCTCTCTTTCTATATATGTATATGTATGTATGTACGTATGTGTGTATGTTGTATGTATGTATAAGAAAATTTTATATTATACTCCTATATACATATATATAAATATATACATATATATATATCCACATATACATATACATTTATATATATATACATATATTATATATATGTATATATGTATTTATATGAATATATGGATATATGTATTATGTATATATGTACATATGCATATATACATACACATATGTAATTTATTATACCTTTTTCGCATAAAAAATGATCGAGTTGCAGGTTTCCCATCAGATCTTATAAAGGTATTATTTAAATTTATTACGTGTATTAATCACTACTCTCCTTAGATTGTGTGTAAGGATGAATTGTGTATATGCATATCGCACGACATACATACACATGCCTTTTCAAATTATAAACAAACGTTATAGCACTTATAGTCGACTAATCATGCTATTCGTGAACTGTACAAGCATGAATAGCTTGAGACAATCTTATTTTACGCACAGAATATATCACGTAGTTTTACCTTTGTACATATTTGCTCAAATAAATACACATGAATGCGAGCTTTCTCTTGAACTCACACTTCCCTTTGATTTTACAATTTTTTTAAATATAATTGGAAATCACGAATCTCATATTATGTTTTATTTACACGATACAGGACGATTACTCTTGCACCTTGTACATAACAAAATACCTCAAATATTACTTCCCAAGATCAGTTAGGACTTGAATGACATCTTAGAGCTGCCGGAAAATAAGAAATATTCCGTTCTGCCTGCTATATTTTGTTTTATGATCACATGTTTTATGTCACATGATATATTGTTAAATATAATGCTAAGAATATTAAAATCGTCTATTTTATCCAATTATTTTTGACATTTAATTACTTTTTTAGCAAAGTATAAAGTGTTAAATAAATTTCAATAATCATTTTGTTTGTTCGCATATATATCATTTTGATAGCAATTAACCGGCGGTACAGTTATTATTTAAAGACTTTGATTTCCAATATATGTGAATCAATATCGTTCTATTTTCTTTTATAAAAAAAAATATAGAAGCAGTCTATTTAAATTTATGGCTAGGCCTCTGTAGTGCAAAATCCTTTTCGATAACGATATATAATGCTGATCAAGCATCGTGTTATAATGGTGCGTTATGGTACATTACCTTCATTGATGTAACTTTCATCTATTTATCTATTTTGCACTCGAGGGACATCGCACCGATTCTATATTCCGTGCTCAGTCTACGAACGATGCCATATTAATATCATATTCTACATAATCGCAGCAATTCCCTGCAGTGATATTTTGTGTCATATCACCGTGTCTAGTTTCCACCAACATGTTTTTTAACGCTTTCGGCGTACTCTCACAATGAATTTTCGCCATTGTATATGATTTGATTGTATTCTACGATACATATCAAACGTAACGTTGGATCGCAAATAAGCAGTCTTCTAATACGCCGAGAAACCCGGCTTGTGGCAGCGCTTAACTCTTCGAATGTACATTAGTTTTCTGTGCCTTCTTCTTTCGCGCCGCCAGCATATCGTAAAAAGGGTTGTGCGATATACTTTGCCTGGAAACGAACAATGTGATTAGTTTAAAACACATTTTATCACAATTTTACTATATTTTATTGTAAAAGAATAATAGTATAAGCATGTAAAGAATTGCAATTCTTTTAACTTACCGCACGCATTTGATCCATTCATCCTTTTCCTCGTCAGTAGCTGCGGACATTCTGTATACGGTATGTTTTCCTGCAAATAATAGATGATAAATACATAAGTATTCAGTTGAAATATAAGTTTATAAAGAAAGAAGGAAAGAAAAATACTTTCTGAACTAAACTTTTCCTTCCTTCCTTGGTATGTAATGTTAATTCTCTTTGGATTAATGTAGAGACTAAACTTTCGAGAAATCATACCTTCGACAACCTTTCCTTCACTGTCAGTCTTGCATGCCTTTATGAACTCGGAACCAGCGGCATATAATTCAAAACAGTGCGGTTTGTGTCGGTCCTGAATCTCTCGGACCTGAATATTTTCTAGCGGAATGATGCCACGTGGTTCCTTGTCCGTTGTATATTCGAAATAGTATAAACAATTGTCGTTCAATATAAACCATCGCCTCTTCCAACTCTTGTACCGTCCACCTGTAACAAAATGAGGAATTTGTAAAATTAAGAACCCATGATTTACGCACATATATTATTTACCTGCTGTCTCCGGCAGGGCAGCAGAAGAACAAAGTGATACAATATAAGAATAAGCGTCCTTTCAACGATGAATGTGACAAAAATCGAGGAATTTAGAAATATAATTTTGAACTATATACGTGTACTAATATACTAATATACGTGAACAAAATACTGCGTACTTTGTTAGCTCACAAGAATGTAAACGTGTGCTTCTTTTGGAATAGTATTACGTGAAAAGAAATCGAGAATCTGTCATGTGAGATGCAATCAATTTATAAAAATCATAGGCATTACCTTGCTTCCACAGCCAACCCTCTTTATCAGGGTTAAAGAAGGTGTGCATCAAGTCGTTGCCATCGTCTTCTGGTATTTTAAAAGGCTCGGTTTTTATACTCTCGTATAAACTCTAAAAATAGATACGAATATTTGACTGAGCAAATGTTCGCTAGAAAAATGTTTGTGATTAAAAGATAAAAAAGATGGATCTCAATCTTCTACAAGTATATTTACCACAAGCAGCTCTCGCGGTAGGTCTCCCCCGTTATTAATCCCTCGGTTCATTGAAATAAACTGCTCCACGCTGGGCTTATCCTTAACGCTCGGATTATGTAACGAAGTATTTAACATAATGATGGCGAAGCTCAACACGTAGCAAGTGTCCGTATTGGTGAAGATATTCGGGTTGAGCTGGCAGTACCTTTGAGCGAAACACTCCATCATGCGATCGATCTTCTGCGCCTCGCCGGGTAATCGGAACGACCAGAGGAACTGGCGTAGGGCCTGCACCAATATGAGATCGGTGAAATCGTGCAACTCGACGAAGGCTCGCAGCACCCGTTCATTAAAGTCGTGCCGTTCGCCAAGATAGTCGCCGATCGCAGTTTTGTTGAGACCTTCGCCCTTGTAAAGGAACTGAGCGACGTCTTCCGGCGTCGGTGCCAACAGGTTGTGCTCTATCAGGTACTCGATGCCCTTCTTGGGATCCATATTGAATTTCTTGCGGCCGATCGACGTCTGCTTGGCCTTGTTGGACGGTTTCGTCTCGTCGGCCGTAAGTCCACCGCCCTCCATCGCCTCCATTTCTGCGACAACCTCGCCCAATTCATCTTTCAGTTGCTGAAAGAAAATTTTTAAAATAAATTATAAAAATCATCTCAACCAGGTCTCCCTATATAAATATATAATAGCGTCGGAAGTTTCCTTCGTGTTTTCACATAATCGATATAAAAAATTCACCAAAGTTTACAAGTTATTAACGGGGAATGTAATGACTCGGAACGACGAACGATGCGATTCTCGTAGATCGTTGTACACGGTACAACAACGGCTTCCTGTTTCGCTCGAATACCGGTCGACACCGTCCGCCTATTTCCCACCATGCGTTTCAGTTCAACGTACATTCCGCGAATACCACAGTAAGCAGGATCGTATCTCTTTCGGTTTCGAATAGACACTGTGGGTAGCAGACGCGCTAAAAGGATCACGCGCGTCACGTAATGTTGGATCAGTACAATAATGATTACGTCGAGAATCGCCAATCTCATCGTTCGTCTTCGCGATACCAAATGTCGCAGTTTATCTCCTCATATTTGCGACTATTTCTACTTTTCGCGAATAAGATTTTCGATTTCAAAAGATTTTCTCGATGCAAATACCAAGGTTTCTTGTGATTCACATCGTGCACATTGCAAAAAATCGATGACTGCATGCAAATAACAACGCGATGCGCCCATTCGCAACATTATTACTATCGCCATTAATAGCGCGACCTAGAAACTAACACTTCGCTATCGCGAAACATTTATCATCACGAACTTACTGCGTGAGCCTACTGTCATTACTTAAGAGGATGTCTACTAAAAAAATTACCTAAAGGTTCCCTGATCCACCACATTTTTTTAAACTTTCAGATAAATTATTTTAGATTCATTAAGATTTCCTAAAATTTTCTCAAATAAATTTGTTTATTATGTGTTTTTAATTGCACGAAAAAATACAGAGCCACTTAAGTTTAAAGTGTTAAATTTGTAAATTTACTGAACTAAACTAAATAGTTTTTGTAAGATCAACATTTTTCACTTGTATAACATTTTCATTTTTTTATTGTTAAAAATATATCCTGCGTATTCAACAAAGAATATATCCTATGTATTCAATATTTTATCAAAATATTGAATATATAAACAGATATAATATAAATATAAATATAAATGTGTATTTATATTTATATTTCAAACACACATACACACACACAATCCACTTGGCTCGATGATTACTTACAATATAAAAGTAAAAATATGAAAGAGAAATTTTTTTAAAATTTCTCGTCTCAATAAAATTCCATGAGAATCTCTCGATTTTTATAGATATAAAAGAATTCCAGGTTTTCTATATTTATATATTTATATATTTCTATATTTATCTCAAAAATAAATGTACAATAGAAAAGACACGATGACAATAATCCAAACGAAAATATTAGAGGCAAAGATAAAGGGGAAAAATTATGTTTCAAATAGAGATAAATTTTCAAGCTTATTTTCGAATCAACAAGGACTTTCAAAAAAAAAAAAGAAAGGGGGAATTTGTAACGAGCGGCGTCTTCCTACAAAAATATTTCAGATAAGAGGAAGGGCCGACTCATATGCATATACACATATACACCGGAAACAGCCATACGTCGTTAACCGATGAGACTTGTTAACGGGTCGCCGCGATAACAACAAGGATAATAACTTGGTCGCTGGTCGGCCCTGAGTATTGTCTGTTGGTAGTAGCATTTCTTTTGTATTTATCGGCGTACATCCGGTCTCACGACAGGAAGAAGGCCGTGTTCGACGGCGCGAAAAAAACCGGTATGCCCTGTGAACCTGACAAATTATAACTCGCACTGAATGCTGGGAAAGAAAACTTTCTTTCGCTTCCGCGTCTACGTCATTCTTAAAAATTCCCTCGTAATTCAGCCGCTTGCGAATTTCATTTCGTTTATTTAAGAGACAATTATATATATAAGCGACGTTGTCGAATGATCTACCCGATGAAATAAGGACGTATAAATACGACTGCGAGGTAGTTAGCATTGCTAATTACCGCTTTGTCATCGTTGAATTGAGATACGAGCGGCGAGGAATCGTGGCAAGTTCTTGCCGAAGGTTTTCCATTGAATTCCCGACATGAAGAAAATAAAAACTCGCGATGCAAGATTTTTATTAATTTTTATATTTCATGTAATATTTTTATATTTTAATTTATTGGAATTATACTTTAATTGAATTTATTATTTTATATTTTATAATTTTTGCAAAAGTAACGTGCCAGTGATCTCGCTCCTTACGATACCCATCAGCGACAGGTTTCGTTAAATGGCTCGTGCAAATTTCTCTCATTTCAAAAAAAAAAGTGCGTGCTCGCCTTTGACTCGTACGTTTCCCTTTTGCCGTCCGACCCGCGCGGAATGATTGCCTTATTCCGTTCTATTTCTGTCGTTCGCGTAACGCGTCCTGTACAATCGATCGAAAGTTCAGCACTCGACTAGCTTCCTTCCTGCGAAACGAGTAGCGAAGCGAAGGGCATCCGCATTCATATACGGAGAAGTTGAAGATTACTTCGCGCGACGAATACGAGTACGTTCGTTACTTGAAATATCTCGTGTGAACAGAGTATCTCCTTTGCATCCTTGAGAGTATTTTCCATCTCGAAGTATTCGACTGGAATATCTCTCGCGTGACTGCAACGTGATAATTAACGACAAAACTATGTATTTGGCGTACGTATTTTCTCTAGAGAATTCATTCAAATAATGTAAAAAAAATTCTTTGAAATTTTTTTCATTTTCCGGGTATGTGTTCGAAATTCTAGGTGAAAAGAATATTGTAAGAATTTTTTTATCAATTTTCTAAAATAAATTTGCTCTTTTTAATATGTTTTGATTCATACGAAAAAAAGTACAGAACAAAAGCTTAAATTTTAGTGTTAGATTTTTATATAATGAAAGAGATGAAAATATGATAAGATAGAAAAAAAAACTAATTAGCTTTCGTAAGGTAAATATGTTTCACTTGCATATCACTTTCATTATTTCAGCACTAAAAATTATAGTGAAAAATTAATTAATAACTTGGCTTATCAAAGGATTGCCGAGTGCTTATAAGAATAAAATGATCAAAGAAATTCTTTTTTTAATTTTCCGAGTCTCAATAAAATTTCATGAAAATTTTCTTATTTTTCAATTACACAAGAAAAAAATTTCTGTTTCTGTATTTTCCCAAGAAACTATTTTCGTTATTTTATCACTAAAAATTATAATGAAGAATTAATTAACAATTCGGCTTATCAGCGGATCGTCGATTATAGTATAAAAACAAAATAATCAGAGAAAAAATTTTTAAAATTTCCTGAGTTCTAATAACATTCTATCAAATTTCTTTGATTTTTAGTACAAAGGAAAACCCTGTTTTCTATATTTTTCCGAAAAGTAGACATTCCATTGTTCTCTTTCTATGCCCAAACGAATTTAACGTTCGATCATAATATCTGATTTTCAAAGCCACAACCGATGTCGCGGACAAAGCGTAATTAAGTAGCGCACAAAACTTGGAGTACCATCATAGTAATCTTCAGTAGCCATTCATAGTGTCTCTCTTTGATCTCAATACCGCGACGGAGGATGAAAGCGACATAAACGCTTAAACCAAGAGCGAAAGTTGCTGTTCGATTAGATGCTACATGCTTTATCCGAGACGTATGTATACATACGTGCTGGTTTTGCAACTAGTCCGCGTCATAAAAGTCGTACGCGAGCAAACTGCATGCCTGCGCAGTGATTTAGCGCTTCATTAGGTTGTGGGCTGTCACGAGAGTTAATTATGCTTTATGGATATGCATTGTTGTGCATAATATCGTTATCATATGTTTACGCTTTTTGTCATATATGTGTCGCGGACTAATAGAGACTCTGATTATGATTAGTTTTTTATTCAATATTCTAGATAAAGAGAATTTTTTTACAGATTTGGATGCAATTTTTTCTAAAATAAATTTTATTATTGTATGCGTTTTCTATCGTCTTTCAATCAGATGAAGGAAAAATAAAAAAGGCTTCTATTTAAGTTTCAAATACAAAATTTGAAAATATACTGAAGAAAACTCTATAGCTTTTATAAAATAAATAAAAATTATAATAAAAAAAATTATAATAAAAATATGTGCTGTGTATTCAATATTATAATTTCAAAATATTCCAATATATTTTTAATATATATTTATAATATTATAATATTATATTTTAAAAACATATAGTTTACAATTTAAATGATTCGCAATGTAAGAGCAAAATTATCGACGAACAAATTGTTTTTTTTTTAAATTCTTTGATTCTTAATAAAATTCTACGAGAATTTCCTGACTTTTCAGGTATAAAAAAAAAAAAAAAGAAAATTCTCCTCGAAAATACAAACTTCTCCATATTTTTCCAAAGAATAGATATATTTGATGGATATATTTAGATTATTTAGTCAACCCAAATGTTCGCTCATTTAGAAATATAAATAGCATATTGTTATAAATGCATGAAATCGAACTAATAATCGTTAAAGTATCGTTGAAAATTTTATCAGAATCCTGACTGTTCAGGTACAAAAAAAGATTCTCCTTCAGAATACAACGTTCTCCATATGTTTCCAAAGAATAGATATCTTTGATGTATTTAGATTGTTAAGTCAACGAAATAATCGGCCGTCTAAAAATATAAATAGCATATTGTGTGTTATGAATGC
This sequence comes from Camponotus floridanus, assembly GCF_003227725.1. Taxonomy (NCBI): domain Eukaryota; kingdom Metazoa; phylum Arthropoda; class Insecta; order Hymenoptera; family Formicidae; genus Camponotus; species Camponotus floridanus. Next base: position 389,941 of record NW_020229246.1, read on the forward strand.
ATAAAATCAAACTGATAATCGTTAATAAAATAAAGTACCGTTGAACATTTTATCAGAATCCAAAACTGATATTACATTAACGTTGCACAGGCTATTCATGTATTTATTTCGACGAAAGGTATGACGTATACCGTGATTTTATACTGCCGACTATGCAAAGATAACCGTGTCATGGACGTTGTACAAAAAATACGAATACATTTTCGGGTTTTAAATATTTTATTTCGAAGCATCTATCTATATACTTTCTTTCCTTACCCACAATAAAAAAACTCTCCTATTATATATATACATAATCTCTCCAATTATTTTCACGTGTCTAATGTAAATATAAACTTTCCACAATTTCACACGCATATATTGCTTGCGAAGATTGCTTGAAAAATTTGAGAGAAATCCGATAAAATAATGTAATATTTTATGAAATTTTTAAATAATGTTTAAATAATTGAGGGGCTAAAAGATCAGATGAATCGTAAGAGGGTGAAATGTAAGATCAAAGAATTTTTTCACGTGTATCCAACAAGATCGCGGTCACGTGACCGGGGAGATTGTAACTGGAGATCGGCCAAGCGCGCCAAATTCTACGCGTTTCTCCAAGCCAAAGAGAACCGTGCGTTTGGCCGTTGTCCAGGAGTTACGAATCCATGGAAGAAATGCGAGCGCGTACAAGTGCTTCGATGAAAGTTTTCCCGTTATTTAAGTGTAACGAACAATGACTCGAGCTTTTAGGGTTTCGCGGCCTCCAAAGTGGCGCAAAGTTCTCTCTATTTAGTTTACAAGAATCTACAACACACAAGGAGACCATTTAGGTCATTCGAAATAAACGCGATCGGGAGAAGATGCGTCGCGAAACCGGTTAGCTTCCACAGGACGTCTACTCGTATCTTGAAGCAAATTCCCTGCAAATTCCCCGATTTTTTATTTTTATTCAAAATTTTAGATAAAAGGAATATCTTGAAGATTTTTCTATGCAATTTTCTAAAATAAAATTTTTTACTGTGTGCATTTCCTGAAGCTATTTACAAAGGAAAAACATAGAATCACTTGAGTTTCAAGAGTTAGATTTGCAAATGTATAATATGTATGTACTGAAAAGAACTGAATAACTTTTGTAAGATAAATATTTTTCATTTGCATAACATTTTCATTTTTTTCAAATTACAATAAACAATTTATACTGCATATTCATAATATTTATATTGTTGTCATTGTATATATAAACACAAAAACAGCATATATTTTTAACCATAAATATAATTTATAACATGGCGAATTATCTCTATCGCTTACAGTATAAGAGCAAAATTATGAGATTTTTTAAAAAATTTGTTGAATTTCAGTAAAATTCCTCGAGAATTCTCTGATTTTTTTTAGGCTTCTAAGGGAAATTCCCGAGTAGACATTGTTCAGCGCACAAATGATAACGATATCTCGACGCGACGCGGCTGAATGAATCAATAGGAAGTAGTAAACGGACACGCAAATTGCCGATTAGTCATTAGATCAACAATGCACATTGATTCTCGCCGACCGCGCTCGCGTTAATGTTGGTATATTAGGTGTGCAAATAGCGAGTATCCGGTTACTTAGGCGTCACGAACGGCTCCTCGTTAATTCGCTGTCTAGTCGAACGTTATAAGCGAGATAAATTCCGCCTCTCTTTATACATACGCTGACACATCTCATGACACATTGACACATGCATCTGATTCTCGTTTCCGATTCGCGTCGCGAGCGATCGTTATCGTATCATTGAACGAGTCAGCCGATCGAGGGTCGCCAACACAAAAAGCATCTGCTACGATGTACTTTTGTTTTGTTTCCGATTTGCATAACCCACTTTGGCTGATTACATCGCCAAAGTAATTTTTTTTTCCTCCTCGTAATAGTACGCTCTCGGGGATATATGGGTCGAACGACTGGTCGCCTCGTTCATCTTGCGAGAATTATATTTATCTCTCTTAGCATGTAAATGGATACAACCCCGGGTGAAAGACATGTCAAAGCGAGCTATTTAAATCTATATCGTTACGCGTATGTATATATAAAATACGCGCACTAATACGCATCCATCGATCCATTCGTGCTCGTCGTGTCACCGTATCCGTGTCACCGAATTCAAACGGGTCGATCTGTCTATCACTGACCCGGCTAATCTCTTTTATCGCCAGCAAATGGCGCGAATGTAGGGAAAGAAAGTACGGAGGAGGAGGGGGATTACATTAGATTCGATCCATTACTCCTTATATATGATTAATAAACGAATTAATTGCCGGAGCAATTATTCGCGTTGCACTCTCGAGATAAATCACGCTATCGTCAAGAGGTACTTTGCCATTTCCATGCCGCTTATACACACGAGAGCCGAATATATATCTTACTCTAACAAAATCCCTCGTATTAAAATATACATGCATGGAAATTATAAAATACATAACATAAAGAGAAATTTGAATTTTTTAATGCGCATAATAATTTACTCTTCTTAATTTTCTCCACCTCCTTCTTTCTCGTTATCTACGAAAAATAAATTTAAATAATATATCTAAGAAAATATATATAATATTATTTATATATAATATTATGTATATGGTAATAATAATTATTTATATATTATATTATTATTATTATATATAATTATTATTACTATATACATAATATTATATATAAATTATTTTCTTAGATACATTATTTACATTTTTATTAGATACATTATTTAAATTTATTTATTTTTTAATTTATTTATTATATATGTACAATAATTTCTGCAATATTTTTTATTTATTCCTTGTATAGTAAACATATTGAATGATTTAGAATTTCTGTAAATTATGCGTGAATATATTTATATATATCGATAGCGAATGCATCGAAAGTGTGGATGTCCCGGTTTTATCTATAAATAAGTCTCACTGACTCTCTCGGTCTACGATCTTCAATTCGTGACGTCACGCGACACGCGGAGCAATATTACTTTATTACCTTTATGAGGGATCATTAATGATAGATATTCGATATTCAACCGCAATCGCTGTCACCGATAAAGATTGAACCATCAAAGGTTTTGATTCGAGCTACTTGTATGAACGCGCGCGCGCACGATTACATACACGTGTATGTAATCTCACACACTCGCGCTGTGACAGAAACGATCAACATCTATTTTGCATTTGATTCTTGACCCTGAAACGAGTCACGAAGACGATGTCGCAGCTCGAGTTAAAGCATCGCTTCAAGCGATTTTACTTGACGAGCAAACTCTTGAAAAGATAATGGAATTTTAATTTAGGTAAAATATCTGTTAAAATAGCTTTTTCGCTCATAGGAAGCAACACGCTTAGGTAGACTAATCGAGCGATTAACTTTGCAACAATGACGTCATTCTCATTTGCAAAATCATAGGTTCTTTCTTACCGAGAACTTTACGACTCTTTCGGTCAACTTTTTCCTCGTCTCTATTAATCATCCATCACTTCGCAAACGTTTCCACGAGGCAACGATATCTAGAAATAAATCTGGCGAATTGGCACGAGGTAGCCTTGGAGGATCACGGTGGTGTGTGTATACACCTTCGTACGTATCCCTATACAACTTCCGAGCCGCAGCGACGCGCCAGCAAACGCGATTCCGCATTTAATTCATAAATTTAGAGCAATTGATCTCTCGCGGGCCGAGACTAACCGTGGTGGACAGGAGGCTGAGATCCCAGGCGCTCTTGGTCTGCTTCTGATTCAGGTTCTTCTTGCCCTTCTTGCCGGGTCTTCGCAAACTGGAGAACCACCCAGCAGCGATAGCGATCGTGCTCGCGTCCCGGCGTCCGCCGTCCGCTGCTGAACGGACACCACCTGTCCCGGTGCCGCGCACCTCGTCGAGAGCGTCCACCGATCTGCCGGTGAAGATCATGTTGCCCGCGTTTCGCACTTTTATCCCTCGGCCCCTCGCTCCCCTCGCTCCCTCACTTTGCGTGTCCCGTCTTTCTGGACGTTGAACGACACGCGCTTCGCACGACCCCGCGTCGCTCGTCACCTCGGTCGCACGCGAGCCGCGACATCGCTCGAGTTACAACCCGACAAAGAATAGACAAGATACAAGGGTCGCCGAGCACGCGGTCGGAAGTGCAACGACCGACCTGCGCGACGACGACGACGGCGACTCTCTTTTAAAGCACGCTTTATATAATTATATCCGCTTCTTTCCCAGTTTTCGCGCGTACTCGTGGGAAAGTGAGGTTCTCCGCACCATTCGGATGAATAATCGAGTCACGCGAAAGGCAACAAGTGCGTAACGCGTTTCACGTGGAGATAAAGGCGACAAGTTTTGAGCGCGATAAACCACGGACCGACCGACTCTACCGAAACCTCGAGAGCGCAACGGCAAACACGTCCACTACCGTCGCGCGACTCCCCGCAACTGGCGGCGGCGGCGGCCGACGGGTCGTCACGGCGGCGGCCGCCGTACACCAGCGCCTCGCAGCGGCCGCCGCTCGCACTCGCGCGCAAATATTTGCAATCATCGTGAAACGTACGTTTCCAAGAAATGTTCGCTGTATATACATATATATACGTACATATATATAAATATTATATATGACGTAGAGTTATGCGAAAAATCCCTGATAAAACTCGTATGCAATAACGATATCTCACGTCAAATTTCGACGATGATGATTCAGAATCTGATACCATCTTCCTTTGCAAACGATATACTCCGAGGATTTCTGTAAAATGCCCGCCTGGACCAGTTCTTCGCTTAGAAAGATCAAAAATACGGGAAAGACGAGATTATTTTAAACGGCTCGAAAACTGGTTAAAGGTCGTCTACAAAACAGGAAAAAAACGAAGCATATACTATCGAATAAAGATACAACGAACATGGCCTTCGACTCTTTCCGAACAACATCCACTATGATTTGGTGATGCACCTGCTGTACACGTTACAAGGTCGACCGCAAGAAGATCGACCTGCTACACACACACACACCTATTTCGCTTGCATGCACATGTTAATCGCGTGATCGTGACCAACGAGAGCATAATCTCACATCGGAAATGCGTAATCGATAATCGATTTGTGCCACATGCCTTTCAATATTGCTTATTTTCTACATTTAAGTGATCGATTCAACAGACTGCTCTTAATATCCATTCCATTTCGGGTCTCAAGGCTTTTATCGAACCGATTACTTATTATTCGATTAAGCGGATGACGAGAACGTGAGTCATATTTCAACGAGCTGCTAATTATTACAATAGAAATTATTTAAATAAAAGCTCTTTTACGCATTAATTAAATCGACGATTCTTTTCTAGGAACGAGCAAGGATTCTTTTTTTAGCAGCATAAATAACGTGAAAACGAAAATCTAAAGATAGGAGGGAGATTTTTATATTGACTTATTATTTTATACGAGGCAATTTAATATAAGTGTATAACACGTCGAGTATAATCGCGACGATCGTTCGATCAACGTGGATAAAGAATGAAACGAATGGCTCATTGATGTCATTATGAAATAGATGTGTCAGTTAATACATGGTCAGCTGAGTTTACTTTTTCCTAGAAACTACTTATATGTATAATCTATACGCGTCACACAATTAATAATCTAAGTTATCTTATCTTGTATCGTATCAATGTGTCACACAAACATTCTTTATTATAATCAACAGTTCCTGCAAATATTTTCGAGAAAAACAAGATTTATGTTTTTATCAACATTGTTTGCGTGCATTCGATTAGTTCTATTTATATATGTGAATATGCATGTGTGTACATACATAATATATATAATATATATAATATATATATATAATATATATATATATATTATATACATTATATATATATATATATAAGGACATTTCCAAAACGAGGAAAGCAATTATAGTACATTATATGTTATAATAATTTATTATTAATTTTTTTATAGAATCTGTCAAAGAAAACTGGCGAATATAACTCTTGCGATCGATCGAGCTGGAGAAATAAAAGGAGGCAACGTTCAAGATCTACTGACATATTTCTCACACCGTTAATTTACATTAATTCCCAACTTTTTATGCATGTACTTTGTAGCAGCTTTCGCTTGACGCAACTTCAATTGAAAAAAGGAAGATTCTCTAAGAAATTTTACACCGGAAATCTCTCTAACTAATTAATCCGTCAGCATCAACGACGATAAATTAAGGACGAGTTGTTCGCTTGCAGAAATAATTATCAAGTGTTATCGACATAAGTGAGGATCGAATCTGAACTAACTTTTCAATGATAAGAAGTGTCATTCATACAAGAAGCCATTAATTGTGTGTCACCTGTTTACGGCGTCTGCTTCGACCAAGACAACTCGACGAACACGACCAGGGTGACCCGAATCTGTTCCAACTGCCTCGAAGTGTGTAAGAGTTTCGTATCATTGACTCGTTAACTATTGCTGCAGTAACGACGACGAAACTTATCCGAGGACTCCTTTCGCCTTCCTACAGTATTTATCTCCGCACGTCACAAATTATAGGATGCTATATCGATCGCGATAAATTGTAAACAGCGCGTGTGTGACTTGCGATTCTGTTTAGATATCCTGAATTTCATAGCTAGAAGGAGCAACAAGCGCGTAAATACAAATGGAGCGGTATCGAAGGTACGGAAATGGGATTTTTGCCTCAAACTTGGCGACATGATTTTGTAATATTTCTTTTTTAAAGTCTACGAAAATTCGTGATGCATCTCCGACCACGCGTAACGTTTCGTTGAATAGATATCAGTTTACAAATAGATGAGTAAGCAAGACTATCATTGCTATTGCGGAAACCGTCTTATCATAAGAACATCCTGGAATTTTTCTGGCCATATGTACTATGTACACAGATACCCGCTCTTATGGAACCACACATGCCGTTGTATTTACTGTATTAAATATGCTGCTTGTGATACAGGAACAGAAGTAATTGTTTAATAAGAGAAATAATATATTTTTTCTACAATTTCATAAAATAATTTCCACGATAAAAATAAAATTTTTTTTTATTTAAAGCAGAGTGTATACTCAAATCTTGTAAATAAATTCCCTGAGATTCCATAATTTTCCAAATATTTTCGTTGAAAATTCCAGATAAAATTAAAGTATTTGTAAAATTTATATATAAATACAATTTTAAAATAAGTTTATTTATTATGCGTGAACTTTAAAATCTAACACAAAATATTTTAATATATTTTAAATTTAAAAATTTCATATTTTTTATTAATATATTTTTAAAACAAATATTTATGTATTGAATATTACATGCTGGTGTTGGAGTTAAATTTCAGTAGCAACATTAAAAGATTGCAGATTATTTATAATATAAAAAAAAAATCATCAAAGAAGCAATTTTTAAAAAACCTCTGAGCTCCAATAAATTTCCATGAGAATTTCCTGATTTTTCAGAGTAAAACAGAAATGAAAATTCCAGTTTTCCCAAGTTTTTCCCAGAAGTATACACCCTATAAAATTATAACGGGATACATAATTTTTGTATCTTTCTCAATACACGATATTTCAATAAAATAGTCTATCAGACAATTTAATTATTTCTTTACATTGATAAACGCGCGCGATACGTATATATTCGAAAGACTCGACGACAAAAAAAACAAATCACAAACATTCGAATATTATGTTATCATTCTTTCCACATGTAAAAAACATGTCTGTTTATTTATCTTCGATTTATAAAAAAAAATATGTAAAAAAAGGAGTTGAAAATATTGGCAAGAAAATATTAAATTTTGAAACAGAATTTTAGTGTGTGTGTGTGTGTGTACTGGATATATATATATATATATATATATATATATATATATATATAATATTAAATGATTGTATAACTACCCGGAACACACAATATACCGGTAAAACAGACTCGTTTTATGTGGCTGCATCTACGAATGATAAACGCGAGCGATAGACGCTTCGTATCGTATTCTATTAATTGTATGTGTATTATTTTGTTACGTGGATAAATTCTTGAGGAGTGATATCATTCGCTGTTCACGAAGAAGTCATTTTGTTAGAAATCCGCTCGAAACTCATTATTTTTTTATCGTATTTACGACTGCTGTCGGGTATAATACTATCTTAAAAAAAAAATAAGAGGAAAGAACGTTGAATGCACGCTTCCGTTAAATTGTACAAAGAAATACTATTTTATTGTTTCCTCGTACTGCGCTTCGCATCTTTTTTTCATCTCTTTTCAAAAAAATAATTTTTTAATATTTAACGTTTTTTTCTTGGCATGAATTAAATAGTGAAGTGTCATTAAATTATATCTCCTTCAAAGACATAATTAACGAGTACTTATAATTATTTGTGTCACTTATGTTAATTGGTTGAGTACATTCAAAATCAGTCTAGATAAATCATAGATAAAGTATATCAGTCTAGATAAAGTAAATTAATATTTAATTAATATAAAAACTTTATCTCACAAGTTTAACATATTTTGAATAATTATGACTTTAAAAATCAGAGATAGAAAATTATAGATTATAATAATAGATTCCTTTAAGATTATTAATGATTATTTATTTAGAGATTATAAAATCAGAGATATTAAAATAGAGATATTCAAAATTAAATGCTTTAATAGGTTTCTATTTATATTTTTTAGATCAAGCTATATTGCTTTCTCTCTTTTTCTCTGATTGTTTTCATAAAATAAAATTGTAGCTGAAATAGAGCATGATACTCACTTGTATCTCGAGCAGTAACTCTGTTTTCTTTCGTCTGATGTCTATGAGGATCTTCTGTTGTTCGGGAGTCAATTCTGCGATTAAAAAATAATCACAAAATTAGGGATATATCGATTTCAACAAAAACACGCGCGTATTTTTTCTCATTGATTCGTTTTGCCAAATTTCTGCGTTCTCGAATAATTATTAAAGAAACCGACGATTACGCATCGGGATGTCCCCATTGCGAGGCCCCGAGTTGGGAGTCCTCGTTAGTAGCAATTTACCGAAAGATCTAAAAATAGGGCCTTCAAATTAAGGCTGCATATAGGCCATAGAGACGAACGTTAACCGAACGCTACAGTTTGCAACAACTCGTACACAATCGTATCGCGATGCACAGGTAAATTTGAATCAGACTTAATTCTTATTAAATTGGAGATGACGATTTTAACGTCAAACTTATCACTCTTATTTTTAACGTCGTGAATTTTTTTCGCGTAAAATTACCACTTTACATTCATTTTTCTCTCCGAATAAATGTTGCTTTAGTTAATTTAAATAATTATGCTAACATAAGCTTAGATGTAACTAAACGTAACGGAGGTATAATTAAAACTCGAGTCGCGCGCGATTCACTATAACGGTTTCCGATTTCCATGTTAAGACTATGCTTCATTCCTGATTGGATCTCGAGTCAAAAAGGAAGCTCCGAATTTATATAAATAAATAATTCCGTAACTCTCGACATTTAATTCATGAATACACGATTCTCCAATTACTTTAGACATTTTACATCTTTTATCTTAACCTCAATTAGATGTATACGAATACTACAAACTTCAATCTCCATTAACTTTAAATCTCGGATATAAGAATCGTCTGCGAAATTATATATACCTAACCTTACTCGAAAGAGCGAGACGACTAAGCTTGACTAAACTTGACACACACGCCTTTTTCGGAGTAAAAATATCTGAAAAATTTCTATCATCTCTTTCTCTCCCCCCCCCCTCTCTCTCTCTCTAAGGAATATGCACTTCTAAGCTCGACGTTAATACGATATCTTACGGAATCGATGTCAGATAGGAGAGGAATAGAGACGTGCAACGGCGTCGACATCGATTTTCGCCGCGTCGGACGATTTTCGAGCGAGGGCGAAGCGAGAGGAAGCGTCCGCGTTCCGTTTTGTTTACTACGCGTATGTGTGTACGAGTATGACAGACGAGGAGAGCGAGAGCGCGTGCGCCTCCGTCGCGCAGAGAGAGAGAGAGACAGAGAGGGAGATAGACTCGTTACGCCACTTGGCGTACGCCATATCGCGACGCGTTTCAAAATTTTGTCCGGCGAGAGAAATACTCACCCGTCGTGCCGAATTGGTCGACCTGATGAGCACCGGGGTTCACTCCTACGCCTCCTAGACCGCCCAGATCTTGCCACATCTCCGAGAAATAACCCTTTGCGGACTCACGCGCGCACAAAGTTACCCACCTTCACTCGAGCAGCGCCATTTTTGTCGAGACTAGTGCCGTCTGGCGACGACTCTTGAGAGCTCGACGTCGGCGGCGACATCTGCAGCTGACTCTGCAAAACTAGTAGCGATCGACATAACGCTTTGTATTATCAACCATTAAAATTAAATATTTTAAAAATATTGAATTTCGAGTGACGAATGTTATATAAGGATTGTTTACGATTCGATTGTAAGCTTAAAAAGCTAGATTGTAAGTTAAAAAGCTAAAGTCTTTCGTTAGCATAAGCTTAATTTAAATGTGCTGATATTTATCAATGCGTTGATATTTTCGATTAATTATTTAGATTAAATTTTATCTAGATTAAATTAATTTTCCGAAAGCCTTCTTCTTAACTAACGATAATGGTTGAAAATATAATTCTAAAGTATTTAAAATATTATGTTACATAAATTGTGTTTATAATTTACATAATTTATACACATTTTTCATGCAAATATGTAAACTATTTAAACTATTATAAATTAAATGTCAGAATCAAAAAATAAATATTAATTATATTGTAAAATAGAAAAGTAATAATTTATGTAATATAATAATATATAATATTTATTTTATATATTATTTTTTTTATCTGTATGAAATTTAGTTTATTAAATTTTTTGTTGACTTTTCGTAACATTGTATGTAAAGATTAAAATCGTATCATTCGTTTTATATGTTAAAATCATATACAATGTAAACCAAACATCTTCGATAAAATATGTCATATTTCAGGGATCACATAAATTCATCGTAGACATAAGTGATATGATAAACATAGTTTACATTGTTTACATGTATATAAATTACTATATTTTACATATAATCATAAAATAAATCATAAAACCCTGAAATAAATTATTACGACATAGTTCGATATGTAGCTTGATATAATTTGCTTGATTAAATTTGGATGAAAAATAACATAGCGTTAAGTGCAAATCGAATGCTAATTGAGTTGTTCGATGCGATAATTGATAGTATATTAACATCTCGGATACAATTAAAAAAAGTACTTAATTAGAAATATAAAAAATATATGCGACAGATAACAAACCAGACAAAATAAGAGATTAGATTTCTTTAGAGAAATGGAAGAGATTCTGAACCCATGTTTTTTTTAATATTAAGAAGATAAAAAAAATTTCATCGTTCAATGAATCATATTAGCATGATATTCGATTGAATTTTATATCGAAGCGAATATTATAACTCTTTATATTCAATTCAATAGTCATCATCATTCATAAGAGGTTTCGGACCAAAGGACACTCATTATCTTTCTCTCCCGTCCTTTCCACCGCGACTGGTTGTTATCAACTCGCTTCTGACAAGACCACTAGTCGATATTCGATGGTGGAGAAATAATAATATCTCGTCAGTGTACTTGGCCTCTCGTTTTCTTCTTTTTTTTGCGGCGGGTCGTAGGGTCAAACTCGGAACATATAATCGTCTGCATACGCAAATGCGGCTGCCGCCGCGGCTTATATTTCGCCGATTTGCATCACTGACAGTACAAGATCGAAAGCTGCAAGAACGCAACTCGCGTCCGAGACTTGTCCTTCGTATTGTTAAATAATTGACAAATATCGGTGGTACAACGGAACGAACCAAGTCATGGTCGGCATCAGTGTCTCTTGGATGGTGAATCTCGGCTTCAGTTTCGTGCTGACGATATTCCTGATACCGCTCCTCCTTATCGCGTACTTAGGTAACTATCTTCGATGAAAGTAACTACCTTCGAACTCTTAAAAACTCACGAAGATTGCAAACACTCTAGATAACACGTAGTGCTTATTTAAGAATTTTTCCTATATTTTATAGAAAGTTGCTTTCGACCTTTATCGATTTATAATTAAAAATCGCGCACTCGTAACTATAATCGCGTCTATCATGTGAATCACTTTTCTGCGTCTATGAATCATTATTTTGTGAGATGTATCGCATTAATATGCGTGCGTGTATATGCACTCGGTTTTAAGTGGTGACATGGACAAGGAGATCTTGGATACGCTTCGTCAAGTGGAAGTATCCGAATTACGTCGTCGTGGAGGAGACCAATATTCGGAGTATCTTGGATCAGGGACGTACCCATGTGAGTATGACAAATTAAGAATTAAAATTCGAGTCGCTGCTGCGATTCACTGATACAGGGTATCTGCACTCTTCTCGTGCAAGGACGCTCAATCGTGAAGGGCGTGAGGAATCACCTAGCGCATCTGGCGTCTACGAGAAAGTCTCTCAGATCGGCTCTCTTCACACGATGGGGCGTGTATGTTTGGAAGGAGCTCGATTACTCCATCGACAATCACCTCGTGAATTCGCCGTGCTTGTTTCGCGGTCGTCCCATCACCGATAACAACATACAGGTCGGCGTCTATTGATTTTCTTACTCAGAGATCGGTTCTGGCTTCGAATCCGATTCCGACTGTTCTGTCGTAGGATTACATAAGCGACGTGACGTCGAAATTTCTCCCGAAGAGATTGTCGCCGTGGCAGGTGCACATAGTGAACTGTTTCATGCGAGGGGAAGAGCATCAGATATGTCTCGTGCGGGCGCATCATTTGCTTCTGCGACAAGAGCACCTGACCTTAGCGGATTTCTTGCCACTGAAGTATTCGACGGATAACTGGACGTGTCAGGAGAGCGATTCGCCCTTTACCAACTTGTATGCCGAGCCCACAGCTCTACCGCGCCTTCGACAGATGCTTATCGAGAGCTTCAGTAACTATTGGAACGATTTCCTCTACAACAATGATCCCGTCGAGCGGCCGGAGATTCTGAAGAAGCGCATAGGAGTGTCCCGATGTGTCAAAATCGCGATAATAGTGCTAGTCTGTACTTTGAAAGAATTGACCAGGTATGATTTCCGCGGCAGATCTCTTATTGAAATGTGTTTCGGAAAAACAGTAACAACTGCATGTCTTAACTTTAAAGACTAATTTTTTTCCGTAACTCTCTGTAGACAATGCCGAAAGTCAAAAGGGTTGAAATTCTTGGAACTTCTATCGATCATCCAACGCAAATCGAGTAAGAGAAACTTTAGTCTTCACTTGATACTCGAGTCCATCGCGAAGTCCTTCAATCCGATCAACATCCTCTACTCTTGCGCCGCTTTGTCTTGGTACATCACAATCACGTTGTGCTTAAGAACGCCTCTTCTCCTCGTTCAAGAATTGCAGGCTTTAAAATCGCACAAACATTGCTATCCGGATACCTTGACATATATATTGTCCTGCTATCTCTCTCTGATATTCCAAGCCATTCGAGAAGTAGTATCTATCAGCTGGATAGCCGTAACGGCACCCAAGATCATTATTGAGGAGCTGTTTCTGAAGCATCCGCAGTCAAATCAACTGCAGACCATCTCTCCATGCGGTAGGAAGGTGGTGGCTTGGTCAGAGGAGGTCGATGTCGAGCTGGTGCGGGAAATCATCAACGTAACTGGTGCGACAGAGACGGAAATTCTCTTAGCGGCCACCGTAAATACTCTAAAGGAATATTTCAGGCATTCGGCCGTCAATATTCCAGACAATGTACTCGCGACCGTCAAGTTTGTGAGTCAACGGGACGTGTTCTTGCGGAACCACGAGGCCCGAGGTATTCTCTGTCTTGCGTTACCCACCAAGACGCCATTGTTTCACGATGATCTCATTGAGATACTGCAGGTGAGACTCGGATTCACGCATAAAACAACTCGCTCGAATCTCTCCAATGCTTTCATATCACGCTTTCTAAAGGTGATTCAACGAAATATTCAAGAAGCCAGGTCTAGGCAGAGTGCGATTTACGCGATCACAGCAGCGGAAACGTCCTACGGATTGATCTCGTCCTGCCTACCTGCCATTGTTTTGAAATTACTCTTGAATCACCTGTCGAAAAGATACTCTCTGTGTTTGACGCATGTCGATGGTGATCTACCTGTGGAAGGAGTGGACGGAGCGATTTATTGGCGACCACCGCAAGGAAATTGCAGTATATATTTCATCACTCGCGTATATTTATAGCACGTTGTATTTTTCATTGCATCAAGTTGTATACATTTTTTTAGACATGTCAATGACCTTACACAGGCTTGGAAACGGAGTACGTCTTGGTATAATGGGAGACGCGTTAATCGGCCCGCAGCATTTTATCATAGCGAGAATGTTTCCTCAGAGTATACAAAATCTCGCCAACATTCTAGGCGTTTCGAGGGCATCCAGTCGAAGCCCAAGCCCTAATGCACATAATCCAATGACATCTCCAGGATATTGAGATACAGTGAAAGGAATTTAACAATGAAAGGAATTTAATTTTTCTTCATTTAGGTTTTTCTTACATTTAGTTTACTCATTTCAGAGAAAGAGTATCCGGTTAATCCAGATCCTGATAATAATATCATTAATATATAACTTGTAATATTATCAATAATAAATATTTGATCTGTTCATATTTATCGGAAAACACATATATACTCAACAAACAAGACAGTGTTACCGCTATAGTGTAGACCGCTTTACAAATATAATAATTTTATAAATATAATCTATTCGCACACAAAAAGAAAGATCTCCCTATTTCGCAAATTATTTTCTAGTTTTTCATAGGACAAGTACCTGAATAATATTGAAATTTAAAATTAGATGGAATAAGATGGAAAATGAAACATGTTTATGTCTCTTTGCATTATCGTAGCAGATATTTAATGTCTAGATATTAATATATTGAACGCAATCATTATGTCATACGATGTAAATTGAACAATTAAAATAAATTAAGTAATTCAGTGATTTATGGCAGAATTCTTCTTACAAAACTATGCATTTTTTCGTAAATCTTCGCACATTTTTTCTAAATATAAAATGAATATTACTATATTGTTTTTGTAATTACTTATCTAATCTTTGGAACTTTAAGGTAACAAGAGTTTGACAAAAATTTGAAAATATTTGTGTGTGATATATATACGTTATATCATATGCACACGATATATATAAACTTATGATAGAAACATTATTAAATTTGATTATCTGAGAAACATTGTTAACACGCTTCTTTACATTATTAAAGCATGTAAATGTATATTTAAGCGTTCACAAGTTTTTAATGAAAATAAATTCGTCTATATGCGAGTTTTACAAAAAACACATTTTATAAAATATATCTTTTGACTTTTTTCATATCGTTGTCTTGTAACAAGATTAAGTACGTTCCAAACAAGTGAATATTTATTTATATCGCATCTATGTAATCTATTCAATTAAATCTGTCGTACAAATCTGTTGTACATTTTGTAATTTGTTTTTCATAATATGTTTCATTATATAAATAGAATTATTCACGTGACACGAATTTAAGTACAAAAAAGAAAATAAGAAAAAAAAAATTGTATACGTAAAAGTACTTTCTCGCCATAAATAGAAAATTCAAAAATATTTGCTACGTGATAAACGTCTTGACGCACTATATATTGGATAAGCGTAGTGAGATTCGTACGTTATTCAACTTTTTTTTTTGAGTAGATAAATATTCGCTCGTTTCCTTTCATCTTTTAATAACTGCGCTTAATAACTCGCTTTAAGCTGAAGAGTCATTAGTACTCGTTCGTTCCCTCTCGATCGGTCCACTGCCAAAAATCTTTCGATTCTTCGTATACGGTATCAGACCTACAAAAAATCCGGAGACGATAATCCAAGCACCGGCCATAAAGAAAGAAAGATCCCATGCATCTGTCACATCAAATAACCATCCAGCTAATGGAGGCCCGACAAGATTCCCGATTCCTTGACATAACAAGGTGAGACCATAAGCGGTGGTAAATCTTTCCAGAGGAATCAGTTCGACCAATATAACAGGAGTGAAGCTATAATTACTCGCGAAGAACAGACCAAAAGCTGCTGAAGTTGTCATTAGATACGGGTAATGATGGGTGAAGATAGACATCAATAACGTAGAGACTCCACATGCTACCAGACACCAGCTGTACGTCTTACAGACATTCATCCAGGGTTGATCGCCAGCCCAGCCTAAAACGATCTAAAAGCGAGCAACACCAAGCATGAGAGAAATTCATTTTACTCAGGAATAAAGAGCGCACTACTCTAATGATTTAAGATTACCATTCCGATAGTATTGGTTATGCCGATAATGCTGAGGAGTCTAGCGGCATCAGATTCGTCGTAATTGTTTCTACTCAAGTGCTCCGCGAGGTAAAAGTACGGTACGATGAACCACGTAAATAGCAATATCGTCGCCAGCGACATTAGCAGAAAATGAAATTCGAGAAACATTGAAAAGTCGAACATACTCTTTAACAGGTCCATCAGTTCGGTGTACCACTTCTGCATAAGATACGAAATTCGATATCTGTACACAAGAAAACCTACCTCTTCTAATATATCGCGAACGTTAAAATACCTGTTCGGTTTCTTTATCCAATGTAATCATACTGTTTCTATAGATGTTTGGACAACTGCTCGCTCTCAACCTGTATTTGTGCAAATTTAGGGAAGCGCCGCGGTACATGACGGAATTTCTATGCACTCTGATATCCTTGAAGTAATGGGTGGTACTGAATTTTCGTTTAAGCCAAGGTTTCGAGTCGGTTCTAACAACGTTGGGATGCTGCTCAACGTCAAAGTAACGTTTTATCGACATAGATTTTTTTCTTTCCGTCGGAACCACCTGGAAAGTATTCGTTTGATGTGCCGCGGGAAATCGACGGAATTCATAATCAAAATTAACGTTTTGTTACCGTGACTTCTTTCAGCAAGGGATTAATCTCTTCTATTTCCTTTTTGGACATTTTTCTGGAGGAAACAATTTTTGTTGAGGCGGGAATGCCGGATGCCGGACAATCATTGTTCCTTTGTTCGGGGATCGTTTTCGATTCCGTTGCTCGTTTCAGCCTTTGTAGAACGTAATATAAGTATTAATGTTCTGGCGTATTGTATTCGATTTCATGTATTCGATTAAAGTAGCGGGATTAAAGAACGAACATTTGATGAAAAAAAAAGGATTTGGCGAAGAATTATCACTAAAATTTATATTATAACTACACATAGCAAATGATTAACCTCATTGACATAGTAACTCCTCTTTTATTACTAATCTCCCCCGTCGACTCATGTAACTGTTTATCGGATGAACTTCTACATAATAGGAGACTGGGATAATTTTCCAGAATAACATTATACAGTTTAGAGTTGGACCGTAATAATTCCAATACTTCCAAAGGCACCTGAAATCTCATACATTCCATAATTCATTCATTTACAATAACTGACCGATTGTCAAAAATCGTCGCTTACCTTTTCGCTACGTTTTACAAAAGTCGGCAGATTAACCACGCTCGTTGTATGCCTTTTGCCGCCGTCAGCTGTGCTCGTACTTAAATTCTGTAAAAAACATTCGGGCGCCCGATCACTTCTGAGCAGTTTTCGAAGTTCCTCGACACCTGGGAACTCGTCTGACGGACTTCCGCTTGGCTTTATCATACCATCCGACCGAACGTTCGATTTTTTCGATTCTGCATCCTGCTTCTGTTCCCATGTCAACCATTCCGGATCTCTCATAACGGCTCCTGCGACGATCATGTTGAAGAACGTACCGGCCAAGAGCAGAGTAGTGCCTCGCCAACCATACTCGGCAATAAAGAATGTCGTCATCGGGGCGTAAACGAATGTACCGATTCCGGTGCCGCATGCGCCAAGACCTGTAGCTAGGGTTCGTTTCTTGTCGAACCAAAAGGCGACGCTCACAACTGCGGTGACGTAACACAAACCCAGACCAAGACCCGCTATCACGCCAAAGGTCAAGTACATTACCTCGATGGTTCTACCAAACATACTCATTATAAAACCCGCTCCCGATATCAGACCACCGAGAATGGTCATTTTCCTGCATCCGTAACGATCCACGAGGGCCGACATGATCGGCCCGGATAGAAGCGGCACCGCCATGAAGAGCGAACCGATCCAAGCGGTCTTGGACTTGGATTCGCCGAATTCGTGAAGAAACTCGATGTAAAGCAGACCAAAGCTAAAGGAGATACCATCGGCTATCATGGAGACGACCAAAGAGGCAAGAACTACCATCCAGCCCCAACCGCCATCAGGTATTTTTGGTTTCTTATGTTTTTTTTCAATAGACTCTAAGGAATCTTGGTGCTCTAAAATAATTTTGGACTCGATAGAGTCATTGACTCGTCGATTCATTGTTGTACCTGCATTTGGCTCAGCATATTTCGATGTACCGTTTCGACCCTTTAATTCGATCGTATCGTTTGATTTCTCCGTGGAATCTAAACTAATCTGACGTCTATTTTTTGCGCTATCCATTAAGTCAACATTATAGCAAATGGAACTCGTGGGACTTCCATTTCGCCAACCGACCAAGGGGGCTCTACCTGACTGATTCTCCTGGTTCCTCTTTGCGCACACATTTTCCTTTTCAACGGCGCTCGCGGACCAATCATAATTGTTTTGATTGTTGTTTCTATTGCAGTCGTCGTTGCAATCTACTGAAATATTTCGCAGGTCACTCTCGTTCCTGCTGGCCATTGTCGCTCTAAATGTAGGTAGTGGCCGAGTGAATCCAACGTCGCCTCCAACCCTTCAGCCCTTGGAACTCGATCGGATGATAACCACTTTGTCCTCCGGTTATCATAAGGATCCTCGGGACGATCCTTGATGATTCACAAAACGTTGACTGCACCGAATGCAGCATGCACACACCTTCGAGTTGCCCGAGTCGCTCGTTCTATAAAAAAATTTTTCAATTATTTTAATAACATCACACGTGTCGCGTGTATTTATGATATATAATACACACACACACACACACACACACACACACACACACACACACACACAAAGTATCTTGAGAAAATCTATACATGAGAAAAAAGTGATGTATAATTGCAATGTGTCATTACGTACATAATCATTGGAAAACACGTGACAATTTATCACACGTATTAAACTATAGCATTTCCTTAATATATAACAATATCTCAAACTATAACGCGCTCGCGATAAGAGAATGATTAACTAAGTTACAAATGACCCAACTTGTTGGCACGTCCTCTCCATGTCAAGGTTCCGAAACAACTGCTCGATACTAAATGTTATGTGTGCGAGATGCTTGCGATAAATACGGAACAAAGAAGAATATAAAATTTTTATTTATCTCCGTATCTTTCGCAACGGATGATAAATTCGTCACATTTCGGCACTGCATATTCACATCGATAGATGCAAAGTTTATAAGTGCATATGAAAAGAAAGACTTCGTACACAATTTATTATATTCTTATCTAACGAAATTTTAAGAGATATACAGCAAGTAATTATAATAAATACGGGATCAGTAATTACTCACAATCGAGATAATGTAAATAATGTGTTTGCGTAAACGTGCATGCGTGTAGAAAAATATTTGCGATACTCGTGAGCGCGTGAGCAATGATCGATTATAATAAATGATCATTAGTGAATGAGAAAAACATGGGATTATTTAAAAAATTAGTTAGTTAGTCAGTCGAGAAAATAAAGTAGGCATGCAACTGACGCTTAATCGATCGACAAGAAACGTGTTTACTAACAAGCTGTAAAATAAATTATTGTAACAAGAAAATAAACGAGCTCGTGCGTAATATCTGGAATAAAAAAAAATCTAATCAAGAGAAAGCGCGTGTCTGTTCATGCATAATTATTGATTACAGCGTTACATGCCCATGCAAGTCACATTCCTCGTAATCTTTCTTGTATCGAGAAAAAGATCATATTTAACTAACGTAAATTATATTTATATTAATTTATTATAATTACATATTATATATGTGCATATATATAATACATAATATATTAGTTACATTAACAAACATGAAAGAAAAGTAGAGTCTTTTACTATTCTTTACTATTCATGCTATATATATCTATGTATATTTATTTTCATTAGACATTTATGTTTGTAGCATCCATTATGTGCTTAATTGTAAGCAATTATATCAACGTTTCTTAAGTGTCGCTAATTTATTCAAAGAATAATAGTGCCAAGAATAATAAAAGAATCGAATAATTTAAATTTTTTGTATTTGTGAGAGTGTATATTTATTCAAATATCGTTGACACAATATCAACTTTGAAACAGCGTGAAAAATATATTATATAATCCGACTGCATTAAATTGTTCTTCAGTAAAATAGTTATTGGGACATATTAATTTTTTTTTGTTATTTCATTATCTTTTATATCATCAACATTCGATATATATAAAAAGCAATATTTAAGTATATATTTCTGAAATTATATATGTCTATTACTTAACATGTGTGCATATCCATAATTTAAATTCTCTTAAAATTTTAACATTTAATTATTTCAGATATCAGTTATCAATACTGATAATAAGAGATAAAAAAGTAAGTCTAGAATTATTACTTTTTGCATATTTATTGTATTATCATTACCATTGATTCGTTATATTCTATTATATATTCTGGAAAGAAAAAAAATTGCGTCTCATGTAAAATATACTAGAACGTTTCAAAACTTTCAAAAGTAGACGCACTTATTATTAGAAGTCTTTCGACGAACAAGATAGTCTAATAATAATACTTTGGCATTGCATAACTGTCGACCGTCGACGTAAAGCTGAATCTTTTGGCAATTTATAATAATGTATTTATAAATCTGATCTTTCGAAACGTCGGATTAATTGAGCCTTAAAGTGAGAGAACTAATGTTGTGCAATATACGATCTTCCTAACAATTTCTGTTTCAACAAATTTTCAACGAATAAATGTCAAGGAGAAACAGGAGAAACAGTTTTAGAATCAAAAAGTATCACATTTTATATATACTTGTACCCGCATATATAACTGTCATTTTCATAACGAGCTTAAAAAACATATTTTAATTGACGTGAGATTGGTAGGATTGAATTCTCCTGTATCCCGCGCGATGACATCATCCATCGAAAATGTCATTAAAAGCTTCTACGGGGAGCTTTCCTCGTAAAAAAATTGAAACCTTTTTATGCACAATTGTCAATATTTGATATTGATAAGAGATCGCGCGAATATTTTTGCTTCCTTGTTCAAAGTTTTTGAAATTATGATAAAGATTTACAATCGGTATAAATGTGTCTGAAGAAAGGATTACGTCTCACTATCGTTTATGGATTTTATGATTATGCTTATCGCGTTGAAAAAAAGATCGTCAAAAAAAACTACCGGGTGTAACCGGTAATGTTTAGCTCAAACCGCACATATTTTACGCGAGAATGCAATCGCAATAGTGTATAAATTATATACCCAAGATATTTCTTCGATTACACCTACCAATTATTCGCTTCACGTGTATGTCTTTCACGTATGTTTAAATAAGCAACGAAAAGCTTGGAAAGTAGGTAGTTAAGAGTCATATAAGAGTCGGGGCGGAGGGATACGATCACCATGGAAACCGACCTGGTCGATTTCCGCGTGAATGTCCGTCTCTGTACTAAAATATAGAGATATTAAGTTAAATTTCTGATAAAGCTTACTTTTTGTGTATCGTCAAATTCATATGCATATAGAAATTTTTTAAATCAATCTGCGTGCGATTAAAAATTATTCACATTGCAGCTCTATTCCTTTTAGAAGATAACTTAATTAAATGTCATTACATTCACATATTTAATTAAAAATAAATAAATAAATGATTTCTGTAAATTGTTTTCGTGACGCAACATCAGAAAATTGATTATTTTATTTCATGTATGTCTCAAAAAAAAATTGATATGAAATGTATTTGTTTTACTTTCTGATGGAAAAATTCATTTAATTCCTTTTATTTGATCAAATTATCAGAATTAACAGAATTTTATTACATTACTTATCTCGGATATAAATGCTTAAATACCGTATCAAACAATTTAAATCGATATAATGGAACGTTATTTAAATATCGAGTCATATTTAAACAGATCGGCACGTATATCAACACTCGAAATAATAAAATTTTATCATTAATTTAAGATAACATATTATCGTTAATTGCTTTCCAATCGAGATATAACTATTAGCGACCTTTCAAGTGTAGACAGAAGAAAGAGAAAGTGAGAGGATAGCAAAAATATAATAAATTCATATGAATTGATCACACGTGGATATTGCATGTGTGGGAAACTTGGGACTTTTATATTTCTTTGAAACGTACTGTATAGAATGTAAACGCTCGAGCAAACGTTTTACAGGAAATAATTATAGATAAGAAAAAAATGATGAATAAATTATATACGTCAAAGTTCACAAACGTATATGTACAACACGTATTCTTCATTTAGATAAAGAATCGACATCGTATTACTCGTAATAAATACATATTAGATTTTTCTAAATAAATGCATACGTAATTCATTGAAATATAAAGAATTATAAAGAAATATATATGTATACATAAGCAAGGAGTTACATTCGAAAAAAATGTTTAATCAGATCAAGATGATATTAGAACGATACAAATTTGAAGCTGTGTAATCTGAAGCTGTGTTGAATCTGCCAAAGATTTATATGACAGTAATAGATAATTTTTCCTGTCGTATACTCTTTCACATAGTTGACAAAATATTGCGATTATAAATGTTGAACGGATCGCCTGATAAAATATTCAAGAAACTAAAATAAGCGCAATTACCGATCGTTGAGTTTTGTTATCTAAAGTTACGTCAATGCGAATAAACAACTTCGATTATTCAATGAAGTTCGAAAATTCCATAATTCTAATTTATTCGGAATCACTCGGCTTCCGGTAAATCATCACGTTTGTTCAGAAAATGATGAATAATAATGTGTAACGGAATGCACATTTTAGTGAGCGATAAACTGCAGGCGTCTACAAGTCTGCGGAATTTTAGCGCGTATTGAATATCAGCGTTTCAGCACTGAGCGTTTCTGGAGCCGAAATACGAAAATAACAAGTTTGCAAAATTAAAAAAAAAAACGTAATAACAAAATGACAACGGCATCTACCATTAATATATGTTAGTACACGGTGGAATTTTCTTACAATTAGTCATCTTGTCGCATCGTCGATGGTAATTGCTGAATCGATCCATTCAATGTGCTCCGGGAAAAAAAAAGAATAAAATAAGAGAAGATAAATTGACATGCGGGAAACATGTGCTTCAAGGTTGTAACGTGTTTATATTTATTCATCGAGCTTACCGACGAGCAGCTCGCGCAAATTGTCAGAGAATCCGGAGATTTCCTATAGCCTGGCACGATCCTCCTTGGAAAGAGCGTTTTGCGCCGTCTTATTGCAACGACGATTTCGCGCATTCGCGTGCCCTCGGCACGTTTTCCCAATCGCGCGTGTGACGTGAGCTACCACGCGGCCGTCTCGCTTGGGGACACCCAGTACACTGATGAGAGAGCGCGGTCGCGGTTCAGGAGTCTCAGGATCCACGTCATAGGAAAGGCTGTCCGCGATGCCGCACCTGATTTGAACGGAGCACACGTGTCGGAGTCGGCCTCGTCTCTTTTTGCCAGGCTCTGTCTCACCGCGCCGCGCCCCTTACGACGTCTAGTCGCCCCGATTCCGTCTCGCCTCCCCTTCTCGACATTCCCCCCACCACGCTTCACCTTGCCTCACCTTGCGTTGCGTCGCGTTGCATCGTCGCCCCGTTGTGTCATAACGCCTCGGCTCGTTCCTCTCGATCGTTTTTCGCGACGTCGAAATGTCACGTTGTTGACTAAGGAAAACTTTGATAACTTGATAAAACCGCGCAGGATTAATATCAGTTATATATATATATATATATATATATATATATATATATATATATATATATAGCATATACATCAGATATAAATCAGCTATACATGACATGACATAATACATATGACATGTATGTATCGGATAATAGATATCAGCTGCATTTTGATACTAAACAGGCAAATGTTTTTCTTTGACGAAAAAAGTACATGATAACATTTTAAAAATTAAATAATCATAATTGGAAAGATTCCTATCGCATTTTTATAAATTTCAATAATTACCGTACGTGTAAATAAATAGTGGAAAATATTGTAATTCGTGACAGATTTTTAATTTGGAATCTCGATCTTTCGTGAGATTCAAGTGAAAATTCGTGAAAATTCTTTTTTTCCTTTTATATATTTGTATATGTATATA
The DNA here is from genome assembly GCF_003227725.1 of Camponotus floridanus. Taxonomy (NCBI): domain Eukaryota; kingdom Metazoa; phylum Arthropoda; class Insecta; order Hymenoptera; family Formicidae; genus Camponotus; species Camponotus floridanus. The sequence goes on from NW_020229246.1 coordinate 414,329, forward strand.
ATTCACGTACCTTTATATCGCTTTTGACAAAATTTGTCGATGTCCAATGACAACGAAGAGATTTTTTTTTTATCGCGCGGAGAGAGAGAAAGATAGAGAGTGAAAGAGAGCGTGCACAAAAATATATCTGAAAATAAATAACCGATCGATAAAATTATCTTGCGTCAACACAATGCGATGCGATGTGACGCCATCCGACGTCAGCCGACGTTACCCGATGTCACCCGATGTCAATAACAATTCGTCATCAGTCGGTAATTCGATATGCATGCAGTTGTCTACGGTGAATAAATTCAAACGCACTTGAAATTTATAATATTTTAATGCAAATTAAGTAGAACTCTCTCTCTTATACAGAATCGGAACAACGAGCGAAAGCCAAATAGGAGAAAAATCCGACATTATATCTAAAAGAAAAAAAAAACACGCTTGTTTTTCTTTCCGTTTAGTACAATTTCTATTGTAAATTTCTACTGTATTCCGTAGTAATTTCTATTGCGCGCGTGTACATAACAAAGTTTGCATATTAAATTACACGTGAAACACGAAATGAACCGTAAATAATGTCGAGAAATCACTACGATATTTATTCGGATCATTTTCGGATACTTTCCAATACATGAGAGGATTTACGTGAAACAGAATCGACGTATTCACGTCGTTCTAGGAATCGGCGTTGGCTAAGAATTTATGTATACATATGTATAAGACTAATCGTAGACTCGTTCTTTCAATATTTAAGAGTCAACAAGAACATTGAAATCCGTAAATCCGTAAATGGTTTGCGCCAATATATAAGGTAATTCCATATAATAGAGACACGCTAGATCGATATCGTAACGATCTAATTAACGCGATTAAAATTGTCGGAAATATAATTGGTAATCGATAATATTTTTAAGATCCTTCGAAAATTCGTAGAATGCCAAAATTCTAGAAGAACTTTTGCAATCTCACCTAATATAAGTGGAATGCTGATTACATCGTCAGCTGAAACTCTCTCGTGCTTCGCTACATTTTTTTTCCTTTTTTTTTTTTTATTGGAAGGAATCGCTCTCTGGGATTCGATTGATACTTCTATTACAGATTCTCGCTCTTTCACAAATTATTTGCGTCCCATTCTTCTTCATCTTAATAACTATCGCTTAATACTACCGTTGAAAGTCGTCAGTCTCTCGCAAAGCCGGCGACATGATACCGTAAATATATGAAATACACAATTTTTTTCCTTCTTTTATATTAAAATATTGCTTTATACGTTTCGTAGATGCCATGTAAGGCTGCGTACGCGTGTGATGTATAATGTGCGAGCATATATGCTGCCGAGAAAAATGATAAATATTATATTCATATAATTTGGACTTGGCACCGGGACACAATTATATAAGACACCAATCGCGATCGTATTTCTAAAATCGAAAAAATACGCTCAATCGAAATTCAAAATTCCGATCTGGGATGTTGCGATTACTTATACTTTCGGATACCAGATTTTTTTATTATTACGCTCTCTGCACTAATAAAAAATATCCGAAACTCTCGTTTCACACCGTCAGTCACCTGCCATCTAATCGATTTAATTCTTAATATTTGAAAGCAATAAATGTTTTTCCGTATTTTGTTTTAGTGTGTAAAGGCCTCGTATATATATATATATATATTATAATATTATACGTACGTGTATTCCTACGACGATATACTATGCATATGTATAAGAGAAATCTTTGGAATATAAAATTTTTGTGAAATCGACAGTACCTAAAATATTGTAGTGCGATTTTGACTAGTTTTAAAAAACCTATTTCATTTGACGTTAATTTTCATGCATGGCACGATTTCAATATCGTCAAGTAATGTACATTTCGCTTAGAACTTTCCATATATACACGGAGAGCAATAAAAATTCCTCTTTCTCCAATAAATTCATTATGTTGTTCGCATTAAATTTACAATTATTCTTTTCGTTCGTGTTATTATATATACAATCAAAAATCTCGCTACAATGACGACTATTACTCGTTTCCTTTTTTTAATAAAAAAAGAGAAAAGGAAGAAAAAAATCGCGTGTAATCTATAAGTTCAAGTATAGATTATACATTTTATAAAAACCAAAAAAGAATTAACACATGCACGCATGTACGTACGCATACACTATGGTAACGGAGGTAGTAGTCTATTTGTAGCTCGCAAAATTGATAAAGAGGCAAGTTTATGATCACAGAAAAGCTATATACCCATGCCTATTTTATAGACATATATTATTTCAAACGAAATTCGTGCATCACACGAAAATGAAAAAATTTGTTATCAAATCTTTCGGTGTTATTTTCCGATTAACCGTTTGTATCTTGTCTCCTCGCTTATTTCAAAAAATAGGAATATCCGCAAAAAATTGATTTAATCAAATTGCGGCCCGATTACATTCAATCAGAGGAATTAGGAAAAAAACAAAAGAAATAAACTTGTGCGAGATATTTTCCTTCTGCGTTGGACTCACGACTTATAATCCGGGTATTTCGCGATTACTTGACAAAACTTATAAGCACACATTAATATTTCTATCTGATTGGAGAATCAAACTAGACACAAATCTCCTATAATTTAAATTAATTAAACATTTAATTTAAGTGAATTAATAATTTAAATGCACAAGTGAGGCACCTATGCGAGGGATGCGTTATACGATGATGATTACAAAGATCGAGAATATCTGGTGCGGTAATTATTTTACAATCCCTTTCGCGTTATCCGAGGGCGGGAGGGGATAACTTGTCAATTGTACAATCTAGCTTGAAAATATGCAACGCACTTAATGAGGGAGTAGCAATTACAAGCATGCTGCATTAAAATTCGCATTTTTCTGTACGCAAACGAGAGAGAGAGAGCACACCAGATGTGTCGATTTCAAACCTTTGTATACGTATCAATTGTTACTAGTATATCCTGAGATTCGAAATTATACTTAGTTGTTGCAGTGCCAAGAATGTAAATCTATTTCGGCAAATTATCGACGACAACGCGATAATAGTTTACAACGAATCTTTTCTCTCTTCGCAGGCCCTTTATATTTATCACGAGCAGCGCGTTCCCCTAATTTGTACAATGTATTACTCTATATCGCGTAATATCACTCTCTACGCTATTGAAAATATTCAAACTATACTCACTCTCGAAATAATTTCCTTTACGCAATGTCTAGGAGATTAGAAGTGACCTGGTAACCTTCGCGAAAGTTTAGCAGCGAAGTATCATCCGCTGATAGCCACGCAGAATCGGAATCCGTTGATAATACACGAGTTGCTACATGTGTGATTCACTTTATATAATACTTTTCGAATCGCTCGCATTACTTGTCTGCATTAGTCGTCAATGACGCAAAGGACATTTCGACACAAACTTATAACTATTGTGATACACCACAGCCGGCTCGAGCGATTCTCGTGCAATATATCGCGGATTCAGACACTACTACGGAATTAAGGAGTATAATTTTTGCAAGTCGCGTTACAATTCCATTGTGATATCGCGATTTCAGTCGCGCAATAGTAATCGCAGACAATGATTGCTCGTCTCTGGCTTGTTCTTTCGATATCGGCATATCTATACATTATCTATCTCGTTAAAATCCTTGTCGACGGTCCCCTCCTCGGATTCATTTCCCCGGCATTTTCTGTACAAGCTGATCAAAGGCATCACTAATAACAACGCGCCGCTTAATGCAATGAATAATCCTGCCAAATAGAAGGAAAGATCGTACGTGCCTGTAATATCGTACAGCCATCCTGAAAAAATCATTCACTTTTAGTATTCGCTCGATGTGTTTCTAATATATAAAAAAAAAATCTGCGAAAGGTTTACCAGCTAACGGAGGACCCATAAGATTGGCTATTCCTTGGACCAGTAACAGAAGGCCGTAAGCATTCGTGAATCTCTCCAAAGTGATCAGCTCGACAAGGATGATGCTGGTGAGACTGTAATTCGCTGCGATGAATAATCCAAAGGCACCAGAGATTGCACATAAGGTATAGTAATCGTTGACAACTACGGGTATTAGAGCGGTAACGCCGCCACAGAGAGCCATACACACCGCATAAACGATAGACGCGTTCACCCATGCTCTATCACCGGCCCAGCCTAGAAAAATCTGGAATAAAAAGTTCCACTTTGACTAACGGCTACCGGATCGAAGTTTGATTTATTTAGCTCTTTTGTTCCCTTCGACTTACCTCGCCACCCATGTTAGCGATTCCAATCACCGAGATCAGAATAGATGCATCCGTCTCGCTGAATCCAACCTCGATCGCGTTATCCGTCAGATAGACATAAGGCACGTCATACCACGTGTGCAAGAGAAAATTGCTGACAGCGAACAGCAGAAATCTCGGATCGGCGAAATATGAAAAGTCGAGCATGTCGACGATCAAGTCCCAGAATTCCCAGAGTCCAGCGTACCAGACGAGCTTCGTCTTGGCAATGGTGGTCATCGAGTTTCTATAAATGTCCGGGCAGCTCGAGGCTCTCAAACGATACCGATTGATGTTCAGCATGGCGCCTCTGTAAGTCAGACTATGCCTGTGCATTCTGATATCATTCAAATACGCGGTGGGCAGTCTCTTCGGTTGTTCCAGCGTGCTGGAACGCCTCAACGGAGTATCGGAATCGATTTTCTTCAGCCACCATAAGTACGCCGGTTCTACCGATTGTTGCTGTTGCTCACCGCGGAATATTTGTTCGTCGTTTTCTTCGCGCATATCTCTGTCTTTATCGGTCTCGATTTTTACCTCGGCTAATGGACTCGGCGTAGGTATAAATCGAGCCGAGGGTGTACTTAATTGATCGTGCAGCGCTCCTGAATCGCTGAAACTCTTCGACGATATCAAAAGACTCGGATAGTTTTGCAGGAGGACGTTGTAAACAGCCTTGTTCGCGCTAAGTAGCTCCAGCACTTCTACAGGTACCTTCTCCCTATTTTTAACGAAGGTAGGCAGACTTACCAAGCTGGAGAAGAGTTTTTCACCGCTCTCCTCGTCGCCGTCCTGAAGCCGAAGATTCTCGATAATCATCGCGTTGGCCGATGCGAAGCCTCTTTTAGAATCGCCGTGAGGCGTTTGTGTGGTCGTATTTGCGGAACTGGTAGCTGAAAAAGAATCTGCGTTGGAACTCTGCATCTTGGACCTCTTTTTCTCCCGATTTTTTCTTCTCTCCTCGGTCTTCGCTTTCGCTTTAATAGTAGTCCATTCAAGATCCCGCATAAGACATCCACATACGGCGAGATTCGAAAATAATCCTGCAAGTATCAACGTAGTTCCTCTCCAGCCGTACTCCGCTAAGAGATACTGCGTGACAGGCGCGAAAATGAAAGTCCCAATTCCACTGCCGCATACTGATAAGCCGGTAGCGAAAGATCTCTTTTTGTCGAAGTAGTACGCCACGATTACTACCGCTGCGACAAAGCACAAGGACAAACCGAAACCTGCTACGATCCCAAACGTGAGAATGAGTACTTCCATTGAGTTCGCATAGGAACTGACAACAAAACCAGCTGTCGCCAATATGCTACCTGCTACAGTTACCCTTCTACAACCGTATCTGTCAGTCAAGAAACTTGCCACTGGTCCCGACAATAGTGGCATCGCCATGAAGAGACTACCGATCCAGGCTGTCTTGGATTTTCCGCCGCCAAAATAATTCAGGAACTCGACGTATATTACGCCAAAGGAGAAGGTAATGCCGTCCGCGATCAGATTTACCATGAAGGAGGCCGCAACGACAACCCATCCCCAGCCTCCGTCGGGTGGTCTTGCTTCGCAAAACTGCGCTAAGCTCGAATTATCTTCGAAACTGCTCGACGCAGAGATCGACGGAGTCGAGTGCGGTCTTTCTTCGGATGCGTGACGTGGCTGTTGCTTCTTGGATTCTTTGTTAAATTGCACATGATGCTGCTGCTTGTCCTCTTTAGGAAATTTTCCATTTGCAAGCTTCTCAGTGCTGTTCTCAGCCGACAAGTGACCCTTGGATGATAGAATCCTGGTAGGCGAACCAAAAATTGTACTTCTCTCGTTGTAAACGCTTTTCAACTTCTGTGGACTCAACACATCTTCTTTGTAAAGACTATTGGGTCTCTTCAGCGAGTTTTGCGAATTTTGCAAGATTTCTTTAAATTCCTGACAAGCTTCCCGACGTATCTTCGAGCCTGATTCCCGCATTCGTTCATGATGATTGTCTTCTACGAATCTTTCTTCTTCTTTTTCCTGGTTTAATGAGCCTTCCAGCAATTCCGCATTATTCCGAAAGTCGTTGACGTACTCCTGAATCAAACTCGAATCCGTGATTGTCTCCCCGATCGATTCATGATCACAAACGTTTCGATCTTTTGTCAGGCATAAATTTTCGTTGATAATCTCATTGTCATTTATTTCGGTGTACGATTGCTTTACGATTGTATCGTCCTTATTCACTTGTTCATCGGGTCGATTTAACTTTTTTTGATCGTTGAACTTGGTCCACTCGGCCATATTGAAGAGACGAAGAATGTGATTGGTACTTTCGGAATTCACCTTCGAAAAGTAAAACTTTCAGGTGATCCAATCTCTCTCTCCGTGATACCAATCCCAGTACGCAAACGTGCACGCAAACACACACATGCAAACAATCGAATGTGATAACAAAAAAAACTTGGACTATATCTGTATTTGCAAACAAACGCTCCTCGGGCGGCTCTTGTTCTCGATAATCGATTTAATAAAGGTCTAGTTTCGTCCTTGACTTAAACAACGGTAAACAAGGCCACTCATAGAGCTGCCTGGTGAACTGACGGCGCAACGGCAACAGGGATGCTGACGACCAGATCGACGTAAAATTGTTTGGCGATTGATAGTCGGCACCCGATCGACCATGCAACGGTCCACCACCATTGCAATCGCGACTCCGGATTCTCCAAGTCCAAGTAGTACTTTGATTACTAGGAACCACCTCCTCCACCACGAAACGATCGTCAACCCAGGCACCCATGCGGCGAAACGTACTGTTCTCGCGTTGTATTCTACAACAAAGGATCAGTTATTAGTGATAAATTAGTACAGGAAAGATATGTGCAATTGAATTTTCCTAATAGTAAAAATTATAATTAATAAAAAACAATAATTAATAAAAAAAACAATAATATAAACAGTGTTTGTATACTGTTTGCGATGACTGTAAATTTTTATCAGCAAAGAAATGCGTTACGCAAAAATCTTAGAGCACATCTATTTTTTCTAAAGATGATCCCCAGCTCTCATTGCGTCCTCTTTTTATATCCCTTTTTCTCGCTCTCTTTTTATATCCCTTTTTCTCGATATCCCTTAAATCGAATCTCTCAAAGATACATCGCATCGTGACTTAAACGCGCGGTAATAATACGATCAAAGTGACGCACATAGCCGCGGAAAAAGAATGCCTCGGCTTGGCTATATTTACTCGCTAAAGCAACATTCTCGGGCATTATTAGACATCCCAAGTTCGATGTTTGGCAAAGACACTCGACTCGACATGATTCGCTTCTGGCATTTCGTAACCGACCGAAGTAGCTCTCGAGTTAGAGTCAGCGATTATAAATGAAGCTCATTGTGTATGAGTTGCTATCAATTTAAGGATTTAACGGTGGCCACGATGATCGCGCGTGTATCGTGCGATCCACTACCTTTCCTACCCGTACCTTCCGTCTCTGCTGCACCATCTGTCTGGCAATTCGTCCTCAAAGTTGTCCGAAATTATCAGGTGAAGTAAAATTTCAGCACGAATATAGTCGTGTTAAAGGTATCGATTTGACGCGACGCGATGCGACGCGTCATAGAATTTGATGAGCGCGGTTTATCCGGTTTATCGCGATACTTTAAATAACGTTTGACGTCGCCAAGTGTTCAATTATTCATCAGAAAATCGCCCATCATTTCGGGAATTTATGTCGGGAAAGTCTAATTCTCTTTTTTTAATTTTTAGATTTGAAATGAATATAACTATCAAGTACGAAATATATTTTATCAAGCAAATATATTTTAATTTCTACTAAATCAATCCATTAAATCAATCTTGATAAATTTGCATGTTGTGATACTACAGCTACAATTGATTATACGTTATAAAGTTTACCTCGCCGAGTTATAGACATTCGTCAGCTTTTGCGATTTATTCTATTCTCAGGGTTTGTCAAAACTAAACGTAGATTTAACGTTGACCTAGATCTTGTCGGATTACTTAACTCGGAGGAAGACGGCTATTTAACTTTTTATGTGCAACTTCACCACGCAAACGTGTGTCGCGAGTAAATACGCGAAATCCAGAGAACTCGGCAGAAAAGTGAACGAAACTGTTAAAGATTAAGCTGCATTTTGCGATAAACGCAAATACTTTGATATATATTGATAACGTTAATAAATAAATAAAATCAAATAAAAAATGATTGTAATTTTAATCTATGTGGAAGTTGCTTATTGATGGAATAAATATAGAAAATAAACTCTCTTCTCCCTTTTCTTCATACACACACATATATACCTAAAGAAAATAATTTTTATAACGCAAGCAGTTGATAAAATTAGCGTCGTTTTGCGCCACGTGTATAACACGATATAATCGATTACCTATCGAATGCAAAATGACCGTATATTACGATTTCAATTGTTATTTATTAATCAAACTGCGTGTTTGTTATTTAAAAAAATGTAAAAATCTGAAACGATTTTTGCGAAGAAACGGGTGTTTACTCCCATTCTTATCCGGCTACAAAGACGAAAAGGCGCCTTTGGCCGAGAAAATTTTGCGCAATTCTGGCTTTCTGCCCGATAAACGATGGCAAATCGGGCATGTTCACGGTCTAAATTCAACCCAGCTAGGCGTTCATACTATACCTTTTTTCCGCATTAATGTTGGCGCATTAATATGCTACGATTCTATCGGTTTCGTCATATATTATAATATGCAGTTGCGTATTTCATTCGTTTTCTATTTTTATCACAGCTTCAACCGAAAACAAATTATACGAATAATTCCTCGAAAGGCATACACATCAAACAACTGTGAAAATTAATCAATTTCTAGAGATTTATCGTCGCGTTGAAAAGCGTTAAAAGCGCATCGTGTTCCGCCACTTGGTTTATCGGTCAACGTCAATAGAATAACATTTGAAAACCCTCCTAGAAAACTATATCTTCGACAATTGTTATCGATAAGTTAACAAGAAAAACAAATTTAGAATTATGATAATGAGCCTATCCACGTAAAACATCAATTGTTCTCGCATTAATAATGATATCTTAGAAAACTAGTACGAGTTAGAAACTAGTTTTCTAACTTTTCTTCTTTTCGGTAAATGTACACTAAAAAGGGCCAATTATAATTGCATAGTAAAAAAAATTATAGTTGAATTTTTTATTTTTTTATACTACTATAATGTTGATAATAATAATTTTGTGCGTAGTAGTAATAATTTTAACTTTATAGTTAGAACTAAAAATTACTGTATTTATAGTAATTACTTGTTTGATATTATTATAATATATGACTTCAAATATCAAAAAAAAGTATAATCGTGAACCCCTCTAATAACTGTTTGACAAGAAAATCGAAAAGTAAAAAAAGGTATATAATAAGTAATATACGTAATAATACTAGTAGAAAAATGTAATTATCATAAGTTATATATGCCTTTATATATTATATGTTGTAAGCATCACAAATTATATATAATTACACTTTTGGAGCGCAAATAAAATTATGCAATATTATGCAATATAATTATTCTAATAAGGATATCAATATTATAGTATTGTCACCAATATTAATATATCTAAATTAATAATATCTATAAGAATAAAAAAAATTTTTACTATGCAATTATAGCCAGTTCTTTTTTTTCAAGAAGAAAGATATGCGAAAATTATGTAAAAGAACTAGTATTAATTTGTGCTCATTAAACTGCAAAACTTATTACGTGTTTTCGAAAGTCGCTCAAACAGTTAATAAAATTATTTTGAATTAACATCTATCTTTGTACGTAAATATCGAATGTTGTGGAATCGACATGACGTATAATTAGAGCATTAATATCTCTTCTATGGTCGTACATTTATAAATGCATCTTCGTATTATATTATCTCGGACACTTTTATCGTTTATCATTTATTGAGGACGATGTATCGTACGTTGTACTGACTTTACGTTTCGCTTTGACTACGTTTGAACGATTTATATATATAACATTTTTTGTCACGAATCTTCGGGTTCGTATTGATAACAAATAAGCAGTTTCACGAAACAATGGTGGTTGTTGATACGCGACGCATATGAAATCTCATAATTTATAAACTGAGAAGATAAAAATAACACAAGATATTTAATGTGAAATATTTTAGGGAAACTTTACGCGACAAATGATTAACGAATAATTAAAAGCTTCGATAACCCTTGACATTATTGGAATTCGATGTATTTCCTTTTCGCACACTCCCTTCGTTCGATTTAAAATATTAATATCGACATACATGCGATCTTGAACTTAACACACACGACACAAATATCTATCTCGATACGCGCTAGAGATATAAATAAAATAACCGAAAATTAATTTTAGAATCGGCGATTCGGTCTCCTCGATTCGCGCTTCTCTCACTCGATACAATGCAAGATGGAGTCAACGAACCATGATAGACGGTGGTAAATCGGTTGTTATCGAAGATTCGTTTCACCAACGAGGCAGCAATCGGTTGAATCGGTTCCCGACGTGCACGAGTCGCACTAATAAATCGAAGATGAGAGAGAAAGAGAGAGAGAGAGAGAGCACCCGGCTCGTTCGCGCGCTACCGCTTGGCCTTTGCACGAGGTCGAACACCCGCGTTCGCGAAGCGGCGTCTCCAGATCCCGCGAAATCTCATCGTTTGTGAGGGAAACGTAACGCGTTGTCACGCGTTGCCACCGATAACGATGACTTGATGTCCCTCCCTCTCTTCGTTGGTCGCAAACTTAAAGAAGAGGAAAAAAAAAACATGGACGCGAATGTCCGACTTTGATCGACACGTCGCGACTCTTCGATTCTTCCCCTAAAAGTCGTCGCGATCAGCGATACTCGTGGCTGATATGGGTCGTCGCGAGTAAATTTGATCCATCGTTACGTGTTCACGAAACATTGTGTCTCTCTCACGAATATCAAAGAGGGCCTTTCATCCAGTTACGAGCGATTTGCCGCGCGCGCGATCGGCGTTGGAAGATGACCGCGCTAATACTGATAGCTGCGGTACTCGTTCTCGTTGATACATATGACCATTGGCTTCGAACGCGTTTCGTCATGACGTCACTATGTGTTCAGATCTTAAAGCCACCACCGCGACGCGTTGTCGAGAACTCGAGAGCCGTGCGATGTCAAGACAGTGATTATCAAGAAGAACGTCATTCGCTTAATTAAACATCCTCTGATCGTTGATTTGCCCATTTTCTTCCATCTCATGTAATCCTGTTCCGAAAAGATTTAAAATCTCGCACTACATGTTTAGTTGCTGAATTATACATATTTGGAAGAGAGAGAGAGAGAGAGAGAGAGAGAGAGAGAGAGAGAGAGAAAGAGAACATAAATATATTTATGTAAATTGTTTCTACCCTGCTAATGTACAGATTAATATATACAAAAGGGATAATAATTTATTTATATTTTAATATAAATTCTATATTTAAAATATTTAAATAGTTTCATGAATCAGAAATATTTCAAATATATGTATCAGATATATTTCAAACATTATAAAAAATTAATTATATGTTTGATAAGCTATAAAGGATAAAGATCAAAGCTACAATTTCTAGAATTAAATGAAAAGAGAGCGCCTCACATGATGTTGTACTGATATATAAAATGGCACTATTATAGAAATTGTTGTGTAATCATACTATTTGTAGAGAGCGATGAAAAAGCATGTACGTAAAAAATGCTTCTTTTGCACTCTTTATAGCATTTTTTCAGTCTTGCTACGTGGCGAATAACTACATAGCTTTATGTATAGAAGCTTATCATCCAAGTCGTATAGATAACAGAAACGGGAGTTTTTTTCTCATCTCTGTTTCATGCTGCTTATTCTATATTTTATATAATTATATAATTGTAGCCAAGTTTTTATTATTTAGTAAAGTAACGTTGAAATTATATTTCTCGTCTGTACAATTGAAAATCGTAACCGCAAGTAATTGCAAAAATTTTCGTCATCGTCTTATATAAGAGCGACATCGCGGATTACTTTCTGAATGACGATATCATTTAGGTTGCAAAGTAAATTATCTATCATTATTTTTTTCTATAATAATTCTACAATGTAGTAGATATCACCTTTTATACGATAATAAAATTGTATAATAGAAAGATTAGCTAATCGTATAATAGAAATATGTGCAACACAAAATTCAATCTTCGATATGAAGGAAGTACCTATATCATAAAAATGAATAGTGCGAAAGATAAGTTTAATAAAACTCGATATATCTCATTTTATGTTTTTTTTGTCAAATTATTTAATTAATTATCTCGGATTATTAATCTATTAAAGAAAGACAGTTTATGTCTCATCAATTATGTTGAATCTTACTTGATAGAAAAATATTTTCATTTCTATTATGATTTTATCATGGGTTTCATATCGAAATGTATATCGTGAAATGTAATAAAATTGAACAAGGAGCGGAGAACAATGCTAATTACATGGAAAAGCCCGATGCACTTAAGAAGTGAATTAAATATAATATGGATTTATGTAAATCGTATGATTACAAGATTTTTACGCTCATATAATCCCGGAAAACGCAGATTTCTGAATAGAACACTTAATGAGGCAAAAAAGACAAACAGAACAATTACCACGTAGGATTGGCGAATAATAAGAGGAGGATACCTTCCTTCGAAGGAATCCCCGACCAAGCTATCTATTAATACTAATTAATCTTTACGTCAGGATTTATACGTTTCATAATTTTCCATCGATGGATCAAAACCGCAAAATGTCTTGTCATTAAAATGATTTTATTCAAGTGTTATTAAAGCGCTTGCACGACAGATGACAAGCGAACTAGAGAATAGTAAGTACATCTTTGCTTATCTGTTACACACTGCACATCATTTTAATCACATTGATAAATGAACAAATAGTGTCACGAATCGACAGAAACAATGAGCGGCAAACAAGACATTTATCACGCGAAAGATGCCTCGATCAATTAAACACAATACCTAGATTGCAATAAAGGAATTGCTGAATGTATATATATATATATATATATTACATGTATGTATATGCATGCGATTATATTACTCATCTTCTGCACGTATACATTGTGTCCTTATCTATTACTGCTTAAAACGCATGTTAGATTAACGCAGCTTCTACGAATCTCTTCTTTTTTAATTCTTTTAATCCAGTGTTATTCAAACTGTAACGTATCGCTAAAGAAAAATAAAGTATTTACTTCTCTCTATCATATATCATACATCATTTCAATTTCACATTGATAAATCATAATTAGTTCTATGAACGACAGAGATAATAAATGATAAATAAAGCGAGAAATGTATTACTTATAAATTTAAAATAAAATATTTTTTAAGAAAATATATATTTTACGATTGTAATTTGCAACATTACAATGTAGCTGCAATGTTCTGTATGAATATGTAGAAAAAAAGGATCAAATTTCCTAAACGAACGTCTCAGCGAGTATTTTATCAAACTTGAGCCAATTAATTTAATCTCGTCAAAAGCTCATATTTTATACATTCACTGCTATTATTTATGTGTCAAATTCATTTATATCTAAAATTCTTAAGAGTTTATTAAAAATTCAAAAGTTTCTTAAAAATTCAAAAGTTTTATTCACGCGACTTTTTTTGACAAATTAAATAAACTAAATAACAATAATAATAAAGTATTTTTTTCGGATAATGTTACGTTTAATTTTTTAAATTTTTAGATTGACTTTATTCCTGTTTTTATATTTTATTATATTTAAATGTGTGATCGATCTTGTGTGAAAATTAATTCTTCAGATCTCAACACTCAAAAAGGGCCATTTATTAAAAAAAAAAAAGAAAAAAATATTTGAAACAATATTATCAAAACTATACGATTTGCTCTTATCGTAAACGATCTCTAGTAAATATTTGTGAAATAAATTTTTAAACCTTTCAACCCTCTAGGGATTAAAACTAAAATTAATCAAAATAGGATATGTCACAGTTTTTTAATATCTTTTGTTTACTTTCGAAAATACAGACACAAGCCAAAAAGTGAGATATGTGCGTGCACTGACACTTGTGAACGTATAATCTTAAAATTATTTGCTTGCTTTAACTTATAGGATGATACTGAAGCATGTGCACTGAGTGTTTGCATTGTCGATAACGATTTCATAAATACTCTTTCGAGAATGAGATATCGATAGAATCGATATACGAATATTCACACTCGTGAAAAAAATAATCTCTCACTCAAGAAAATATCTTTCAACATTCTTCTGCATTAATTGCATATAAATACATGTCGTATATCAAATCAAAATTTCACACGATTATAATAAACCTGATTTATCTAAGGGTTCATATTTATTAGTGTCATTACGATAAATAGACTGTCAATATGAAAACAATCTTGTTCACACACAAATATAACTTCCTCATATATTTCAAGAAGCAAAATTGCAATCGAGTCACACAGTGATTAAGTTAATTAAGAAATCAGATAATCCTGATCGATAACTGTAATATTGTTTGATTTAATGAATAACAAATTAACAAATTTCTAATCTATTGTAAATCTACAATTAACAATAAAATAACAATGAGGATACTGTTAATCACAATTCTGTCAAAAATATCAATTTTGTGCCAACAGCTGTATATAATTCTATAGTTTGACAGAATACCAGCTCTTTTTGTAAATCAATCAAATTATTGACAAAGATAAGACATCAAACACATTGTGTGACACATATTAAAACGATCGTGTAATTCGAAAATAAAGTATGCTCGATAACTTGATATCTTGTTTAGAAGACATTCCAAATTAAATTTTATATCTGGATATTGTTACTCGATATAATAGATAATAGATTATGAAATATAGTTGTATCGTGCGGTTTTGTCGTCACTGCGGATATTTTTCACGGTTCTATGAACGCGTATTTTATAAAAGAAAAAATCTATAATATACATGTATATTTTATATACCAAGTACGTAAGCAAAGTCTATCACATTGTTCACAAATTAAATATCCACATACATAATCTAATACTTGTTCTTTCATGCAATTGTCATAAAATTTCGGAGCAAATAAACAATAGGCTCTAATGTCTTAGGCATCGAGTCGTATACGCTATATATCCCGCATAGAAGAAACATTGTGCGTATTTTATTATCATGTATGTACCTGAGAGGTACAAAAAGTAGCGATTCGTGCGCGCGACGCGCGAACGCACGTAAATACATTCAATATCACAGGCGATCAGCTGGTTGTGTTATCATACGCAACGGCTGTTATTGATCCGCGGCGCAGGAAGGTTCCGTAAAGCTCGCATACATTTCCATGTAGCGTGCGATACATCGTCCCTCGACATCCCACGCTATCCTGTATGTACTCCGATAATGCCGTTGACGTTTGACGTGTACTCACCGATGCTCGCGTTCTCCGTCCTCTGGGCCAATGCTAAAAAACTGCGGCGACCTGCATGGTATGCGCGCAAAAGATGATATCCGCTGTTGGCAGTTGCCGAGAAACTCGAGGATACGATGAAAAGAAAGAGAGAGAAGGAGAGCGATTCTCTCCTGCGATCCGGAAGCGACGAGCGACGAGAAATAAGTGAATCCCCGCGAACGAGATCGACGAGCGTGCGAATGAAAAGCGCGGGTGACGTGCACCAGGAAACTAATATATCTCTCTCTCGGTACTCCGATGTTGCTCCCGCAGCCAACGGCACGAGCCAAGGGTGAATTTTGACTGCGATTGTGACTGCGCGCGCAATCTTCCCGCTCGCCGCCCTCTCGTCGCTCGATTTTATTCTCGTCTCCCTCGCAAATCGTTCCGACCCGCGTCCTCTTTATGAGAGAATAAGCAGATGCGCTAAGATCTCTCACGCTTCTCTCTCAATGAGATCTGTCAGAAAGACGGATAACGTCGAGTACGCTAAAGTGGAGATTCTAATTTTTGTTTTTTTGTTTTTGTTGTTCTTTTTTTTCAAACGCCAAGTGTCGACATTGAACGTCGGATCCACTGGAATTTTGCCAACGAGATGAAAATACGACCGCGTTCATTCAGTGCGAACCGTGTGATCGTCAAGTAAACAACATGTTATGTTATGAAAATGTGTGAAGGACGAAAACTCCATGGGCGGCTTGGCAATCTTTAATTTGGCATTATTGGCAAACTTAATCAAATATCAAATTTTGTGAAATAATTGTAAAATATTAATGTCGCAGAAATGATGTAAATAAACTGAAATTACACTTATTACATTCTTGTTATTTCGATAAAATTCAAGAAAGTATAAACTTTAAAAATACTCTTCAATATATATTTTTACACACGATATTAATGATGTTACATCGAACATGAAAGTAAGACATAAAAATCATCTTTCCAATATTGAAATGTCTTAATTTAATATCGCGACTATAAATTAACTTGGACGACGAGTTTTCACAACTTTCAAAATTGTGAGATTTTGATTTTGAAATAAACATCCGCGTGTCGCCAAATGTCATGACTATTTGTAATTTGTTACTAAAATATAGAAATTACGTATAATTGTACCTTAATAAATTTCAACTTTATGTTATTCTTTTAAATTATATATATGTATATGTAATTATGTATATGTATTAAATGAATACTTAAACGACAAAAAGTAATATTGTTTAGCTCGTAATCGCAATACGTATAACATTTATTTTTTTTCTTTGGTAGATATAAAATCAAGCTAAAACTCCTTTATCGACTTTTCGTGGCATCATAAAATTATGTTATGTTTAAATCAAACAAAAATTGAATAAAAAATAAAAAATAAAAAAATTCGCATACGAACTAGTAAAACAATCTTCGATTTATATTTTATAGATTATTCATTGTCGATATACATATACACATGAATAAACAAGCTGTCACGTTACAGATAATTTGCATTATCTATGCGGAAATGCAACTATTATTTTAATATTATTTCATTCTTGTTGTCGATCAAAAAATAAATAAAGACAGATGATGTTTGCACGCATTAAAAGTGAAAAGCATTCTCAGACATATACTGAATAACGCATGCGAATCGCGGCAAATAAAATGACAAGAATAGATATATGTCGAAGATAATGAAAATCAGCTATAGTCTTTCTAAATTGCTATTATATGTAAATCCTCAGGATCAAATTCCAATTTGGTTGATCATTTAACTTGCACGATAAGCAACAAAAAAATTTCTAAAAATATATAATTATTATATATAATATAATAGAGGAATTTTAAAATTTTATCGTTGATTATTCTGCAAGTTAATTAACAATAAAATTAATTGGAACTTGATTAATCTTAAAAAATTTTTTCATATTCTTTTATATAACAAGGTTTCAAGAAATGGAGGTAAATCTAGATGGCATGTTGCACATGTGTGTGCTGAAAATGTGTGATCATCTCACGTGACGTCACGATGTAATGGCGCTGACGTAACTGACGTAAGCAGCTGTAGATACATGTGTCAGAGAGAAAATTAAGAGATGTCATGACCTGCTTTTAGGTGATTCCTGAAAGTGATACTCTCTCTATGGACAATGAAAACGTGGACATGAATTACAAAACCAATGTCCATGAATGTTGTCAGAGGGTAATACATAATGTTTACAATTTTTGGTTTTGTTCTGTGCTATGTGCACGAAATGCCGGGTAGCACCAGTGCTGTATAACAAGATACTTATGTATGTAAATTGATATGTAAATAAATTATTCAATCGCGAAAGATATTGTAATATTCAAAGATGAAATAAATATTTTTCTATATTCATTGTCAGATTTATATCTTTTTATTTACAAAACACAAAATGCCTGCTGTGGGATAAAAACATTTTTAACCGTATTTATATAAGTATTTATAAGTCTTCTTAATTAGCAGTAAACTGATGTTTGATATTTATGAATCATTTTTTTAATTATTTAAAAATTTAATTATTAATACATGTATGGAATCTGTCAAATTAATCACTGATTCTTCTGAAGTTTTTATAATTAAAACTCGAAAAATATAGATTGCAAAATATTTTAAGTCTCTTCCTTTATATAAAATATTCATATATTCAAATATTCATATACTCTTTTATATAAAGAATTCATATATTCCATTCTAATATAGCTAACATTATTTATATATTTTTATTATAATTTTCATACCAGCTTAATACTTTTATGCTTAATACTTTATATAATACAATGTACTAAATTATAAAATTTAATATAATTACAAAACAGTATTACTATCAATAATAGGTTGTATGCATACTGTCTTTTAGTTTGTAATCATTTCCAATCATTATACATTTCTATCGAATATATTCTCTTCTTCGAGTTCTTGGATTATTATTATTTATTGTATTCCTTGGTGTTAAAATCATAAGGATTATCATCATTTGTCATGCTTATTCCTTCCTATGAAGTCCATCGAAATATTTTCTATGCACATTTGTTCTCTCGAGTATAGATATTCAAATCACTCAGAAAGAGAAAGAGAGAGAGAGTGAGAGAGAAGGAGGAGGAGGAGGAGAGAGGGTTTGAGATATTCAAATCACTGTAGTTGTATTTTTTCTATTTTCTCAATTACTGTCTCTTTTTCTTTCATTTTATTCAAAAATATTAATATAATTAAAAATAACATATATATATAATTTTGATATCTCTCTTAGTCTGACTCTTTCCCTTGTCCGGCATAGGTAACCCTATCTAACTACTAACTGGTCGGCATTCATAATTCACTCTTATATTTAAGATCGTCTTAAGTAAGTTGGAAAATACAACTATTTTACTAACTGATCGGAATCTCAAGACGCGATCTAGGATCATACTTAAGATTATTTTAAATATAAAAATAGTTTGCATATATGAATATCGGCGTATTATACGTTACTGCCGGCATAGCTCTTAGATTCATTAGAATACTCAAACCTCACCCGGCAAATGCCTCTGTAAAATGGAGATACGAGGAAAAAATTTTTTTAAAATTTTATTTTTATCTTCTTTTAATACAGGGTTTAATACAAAAGTGAATGTAAAATATAATTTGAAATTTATTACATGGAATAATTTAATACACGAAAATGTCTCTAAAATATACGTATAAATTTACTAAAAATTTTTATATAGTCCAGACAAGCCTGATTAGCGATGATTAATTACACAACACATTTATCATTAATAATCGATATGCGATAATAGAATTTAATAAGTTTAATGTAACGTAAATGTATATAATCGTAATTAAAAGAGTCATTAATAAAATTATTGATCATTTCTTCGATTGTAGAAGAAAATATTTGCATTACTAGCGCATTTTATGTAGATTATCAAAGAAAATATTCAAAATACGAAAAAATAAAATAAGCTTTAATGTAAATCAACAATTAAATTACAAAATAAATCGCGATTTAAAATTCACGAGAAAACGCGAATAAATAAATCGATAATAATCGGAATATTCGATTACGAGAAGTATACGTATAATTTTTATAATATGATAATCAAAACTATCAATAGATACGCGCGCGACATAATTATTATTACACAAATGATGATACACGAAGATATTTTAATAAACATTTGTGGTCCGTATTGTTTGTGAACATAAAATTCACTGTCCAATTTATTTGTGATTAAT
This sequence comes from Camponotus floridanus, assembly GCF_003227725.1. Classification (NCBI taxonomy): domain Eukaryota; kingdom Metazoa; phylum Arthropoda; class Insecta; order Hymenoptera; family Formicidae; genus Camponotus; species Camponotus floridanus. The sequence goes on from NW_020229246.1 coordinate 434,241, forward strand.
ACGCGATTTTATACGAATTTCGCGATTGAGAATAAAATACATATTCTATCTCGCGCATGATTAGCTAAATAAAATGAGCTTTATAAGCTTTAAAAAATATAATTAAAAAATCGCGTTATCGCCACGTTTAATAGAGAATTGAATGATTTTATCAAAGTCCCTCTTATAATAATAATCGATGTAATAATAGAATTTAATAAGATTTTTCTAGTGTAAACAATCGCGATTAAAACAGTCATTAATAAAATTATCGACTGTTTTTTAATTATAGAAAAAAATATTTATTATTATTAGTGTATTTTACGCGGATTATTCAAAGACGTGGAAAGATAGACAAAGCTTCGATGTATAAGTCAACGATTAAATTATAAGATAATATTAAATTATAAGATAAATCGCGATTTAAAATTCTTGAGAAAACGCGACGAATAAATAAATCGATAATATTTAAAATATTCGATTGCACATAATTTTTATAATATAATAATTGAAGTCATCAGATACGCGAGTGACATACCGATAAAAATATCCGATAAAAAGAGGAGCGATTTTAAAAATGGAGAACGAACATCTTGTTTCTACATCAAATTTCGCAAGACCAATCTTCGAAGAAAAGCTAAGTGATTCATTGAACGTCGGAAACTTCACTGTAGGAACGAATCCTGGATCTTCCGGACTATTCCCGATAGCAATGATTTCAGTAATATAACAACGACGAAACAATTATCTCTCGTCATTGTCTTCAATTCACGAAATTGATATGCACGTCAGAAAACATGTTCTTTCATTATTAAGAAATATATATCTTTATTGAAAATTAAATGGATATAACGATTTTTTTATAAAAATATGATTACGTACGATTATATTTCTAAATAATAAAATACATGCATTATTGGAGTTTGTGTTAAATGTGCGAACACAATAATTTGGGATACTATTCGCGCGCACGAGACGAATCGAACCCGATATCAGCAAGATTTAAAAAATTTCAATTTGAATAGTGTGCAAAATAAATAAAATAATTTTAAATAATTAATTCTAGATTAATTCTCTAGATTCTTATTCTTATAACGTTTAAACTGATTATTTTTTTTTTAAATCAATATCTTACTGATATAGAGGTACCCATTCGATTTGTCTCGAAATTTTCAAGTATTCGCACATTTTATGTAACATTCATGTATAATTTCGCGTATATATAACATATAACATTAATAAAAATTATAAAAATATTTTGGATACGTGAATTTATGCATGTATTTTATTATACATATGTATAAAATGGTATATATCTAAAAACTAATATTTCAAAATGGCTATAGATGTCCAATACCTGCAAAAAGTTTCTTAAAAGAAACTAAAAATTAATGTTGATATCCCCAGTACCTAGAAATAATTTTTCAAAAGAAAGACAAATTATATTAATTAAAAATATATTTGTTCGTAATCATTTTTATTGTAAAAAATTAATAAAAATTAATCACAATATGAAATTATTTGAAAAATAAAAATTTATAAACAACACTATATCCATATTTAATCTAATACTAAATCTTTCTGGCATTAGACAATCCTAATGATGATAAAATATTTTTAACGAAGAAAAGAAAAAATACATTTCTTCCATGTAAATATATATTATTTAAATTAATTCAACTTTAAAGAAGCGTATGGCGTTTGTCGTTGAATTACTATCAAAATCATTGCTTTCGGATATTGCCACGAAAACCTGGGATTAATTCCTTCAACCTTACAATAATAATTCCCAATTTTCAACAGGGCACCGAACTAGACGTCGCGAATGGATCTCACAAGAACCGATGAGAAATAATTCTCCATGATGAAAATCGTTTCGATTCCTCGGCGATACGAGCCACGCACCTTTCATTAATGTTTATTTAACGAAAGGAACAATGATAACTCTTTTATTAAAACGACAATCTCGTCTAAGAACGCGAAAAGAACGTGGGAAAAACACGGTGATTTCGCAACCATCATTTATTAATTTATTTATGAATATTTTCCGATATAAAATTTGTAAATACAAATATAACTAAAAAAACAAATTATTAAATATATATTCATAATAATTAACTCCCAATTCTATAATATCGAAGGTGATCGTTAAATTTTTTAAAGTTAATATTTAATCGTTGACTTATCACATCAAATCTTTATTCTCTTATTCGACATTTCTTTATATTTAATTAACAATATTTAGGAATATTATCTGACGAAAGGGACAGCGATAAAATTCTTTTGTTTAAAATGATAATCTTGTATAAGAACGCAAAGAGAACGTGGAAAGAACACAATATTTTCGTAATCATAATTTAATAATTTATTTTAAGAATATTCAGTCCCGCGCGATATGGAATTCATAAATAAATAAAGCTAACGGAAAGCATATCATTAAATTTATAATAATTGACTCGCGATTCTGTAACAAAGGCGTTCGTCAAATTTTATAATGCTTATATTTAATCATTAATTTAGCATCGAATTTTTACATTTTATATTAAAAATTTTCCGAATTTATTAATGCCTCTTTGACATGAAAATACAATCAGTTACTCTTTTATGAATATTCTAAAAATATATATTTCAGAAACAAATACTTTAATTTAATGAATTACTATTATGTTAATTACTATTATGTAATCATTATACGTATACTTTCGATAATTTTTCGTATAATTTACATAAGAATTTACAATCTTAAATACAATTCCATACAATTTCATATAATATAATTATAGTCATAATTGTATTATATTTTACAATTAAAATATCAATGTAGATTATAATTAAAATATAATTATAACTATTTACAATTATAACTATTTACAATTTAAAATTTACAAATATATGATGCTATCAATATCAAATAATAATATTTTATTTATTCAAATATTTAATAACATCGATATAATAATTTGTTATTGATAGCATTAACATTTGAATTTAATATTATATTTAATATACATATATTTTTAACTTTTAAAATAAAATATAACATGTTATGTTATATTTTTTTAAACGTTAATAATTACAAATTTGCAATTTCTTTAATATTTCTAAGATAATTTTGATAATTTAAATTTTACTTTTAAAACATTTTTATTTTTAAAACATGTTATATTTATTTTTACAACGTTTTTAAAAATAAATTCAACTTAATTAAAATAATTTTAATTAGGATTATTGGAATATTAAAAGAAAGAATGAATCTTACTTAATATCCCTAACAATCCTACTATTACAGGATTCTAATGATTTTAAGAGTCCTATCAACCCTAATTTCAATGAAAGAATTCTAATGATTTTACTTAGCTTTAACAACCCTACTTCCAGATTAACTAAAATTATTCGAGATTTGAGGAACCTATCTCTAATCATCACCTCACCTAATCATGTATATATATATATATTTTAGTCACGTGCCCTAACCGCGTGCCCTAACCACGTGCCCTAACCGCGTGCCCTAACCGCGTGCCCTAACCGTACTCTTCAGGCCAACCTACCTTTCGTTGATCTTGGCCACTTTCTTTCTCGATCTCTAATCAGAGATCGAAGAAGGAGATAATTACTCCTTCTTTTGCCAGATAATTATCCGCAAAAGAGCGTGAAATATTTACGCTCATTTAGTAACGATCGTTCGATTTCACGATCGCTCATTAAATATTGAATATAACTTTATTTTAACTGAAATAAAGCCTACAAAAATATAAATAACTACAAATTACTACAAATTTCTATATATTATATTTTCTAATAAAATATAAAATTCATGTGTATCATGTTTATGATATTGCAAATTATTTAATTAATTAATTATTTGATTTTATATTAAGTTAAAATAAAGTTTAAAAACAATATCTACAAATAAATTCTACGATGGATGAGCTATGAGCAATCAAAAGATAAGTGCGTATTATAAGAATATGATCTCTTTTTTTAAATTAATATTTTAATATATTTTCGCGATAGATGCAAAGCGTAAGTTCGAAAAATCTTATTAAAATTATTTAATTTAATTAATTTAATTTAATTTAATTATTTAATTTAATTCATCCTAGCTCATCCATTTTAAGGCAACGGATTTATCTACAATCTACAATTTACGTCTACATCTACATTTGAAATCTCTATGAATCCGTTACCTTAAAGTTAAATAAAAGTTTTTTTCACTCACCAGCACTGATGCGCAACAGCGGAGTTGTTGTTATCGAAGCTAGTTGTCTGTAACATACAAATATAAAATTCATTTATAATAATGCTCACAAAATGCAATTAATGTTTAAAAAAATTTTTATCGCGCGGAATTTTATATCCAATGTGTAAAATAATAAGCAGAGAAACACGTACGGAAAAATTTTATAAATTTTTGAAATTGTTTTTTGAATAGAAAATGTTATATGACTTTCATAAAAATCTTTCTCTTTAATTCATTTAAGTAATAAGATCGAATTATTGTTCGTGTATAACAAGTTAATGATTTATAACAATTAATATATAAATAATAATATATACCATCAGGTTGTTCCGCTGGTGCAGGATGCCTCTCCCAGGCCTCCTCCTCCTCTCATGTTGTTGGCGCGCGATACTTTTAACGACACTCCCGCATTCGCGAGCGATATTTTTATATCGCTATTTTCGTTATTTTACGCGCGATACTGAACGGTACATTCCCGCACTATTTCGATTAAATGCGATTAAAAATTTTATATTTGATCGCGCGATGTATATACTTTATATATGTATATACCTTTAACGGCACTCCCTAATATGTATATACCTAACGCGACGCGTTGACGAAGCGCTTGCCGTCCGCGACATGTTGACGGCACCGACGACGCGAAAGGTTACTTAGCTTCCTATTCAGGTACTTTAAGATTTATCATAAATTGAAAAATTTAAAATAAACCTCAAGGCACCATCCAAGTACTAAGCCCTCCCACCGCGACAAGGTGTACCCCATGGGAAGGTTATATTATATAATATAATATATAATTAATTTTATAATATACTATATAAATTTTATAACTTATAAAAATATTAATGATTTACATCATATCTTATTGATCCATCCATTTGCAAGACCTTCTTTTTTTCTTTTGTTTCACTTTGTCCTTATGGCATTCCAATTCTCGTTACACGCATTTAAATTCCTCGTTGCACTCATTCACGAAAAGTTCCTCGTTGTACTTGCAATTCTGGTTAGAGAAAGAATTTGATAATATATATGGAACGTCTCACATCACTACCTTACTGCTCGAGAGTCACTGACCGAATGATCAGTAAGTCAGTAACATTACCGCGGTATTGTTTATATCGCCAAGGTTGACTATGTAGAGAAAGAATTTGATAATATGTGAAACGTCTTTTACGTCACTACTCAAGATTACTGTGCGAAGGATAATAAGCCACGTAAAATATTAACAATAGCGCGATGCTGTTTATCAAGATCGAACATGGTGTTATTGATAATTTTCTCGTTGCCGAAATATTTTCTGTAATATAAAATATTTGCGCAAGGAATATTAAATTATAAAAGTATTTTAATTTATTGATTAAGATTAATTGATTATTTATTAAACTATTCATCATGAAGTCTTTTGTTATGCTAATTATTTGTATCTATAATTCGATTGTTTTACTTCGTGTTACCATTGTAATTAAATCTTTACTCCGAAGATAATTAATATTACAGTGAGCTCACAAAAATTACAAAATGTCGCAATATAAATAAACCTAAATTACCTCTAAATACAGAATAATAATCTTTGTTCCAAGATATCGCAAAATATCGCAAAATATCGCATTGTAATTGAACCTATACTATCCCTAGATAATTAATATTACACTGTGCCTATAAATATCGCAAAATATCGCAAAAAGTTCTTGAAGCATATTTCACGTAATTTATTCATTTAATCAAGTAAGAATCATAGAAACAGAAATCTAAAATAATAAATTATAGTTTATCTGAAATTGATTTTTACAAGAAGAAATTATTACTTTAATGATATTTATAGAATCAAATATAATTTCCGCGACGCTTTATCTCGTTCTATTTTTCAATTACTTAAAATTTAATTATTTAATTTAGAATCAAAACGCACAGCAAAACAATCGAATCATAAATCGAAATAATTAACATAATAAAAAGCTTTGCGATACATCAAATTAACAAATATTATTTAATTAATCCATGTAACCTAAAACTTTTAGACACTTTAACATTTCGTCTATATGTTAAAGTACGTAAAATATATCAGCAGTGAATGGATAATAACACGGTCGGCCTTGGCGGCGTATGACGCGCTGTGTTTACATATACGGTCTTGATATCATTCACACGGCAACATTCGAAGAGTAAGGTGCGAAATACTTCGTATAATATTAAATTTTTTCTCTAACGATAAAACACAATTATGACTAATTTTAAAACATAATTCGCTATGATAATTATAATTAGTACTTGCTAAACTTTTAATTGTAATTACTACGCGATCGGGAATGCCGTGCAAAATGTCTCGTGATTTTTGCGTATACTAATATTAATTAACTAATCTTAATTAATCTTGTTTTCAGGAGTGAAAGTGAGTGCAACGAAAAAATAGCGAAGGAGAGGAAAAGCAAGTCTAAAAAGCACTGGACCACGTACTAAGCAACATTATTCGGTAAATAGTTTATAAATTAATTATCATTTATATTTATCATTTATATTCAGATTATATATATATATATATATATATATATATATGTCATTTATATTCAGATCATATTATATATTGCATGTTTTCTCAATAATTCTCTCGTGTGAGTGTTTTCTCATAATTCGATTCTCTCTCTTTCCCTCTCCCTCTCTCTCTCTCTCTCATTGTAAATTATCTAAATTATTTAAGTTTTTAAATTATATTAGTATAACATATATCTAAAATATTCTGGATTATCTTATTTTAATATACTTAAAATATCTATAATAAAATATTTTTATATTATTTAACACTTTTACATAGTAATATTTCATAAACTGCTTCGCAATAATATATTTCACAATAATATATTTCACAATAATATATTTCACAATAATATATTTAAATATTTTATGCATAAAAGATTCCATAATGAATAAATTGTTTAATAAATAATCAATTTTAATCAATCAATTAAAACACTTCTATAATTCAATATTCTATGCGTGTGTATTTTATAGTACATAAAATATTTCGACAACTTCAAATTTTTCTAAAATGTGAACATAAATTAATTATTAATTAAATGACTGCTATTACAACTTTATTTATTATTTTAATATTTTCATTCTTATAATTCGTATATTATACAGCATATAATATGCGTATCAATAGCATACGCATTGCTGTAGCAAGTAGCGAATGAAATTTTAATCTCGTGTAAAGGTAAATCTCATGTTGCTCTTTTATCATTTAAGTACGTATATAAATATGATTATTTTGTATGATTATTGAGAGTTTCGTGCAAAGTGCGCCACGTATTTGATTAATTATAATTAAATCGTGTTTCCGTGAGTGAGTGAATGCCACAAAAAGAAATAACGAAAGATACGTAAGAGAAGAAAGGAAGTTTGGAACATACGGAGTAAAATGCAGTAACATGAAGTAAACTCACAATCAAATAATATATGCAAATAATTAGCATAACGAAAGGCCCCGTGACAAATTGTTTAATAAATAATCAATTTTAATTCATAACTTAGAATGCTTCTATAATTTAATATTTCACGTTAATATACAATATATTTTATAATATATAAAATATTTTGGTAACGAATTATCGATAACACGATGTTCGATTTTGGCAATGTAAAATATAAACAGTAGCGCGCTATATTATGGCTTTGTCATTATTCCCACGGTGACTCTCGAGTAAAGTAGTGGTAAGAAACGCTTCGTATACTGTAATTTTTTTACTAAACACAATTACGGTTAGTATCGAAACATAATTTGCTATAAATATTGACAAAAATTAATTAATTAAAGATTAATTAACGACATGAAACTGTATCGCAACGATACAGTTAAATCTTTATCGAATCGTAATCATTCATTACCGCGATTAAAAATTGAAACAGAAAATACATAAAAAGGGATAGAAGAATTAAACATAATCTTTCGATCATCGATGCTTATTATATTATTTCTTTAATAATATTAAACTTAAATATATTTCGATCAATGCTTTAAATTTTCTCAATCCTAGTTAATTAAACAATATACAATTTAATTGAGAATCGATTAAATGATAGTAATCCAAGATATTAAATAATCATTTCGATGATTGCGATCTTTACGGACAATAATTAATATTTCAATACTTAGAGTCACAAATATATCATCCATGTTATTTTAACGTTTTTGAAAATCTAAATATAATCTGGATTGTGAGAGAACACGAACTAAAACAATTGAATTATACATGCAAATAATTAGCATAACAAAAGACTCCGTGAATTGATTAATAAATAATCAATTTTAATCAATAAATTAAATACTTTCATAATTTAATATTTTACGTTAATGTATATTTTATAACATATAAAATATTTCGGTAACGAATTATCGATATCACGATGTTTGATTTTGGCAATATAAAATATAAACAGTATCGCGCTATACGGTGCCGCTTTGTCATCATTCGTACGGTGACTCTCGAGTAATAAAGTAGCGGTAAGAATCGTTTTATATATTATAATTTTTTTACTAAACATGATTACAATTAGTATGGAAACATAATTTACGATAAATTTTAATAAAATTTAATTAACTAAAAATTAATTAGCGACATGAAACAGTATAGCAACAATAAATCTTTATCATTGCAATCATTGATTAACGCGATTAAAAATTGAAGCAGGTTATGAATAAAAGGAGATAAAAGATTATGTTTTGATATTTCGATCATCGATACTTATTACAATACTTCTCTATAATATTAGAATATAATATTGGAATTAAATATATTTCGATTCGATGCTTTAAGTTTTCTCAATTTTTCTAAATACACAATTTAATTGAAAATCGATGAAATTATAGGGATTTAAAATATTAAATAATCACTTCGATAATTGCGATTTTTACGAACAATAATTATTATTTTAATATTTAGAATCACAAATATATTTCATGCATGTTACTTTATCGTTCTACTTGAAAATTTAAATATAATTTGGGATGTGAAAGAACGCGAACTAAAACAATCGATTTATAGAAGCAAATAATTAGCATAACAAAAGACTCCGTTAATTGTATGATAAATAATTAATTTTAATCATTAAATTAAATACTTTCATAATTTAATATTTTACGTTAATGTGTATCTTATAATATATAAAATATTTCGGTAACGAATTATCGATATCACGATGTTTGATTTTGGCAATATAAAATATAAACAGTAGCGCTCTATACGGTGCCGCTTTGTCATCATTAGTACGGTGACTCTCGAGTAATAAAGTAGCGGTAAGAATCGTTTTGTATACTATAATCTTTTTACTAAACATGATTACAATTAGTATGGAAACATAATTTACTATAAATTTTAATAAAAATTAATTAAATAAAAATTAATTAGCGACATGAAAGAGTATAGCAACAGTAAATCTTTATCATTGCAATCATTGATTACCGCGATTAAAAATTGAAGCAGGTTATACATAAAAGGGGATAAAAGATTATGTTGAAATATTTCGATCATCGATACTTATTATAATATTTCTCTATAATATTAGAATATAATGTTACAATCAAATATATATCGATTCAATGCTTTGAGTTTTCTCAATCTTTCTAAATACACAATTTAATTGAAAATCGATGAAATTATAGGGATTTAAAATATTAAATAATTACTTCGATAATTGCGATTTTTACGAACAATAATTATTATTTTAATATTTAGAATCACAAATATATTTCATGCGTGTTACTTTATCGTTCTACTTGATAATTTAAATATAATTTGGGATGTGAGAGAACGCGAACTAAAACAATCGATTTATAGAAGCAAATAATTAGCATAACAAAAGACTGTGTGAATAGTTCGTTAATAATTAATTTTAATCAATGAATTAAATACTTTCATAATTTAATATTTTACGTTAATGTATATTGTATAATATATAAAAGATTTCGGTAACGAATTATCGATATCACGATGTTTGATTTTGGCAATATAAAATATAAACAGTATCGCGCTATACGGTGCCGCTTTGTCATCATTCGTACGGTGACTCTCGAGTAATAAAGTAGCGGTAAGAATCGTTTTATATATTATAATTTTTTTACTAAACATGATTACAATTAGTATGGAAACATAATTTACTATAAATTATAATAAAAATTAATTAAATAAAGTTAATTAGCGACATGAAAGAATATAGCAACAGTAAATCTTTATCATTGCAATCATTGATTACCGCGATTAAAAATTGGAGCAGGTTATACATAAAAGGGGATAAAAGATTATGTTGAAATATTTCGATCATCGATACTTATTATAATATTTCTCTATAATATTAGAATATAATGTTACAATCAAATATATATCGATTCGATGCTTTGAGTTTTCTCAATCTTTCTAAATACACAATTTAATCGAAAATCAATGAAATTATAGGTATTTAAAATATTAAATAATCACTTTGATAATTGCGATTTCTACGGACAATAATTATTATTTTAATGTTTAGAATCAGAAATATATTTCATCCGTTTACGTTAACATTCTATTTGATAATTTAAATATAATTTGAGATGTGAGAGAACGCGAAGTAAAACAATCGATTTATAGAAGCAAATAACTAGCATAACAAAAGACTGTGTGAATAGTTCGTTAATAATTAATTTTAATCAATAAATTAAATACTTTCATAATTAAATATTTTACGTTAACGCATATTTTATAATATATAAAATATTTCGGTAACGAATTATCGATAACACGATGTTTGATTTTGGCAATATAAAATATAAACAGTAGCGAACTATACGCTGCCGCTTTGTCATCATTCGTACAGTAACTCTCGAGTAATAAAGTAGCGGTAAGAATCGTTTTATATATTATAATTTTTTTACTAAACATGATTACAATTAGTATGGAAACATAATTTACGATAAATTTTAATAAAAATTTCTTAACTAAAAATTAATTAGCGACATGAAACAGTATAGCAACGATAAATCTTTATCATTGCAATCATTACCGCGATTAAAAATTGAAGCAAGTTATGCATAAAAGAGGAAAAAACATTATGTTGTGATATTTCGATCATCGATACTTATTATAATATTTCTCTATAATATTAGAATATAATGTTACAATCAAATATATATCGATTCGATGCTTTGAGATTTCTCAATCTTTCTAAATACATAATTTAATCGAAAATCGATGAAATTATAGGGATTTAAAATATTAAATAATCTCTTTGATAATTGCGATTTTTACGAAGAATAATTATTATTTTAATATTTAGGATCACAAATATATTTCATGCGTGTTACTTTATCGTTCTACTTGATAATTTAAATATAATTTGGCACGTGAGAGAACGCGAAGTAACACAATCGATTTATAGAAGCAAATAATTAGCATAACAAAAGACTGTGTGAATAGTTCGTTAATAATTAATTTTAATCAATAAATTAAATACTTTCATAATTTAATATTTTACGTTAATGTATATTTTATAATATATAAAATATTTCGGTAATGAATTATCGATATCACAATGTTTGATTTTGGCAATATAAAATATAAACAGTATCGCGCTATACGGTGCCGCTTTGTCATCATTAGTACGGTGACTCTCGAGTAATAAAGTAGCGGTAAGAATCGTTTTGTATATTATAATCTTTTTACTAAACATGATTACAATTAGTATGAAAACATAATTTACTATAAATTTTAATAAAAATTACTTAACTAAAAATTAATTAGCGACATAAAACAGTATGGCAACGATAAATCTTTATCATTGCAATCATTAATTACCGCGATTAAAAATTGAAGCAGGTTATACATAAAAAAGGATAAAAGATTATGTTGTGATATTTCGATCATCGATACTTATATATTACAATGATTCTCTATAATATTAGAATATAATATTAGAATTAAATATGTTTCGATTTGATTTTTTAAGTTTTCTCAATCTCTCTAAATACACAATTTAATCGAAAATTAATGAAATTATAAGGATTTAAAATATTAAATAATCACTTTGATAATTGCGATTTCTACGGACAATAATTATTATTTTAATGTTTAGAATCAGAAATATATTTCATCCGTTTACGTTAACATTCTATTTGATAATTTAAATATAATTTGAGATGTGAGAGAACGCGAAGTAAAACAATCGATTTATAGAAGCAAATAATTAGCATAACAAAAGACTGTGTGAATAGTTCGTTAATAATTAATTTTAATCAATAAATTAAATACTTTCATAATTAAATATTTTACGTTAACGCATATTTTATAATATATAAAATATTTCGGTAACGAATTATCGATAACACGATGTTTGATTTTGGCAATATAAAATATAAACAGTAGCGAACTATACGCTGCCGCTTTGTCATCATTCGTACAGTAACTCTCGAGTAATAAAGTAGCGGTAAGAATCGTTTTGTATACTATAATCTTTTTACTAAACATGATTACAATTAGTATGGAAACATAATTTACGATAAATTTTAATAAAAATTTCTTAACTAAAAATTAATTAGCGACATGAAACAGTATAGCAACGATAAATCTTTATCATTGCAATCATTGATTACCGCGATTAAAAATTGAAGCAAGTTATGCATAAAAGAGGAAAAAACATTATGTTGTGATATTTTGATCATCGATACTTATTATAATATTTCTCTATAATATTAGAATATAATGTTACAATCAAATATATATCGATTCGATGCTTTGAGTTTTCTCAATCTTTCTAAATACACAATTTAATCGAAAATCAATGAAATTATAGGGATTTAAAATATTAAATAATCACTTTGATAATTGCGATTTCTACGGACAATAATTATTATTTTAATATTTAGAATCACAAATATATTTCATCCGTTTACTTTATCATTCTATTTGATAATTTAAATATAATTTGGCATGTGAGAGAACGCGAAGAAAAACAATCGATTTATAGAAGCAAATAATTAGCATAACAAAAGACTGTGTGAATAGTTCGTTAATAATTAATTTTAATCAATAAATTAAATACTTTAATAATTTAATATTTTACGTTAATGTATATTTTATAATATATAAAATATTTCGGTAACGAATTATCGATATCACGATGTTTGATTTTGGCAATATAAATATAAACAGTAGCGCGCTATACGGTGCCGCTTTGTCATCATTCGTACGGTGACTCTCGAGTAATAAAGTAGCGGTAAGAATCGTTTTATATATTATAATTTTTTTACTAAACATGATTACAATTAGTATGGAAACATAATTTACTATAAATTTTAATAAAATTTAATTAACTAAAAATTAATTAACGACATGAAACATTATAGGAACGATAAATCTTTATCATTGCAATCATTGATTACCGCGATTAAAAATTGAAGCAGGTTATGAATAAAAGAGGATAAAAGATTATGTTGTGATATTTCGATCATCGATACTTATTACAATACTTCTCTATAATATTAGAATATAATATTAGAATTAAATATATTTCGATTCGATGCTTTAAGTTTTCTCAATTTTTCTAAATACACAATTTAATTGAAAATCAATGAAATTAAAGGGATTTAAAATATTAAATAATCACTTTGATAATTGCGATTTCTACGGACAATAATTATTATTTTAATATTTAGAATCACACAAATATATTTCATCCGTTTACTTTATCGTTCTACTTGATAATCTAAATATAATTTGGGATGTGAGAAAACGCGAAGTAAAACAATCGAATTGGATGCACATAATTAACATAACAAAAGTTTTCCGTGATAAATTTTTGAATGAATAATCAATTTTAATCAGTAAATTAAAATACTTCATTAACTTAATATTCTGCGTTAATGTATATTTTACAATGTATATTTTATAATAAAATATTTCAGCTAATTTTCGATAACACGACGTTCGACTTTAACAATATAAAATATAAACAATAGTCTCTATACGTTACCGCTTTGTCATCATTCGCACAGTAACTCTCGAGTAATAAAGTAGTGGTGAGAAACGCTTCGTATATTATAATTTTTTTTGTTAAACACGATTATGATTATTCTTGAAACATAATTTGTTATGAATATTAATAAATGTTAATTAATTAAAAATTAATTAACGACATGAAACTGTAATGCAACGATAAATTTTATCGAATCGCAATCATTCATTACTGCGATTAAAAATTGAAAGAGATTATGCATAAAAGAGTATAAGAGATTATCTTTTGATATTTCGATAATCGATGCTTATTATAATATTTCTTTATAATATTAGAATATAATATTAGAATTAAATATATTTCAACTAATGCTTTAAATTTTGTCAATTTTTGTTAATTAAATACACAATTTAATCGAAATTTTATTATGTAAATTTAAATTTATATACTATATTTCAAAATAAATTTCAAATTATATATATATTATATTATATATTATATATTATATTATTAAATGGAGTGAGAGTAAAGGATTTGAGAGCTTTTACTCTCACTCCAATTAATTATTTTTTAATTATTTTTTAATTATTTTCCTTTAATTATTTTTATAGAGAGCTTATTAATTACAATTATTATATTATATTATATTATATATATAAAAAAATTATATATAATATAACCCTCCCATGGGGTACACCTTGTCGTGGTGGGAGGGCTTAGTACTTGGATGGTGCCTTGAGATTTATTTTAAATTTTTCTATTTACGATAAATCTTATGGTACCTGAAAGGGAAGCTAAGTACCCTTTCGCATCGTCGGTGCCGTCAACGTGCCGCGGACGGCTGCGCTTCGTAACCGCGTTTTCGCGTTATAGTATTATCGCGTTATCGCGTTTTCGCGTTTTCAAAATCCCAATTTCGTTTTTATCAACGAGTCTCTCCTTCCGACGCCAACTAACTGGGATGTTTCATCGAGTCGTTGCTTTGCGACGTACTCGCGCCTTGTGCAACGTGGCACTTGGTGATGCCGGCCGCGCAGAACGTATGTCCAGTACAAAATGTACATGGGCGCGCGGGTTCGATGCTTCGCGCTCGATCGGCTTAGTGATGAACACGCTCTGCTTCGTCAATTGATTTGGCCCGAATCGGTTAGAACTCGATCGATTGTTCGAAATGGTCGTTAATGGGTCCCTTCTCTTTGCTCGTCTACTCTACAGCCATACGCCTAGCGTGTGTTAACCCTGTCGAGGAGTCGAGTGGATTCCCCTAGGCACGATTTTCGCTCGGTAAAAGGGGTTGCCTCCCCATTTTCTAAATTGCTGAATGTTAGCTTTTAAAAAATGTGGGTATCCTCTTCTTTTACCGTCTATCAGCCTTGTGTACTGCGCTAGTGATATAGCATCCGTGCGGGTCACTTGAAATCGTGCTTAGCGGGTCCAGGTTCGATATGAGATAGGATAATTATGCGCGAAAAAGAGCTGGTGAACTTTATTTTCCTCTATTCCGTCAATCGTTTCGTCTTCTTTCCGGTTCGGGCCTAATCTTTGCTCGTTGTATCGTTGCATTCCCGACCTGTTGGCTCGAAATTGATTCTCGCGAAATGAAATGGGATTTTCGCTCGTACCGAAACCGGGAGTGTCGGACAAAGTATATATATATTAAATATATACATCGCGCGACAAAATTTTTAATCGTACCGAATTAGTGCGGGAGTGCCGTTTAGTATCGCGCGTAAAATAACGAAAATAGCGATATAAAAATATCGCTCGTGTGTGCGGGAGTGCCGTTGAAAGTATCGCGCGTCAACAACATGAGAGGAGGAGGAGGCCTGGGAGGCATCTTGCATCGGCGGAGCAACCTGATGGTGAATATTTATTATTTGTATATCAATTGTTATAAATCGTACGCATAATAATTCGATCTTATTATTTAAATGAATTAAAGAAAAAATTAGAGAGAAAGATTTTTATAAAGTTATATAAAACTTTTTAAAAAACTTTCTTAAAACACAGTTTTAAAATTTTATAAAAATTTTCCACACGGTTTATCTCTGCTTATTATTTACACATCGGATATAAAATTTTCGCGCGATAAAAATTTTTTGAAATATTGATTGCATTTTGTGAGCATTAATATAAATGAATTTTATATTTGTATGTTACAGACAACTAGCTTCGATAACAACAACTCCGCTGTTGCGCATCAGTGCCGGTGAGTGAGAAAAACTTTTATTTAACTTTAAGGTAACGGATTCGTAGAGTGTAGATGTAGATTGTAGATTGTAGATTGTAGATTGTAGATTGTAGATTGTAGATTGTAGATTGTGAATTGTAGAGTAAGTCCGTTGCCTTAAAATGGATGAGCTAGGATAGATTAAATTAAATAACTTTTAATAAATTCTTTCGAAATGCTTTGCATCTATTGCGAAAATATATTGAAGTATTAATTTAAAAAAGAGAATCAAGAAAAGAAAATTTTTTTTTGTAAAGACTTGACTAGTTTATTAAATCAAGAGCACGCATTAATAATTTAACAATTTTATCAATTTTTGATACTACTTTATTCTTATAACGCGCACTTATTTTATTCTAATTTCTTATATCATAGCTCATCCATTGTAGAATTTGTTTTAGATATTGTTTTTAAATTTTACTTTAACTTAAAATAAAGCCAAACGATTAATTAATTTAAATAATTTGTAATATCATAAAAGTTATACACGTACATGAATTTTATATTTTATTAAAAATATAGTATAAGAAATTTGTAGTAATTTGGCTTTATTTGAGTTAAATATAAGTTATATTCAAATATTTAAAAACGATCGTAAAATCGGACATCTTACGATGAGCGTGAAATATTTACGCTCATTTGCCGGTAATTAATCGGCAAAAGAAGGAGTGTTATCTCCTTTTTCGATCTCTGATTAGAGATCGAGCGAGAAAGTGGCCAGATCATCAACGAAAAGTAAGTTCAATTGGCCTGCAAGAAAAGCTTTACGTACAATAGTACGTAATGTCGGACATTTATTCACGCGGTTAGGGCATGGTTAGAGAATGTAATTAGGGACGTAAATTAAAAGTATGCGTGTTAGAGATAGGTTTCCTCGAATAATTCACTAATCGAGAGGAATAGGATTGTTAGGGCTATTAGGTGATCATTAAGATTTTTTAATTTCCATTCAAAAATAGAGGATTGTTAGGGCTATTATGTCATTAATTTAGCTGATTTTATATTTANAGTCAGGACACAGATCTTTTAATTCTTTTTAAATGAAAATCTCTATTTTTTTTATTACATAGTCTTGTATTACTTCGAGAGCTTTCAAAACGCTGCAATAAAGTATTTTTTCATTGAGTAATTTTCAAGTTATGTCTTAATTTTACATAAGCTATAAAATATCTAGTAAAATAGTCATTTTTCGATTATCTTACCTTAATACTTTTATGTACAAAATAATGAGACGATTCAATTGGTGTAAAGAAAGAACATAGTTGATTTAAGAAAAAATATGTAATTGTCAATTGCAAATTAATGTGTTTAATATCAGTTTGCTTAAGAAAAGTATTAAAATTGTCAAACTTTAACTTGTTATATCTTTTAAATCAATGTCGCCTCTCATTTACTTTTTTTGCGCGGAGGATAACTTCTTCTATAACATATTCAAATGATGATAAAATCGGTGATGCGTAACGTTTTATGTACTTTTACCATAATTATTAATTATTATTTACTATAACTATTATCTTATTTATACTCTGATGTAAATTATATTATAATTATAGTATTCAGTGTCTTGCGTGTAGTACAATTCTTGATTACTGAAGATTTATTTTGGCAGAGTATCCGTACATATGTAAAGGACAAGTGAGTAACACCTATACTAGTATAATTATTATTTTTATTTGAATTAAATTAATTTTATTTTTGTTTAAACTTACACCATTTCTTTCATACTTTATTATCTTTATTATTATCATTTCCAATACTTTTAATCTTCAATGTCATTAAATATTCAAGACATATTTTTAATTTATATATACACTTATCTTTTGAAAGTAATCAAGTTTGACCATTCCCTTTTAAATTATAATTTAAATTGTAGCATCAAATATTTATATAAAAACTATAAATCATATGATTAATTATGTAATTAATTATATATTTAATTAAATTAAACATAAAATATAATTAACAATTTTATATGGTGATAAGTATATATATATATATATATATATATATATAATATATACATACAGGGTGTTCTAGACCCGTACACTCCTTTTCTTTCAAAAACTAAGCATTTTAGAAAAAAACGTTTTCGGCAAAAATTGTATGGTTTTGAGGGAAAAATAAGATGATGTCATTACTTTGATTTTGGATGGCATAAGGTTAGGTCAAAGACACCTTTAATTTCTTAAATGGAACCACCTTTTTTTATTGCATATTCTTATAGCTTATGTCGAGAGCTTTCCAAAACACTATAAAAGTATTTTTTCATTGAGTACTTTTCGATTTCTGAGGCTTAAAATAATATCTTAATTTTACATATACTATAGAATATCTAGTAAAATATTTATTTTTCGATTATCTTACCTTAATACTTTTATGTACAAAATAATGAGAGGAATCAATTAGTATAAAGAAAACACATAGTTGTTTCGAAGAAAAAATATGTAATTTGCAATTAACAATTACATATTTTTTCTTAAATAGTAGTAGTTCATAAAAAGTATTAAAGTAAGATAATTGAAAAATGAATATTTTACAGGATATTTTACGGTTTATGTAAAATTAAGAAATGATTTCAAGCATTTTAACTCCAAAAGTACTTGAGGGAAAAATATTTTATTTTAGTGTTTTGGAAAACCCTCGAGATAAGCTACAAGAATATGTAATAAAAAGTAGGCAGTTCTATTTAAAAAGTTGATCTTCACGTACCTTCAGGTGACTCTTCAAACCAATGGTACCTTCTTATGGACTGCTCGAAACCATACAACTTTTGTCTGAAACGTTTTTGTCTTAAACGTATGGATTTTAAGATATTTCAGTGCGTAGATTAAAAGGGCCTATCCTGTATATATATATATATATATATATATATATATATATATATATATTTGCTTATAATACCTTTTATTAACACATCAAAAATAAATTTTGAATAAATTTTATAACTTTAGCCAGCCTACTTTTTACTACCTTGTTGAAGTTATAAAGATCTTTTCGCCCAATCAAACGTACGATCTTACAAGGAAAGAATTGATTATAAAGCGGCTAATTGATTCTTCAACAAAACGAAAATATTGTGCTGTAGTGAAAATAAAACGAGATTATAGCAGCAAAGAGCTAAATATAACGATGGAAAATAAGATGTGGAAGGATTACATACCTAAGTATTATCATACGATGTTGGGTGACTTTATAATATTTAATCTACACCAATTTGGTAAGTTTGCAATAAATTTATTACATTTTATAGTGTTTATCATACAAATATACATGTATATATATAATAACATGTATATATATAACTGTATATATATATGTATATATATATATATATATATGTATATATATACATACGCACAATTATTAAAAATATTCAATTTTCATGCAAAATGATTTTATACCTAATATAATATACAAATTGCATTTCCATTTATGTACATTTTATGATACATTTTTGATCTCTATTAATGTACATATGTATAATCTCTATTAATGTACAAAAGTATAAGTACAAAAGTATAAACAGATACTTGTACTGATAAACCCTTTGAAAGAATTATATATATATGTATACAATTTATTTATTTTACAGGATATTATCGAGTTAATTACGATATCGAAAACTGGAGAAGAATTACAAGTTATCTAAATTCTGAAAATTATATGAAAATACATGTTCTGAATCGTGCCCAAATTATCGACGACGCTTTCCACTTAATGATAACAAACCAACTTAATTCCACTGTATTCTGGAATATTACGAAATATCTGTCACGAGAAACAGACTACGTGGCATGGTATCCTATGTTCAAAGCTTTAGAATATCTGTCCAATATCTTTCTATTTCGGGAAAAAATATATGATGATATCAAGGTAATAATACATATTACAAACAATGTCAATAGTGGTGTCTTCAACATACTAGAAACATATTACTTATTGCACATATTAATATTGTGTGCATTTATAACAATAATTATTAAGTTTTCCAAAAAGATACATCTTATAAAATATATGTAGCTAGAAAAAATTTGATTAGGTATTTTAAATATACATATTTTGGATGAAAGATAAATATATTTGTAAATTAATATTCAATTAGTGTATGGACTAATCTTATAAAAAATTGGAGAGGAAAAGGGAGAAAAATTTGGAGATAGTTATTATTTTTAATCACAGCATGATATTTATAATAACGATTTAAATATCATTAATTTTGAGATAGCAAGTTAGTAGGAAACATATGTATTAATAATTATCTGTTTAATACTCAAACAGTTAACACTAATATAATAAGTTATTATATTATATTATAGACTTAATGTCTACATTTATGTTTACATGTCTACAATATATGCATGTATGCATTTTTATATGTTTATTTTGTGATATAAACATATTAAGCATGTTATCTGTTATATGTTTAATACTCAAACAGTTAACACTAATATAATAAGTTATTATATTATATTATAGACATAATGTCTACATTTATGTTTACATGTCTACAATATATGCATGTATGCATTTTTATATGTTTATTTTGTGATATGAACATATTAAGCATGTTATCTGTTATCTGTTTAATACTCAAACAGTTAACACTAATATAATAAGTTATTATATTATATTATAGACATAATGTCTACATTTATGTTTACATGTCTACAATATATGCATGTATGCAATTTTGTATGTTTATTTTGTAATATGAACATATTAAGCATGTGTGAATGTGCACGCAAAAAAAATTCAAATTTGTGTAAAAATACGTATATATAAGTATAGCTATATACGATAGATATCTTTATAAAAAGAATTCATAGCTGTTTACAAAGACAGAATATTCTTAATATATAAACCTTCTTAATATATAAAATACAATTGTGCAAGATATCTTTCTATATAGCATAATATAATGCAAGAATCGAAAAATAAAATATAAAATTTATATCAAGTAACAATATAAATATATAGAATATATATATATATATATATATATATATATATGTACACATAAAATATCTTGTAAAATATTCATTTTTCGATTATCTTATCTTAATACTTTTATGTACAAAATAATGAGAGAAATCGATTGATGTAAAGAAAACATACAATTGTTTTTAAGAAAAAATATGTAATTTGCAATTAACAATTCCATATTTTTTCTTAACAACAACTGTATGTTTTCTTTACATCAATTGATTCCTCTCATTATTTTGTACATATAAGTATTAAGGTAACATAATCAAAAAATAAATATTTTACAAGATATTTTATGGTTTATGTAAAATTAAGAAATTATTTCAAGCCTCATAACTCGAAAAGAACTTGATGAAAAAATGTTCATCTTATGTCCCTCTAGAAACTATACAAATTTTGTCTGAAACATTTTTTCGATTTTTCATTATTTTCCGAAATATTTGCCTGGGGAAATTAAAATAAGACATATATATATATATATATATATATATATATATATATGTATATATTTGTTTATATATTTAGGAGAAAATACTGTACTTACTAAACAATTTACTTAATAAACTTAAATACAATGAAGTTTCTAATGAATACGATCTTACAAAGAGTTTAAGAATGGAGGCTGCGAAATGGGCATGTAATCTTGATGGTGAAAATTGCATAAAAAATGCCCGACTTAATTTAAATCGATATCTCGAAAATCCCGAAAATAACACGTAATTTTTCTTATATATTCTCGGTTATTTTAATTTGATTGTTTTGTAAATACATGTGCAATGTTTATTACATTATTTGATCAAAATTTAAATTTATTATGTTATGGTATAAAATCATAATTTAACAACACGATACACTATGCATATATTTTACTTGGTGCATTTACCAAGATACAGATTCTCATTTTCGCGTTTTAATTTTCGTGCATTTACCAAGATATAGATTCTCATTGTCGCATTTTAATTTTCGCGAATAATTATAAAGAAAAAAAAAAAATAATTACGCACTACCAACCGCGGTGACTCTTAATCGTTCTTTTCTAGTGTATCATGTTGTTAAATACATAAAGAGCCTAATTCTTTATCAATTTATTAATTTATTAAATTATAATTTGTTAAATTATTTAATCAAAATATAAGATTAATATGTGCAAAACATTTATATGAGAATTTGTCTTTTGTTAAATAGGCTTTTGCCATGGTGGAAAGAATGGAC